>NC_088922.1:15362500-15735000 GCF_038396675.1 Hydra vulgaris
TTGATCACACACTTCAAACAGATCAAGGTATTTTTCAAAAAAGAGCTAGCAAAAAAGAGTTTTACAATTAAATAATTAGTTTAAACTTGTAAAGCTTGTAAACTTCTGAAGTTTTATAGATGCAATGTAATAACATTATAGGTTATTATATATACACTGAGGTATCTGGCACAAGAAAAATAGGTGACAGAGCTCGTCTTGTAAGTCCTGTGATTCCTGACAAAAACCCACGCTGTCTAGAATTTTGGTTTCACATGAGAGGATGGCATATAGGTCAACTCAACATCTATATTCAGGTAATTAACTTAACACTTTTATGAGGACAGATATATTTAATGGAAAAAATGTTTTAAAATATGATAGTTGTTTAATTTTTTTAGACTCCAAATGGTGGAAACAATTTAATATGGCGACGAGAGGGAAATCATGGTGATACATGGAAAGTTGCAAATGCTCCAATTCGACCTCAAAATGGCCGACAAATTGTAATTGAAGGTGTTCGTGGTATGGGGTATGCTGGAGATATTGCAGTTGACGATGTAAAATTAATTGATGGATACTGTCCTCCTCCTGGTATTTAATTCTACACATTTTTGTCTCATTTGTTCTTGTTCTATTTTTTCTCTTTCATGTTTTTTTCTCTTTCATGTTTTTTTCTCTTTCATGTATCACCTCACTAGTCATCTCACCTCACTAGTCATCTAACCTCACTAGTCATCTCACCTCACTAGTCATCTCACCTCACTAGTCATCTCATCTCAATATTTTAGAATTAAACTTATTATTTTAAAATTTATAAAATTTTTTTTTTTTAAGTTTTTAAGTTTATTTGCAGACAATATGTTTATATTTCTACAACCTTTCATTTAAGTCACTCAATTCCACAATTCTGCACTAATAATACTCAATCCCACAGTCCTGCACTAATATCACTTAATCCTACAATTTCTGACTTGTTCTACTCAGTCTTACAAACCTGCATGTATATCAGTCAATCTCATCACAGTTCTATACTTATACCAGTCTCACTGTCTTGCATTTATAGAATTTTTTTTGGCCATGAATTCATTTAAGATCAAATTTTTTAAAATTAAAATTTGTCTTTAAAATTGTAAATTAAAAATTGTAACAGCATTTACATGACTAAAAATACAACTTTGTTAAACTTTAATCTGAAATTTAAAATACAATTGTATAATAGAATTTATTATATAAACATTTTAAATTTTTAGATATACATAACACTTTAAAAATGCTTTAATTCAAATCAAAATATCAAAAACCTTTATTATTTTGTCATAAATATTTTTAAGTAAATATTATATAAACATCTATATTTTATTTCCTAAAATAATAAAAATAATACTTGGAACCTTTATTAATTTATAGGAGAATGTTCTTTTGAAACTGGAATGTGTACATGGAGTAATACAAAAACAAATCTGGATACATTTGATTGGATTATTGGAAGTGGTGGTACTCCATCTTTTTTTACTGGACCTGATGTTGATCATACTACAGGATCAAAAGAAGGTAAGATTGGCAATATTGCTTAATTCTAGCTGATAAAAATTTTCAAAAAGTCTTTTGTGAAGTAAAAAATAGAAAACTTGGAGTGGATAACACTGAAGCCTTAATTCATTTTTTATGTATCAGTTCTGTGTTAGTTCTTTTCCTACTGCAGTGCTATTACATCTGTTGCTTTTAATTGAATTATCAGTTTATATTCAAGAAATTTTTATATCTTCATAAATAAAGTTAAATGATAATTAAATATATCCAGTAAAAACTTTTAAAAATTCCTAAATTAAAAAAAATTAAAAAAAAAATTCCTGCAAAACTCTAATAGCAAAAAAAAAAAAAAAATAAAAATAATCAGAATTTTTTTAAAAAAAATGCTAAGCTACTTAACTTAATGGTCATCAGTCTTTTTTAAAAAATTTATAAAAAATGGTCACCAATCTTTTTTGACTTTTATAAGAGTTTTGACATATGGAGAGTAAAAAATAAATGATATATGTTGTTATTTTTGATGTTGCTATTTTTGATGTTGTTATTTTTGATGTTGTTATTTTTGAATTTACAAAATGGTGCCAATTACAATATAACCATTATTCCTTTTTCTAAATTCTGGTAATAACAGACCATAACTAAGTGCTCTGCTAATAACAGACCATATTTAAGTGCTCTGCTAATAACAGACCATAACTAAGTGTTCTGCTAATAACAGACCATATCTAAGTGTTCAACAGACTCTAACTAAGTGTTTTTGTGTCATCTTAGTTTTCAATGTTTTATGAGATTATTACTATTTTGTCTAACTAAATTAATTCTTTTTTAGGTTTTTATATGTACATTGAAGCTTCTGATACAAAGAATGGTGATAGAGCATGGCTTTTATCTGAGGACTTTACTCCAACTCTTAGTCGCTGCATTGATTTCTGGGTACATATGCTTGGCTCTGATATTGGAACACTGAATGTACATATACGTGGGCAAAATGGAACCATGACAAGAATTTGGACTTTATCTGGTTCCCAAGGTACTAAATGGATAAATGGACAAGCTCCTATTGTCTCAACAGTTGATTATCAGGTTATTTACTTAATGTTTCAAATGTGTTTGTGTTTACATATACATACATTTAATAATTAGGTTTTTATATGTACATAAGCTTTCAATACAAAAAATGGTGATAGAGCTTGGCTTTTATCTGAGGACTTTACTCCAACTCTTAGTCACTATATGTATATATATATATATATATATATATATATATATATATATATATATATATATATATATATATATATATATATATATATATATATATATATATATATATGTATATATATATATATATATAGATGTATATATATATATATATTTATATATATTTATATATATACATATATATATATATATGTATACATATATATATATATATATGTATACATATATATACAACCCTCGGAATTAGGGTCGGCAGTTAGATCAGTAATGCCGACCTAACTGCTAACCTAAAGGTGTTTGAGGTCAGCAAAAAATTGCCAACCTTGTTTGGCAAATTATTGCCAACCTCAATTTTCCTGATTCCGAAGGTATATATATATATATATATATATATATATATATATATATATATATATTATATATATATATATATATATATATATATATATATATAATATTCTAAAAAAATATACACTTTTTTTTTAGATTGTATTTGAAGCAATTACGACTGCTGGGTTTTCAGGAGACATAGCTATTGATGATATTGTCTTTTCAGAATATAAATGTACAAATATTCCAGCCAATTCTGTGCCACCAGATCCTACAACTCCTCCCCCAACAACTGTCACCACAACACCAATGCCAACACCTAGTATGATTTAATTTTTGTTTTTAGTTCATATTGTTTTTATACACTTCTTGTTTTATAAAAGATTACTGACTGTTGCTTATTGTTATTATTACTTTTTGTTTTATCATTGTTTTATCATTTTTTTTTTCATTGTTTTAATTATTTGCACTAAAAAATTTTTGGGTTCTCAATTATGGAAATCTGATTTTGAAAAATGATTTTGGATTATAAGAGAATTTTTTAATATGAGAAAAATTGGGAGACTTTAAATTTCACTGTTTTTGTGTGTGTGTTTTTTTTTTGATATTGATATTTATGAAAGTGTGTTAGTAAAGTTCATTCAGAAAAAATGTTGTTTAAAACGATGAGTTTGCATGACTGCACATGTTTTAACAATTTAAAATAGTATTTGTGGTAACCACTAACAACAATTTTTTTTTAAATTTTAATCATCATAACAAAAAAATTTATTGTTATGCACATAATATTTAGCTTTTGTAAGCTAAAAAAATTTTTCTTTAGTTGCTATTGGTTGGTTGCTATTAGTCATAGTTGTTGTAATATTTGAAAACATTTATTTTTATTTTTTTAGTACCAAATTTCTACACATGTAATTTCACATTTGACAAATGTAGCTGGTATGATGACAAGACAGCTAAATTTACATGGACACGACATCAAGGAAGCACAAGTTCTGTTGATACAGGTCCAACTAGTGATCATACAACTGGTGCTAGTAAGTTTATTTTTTCAAAAATAATTGTTTTCTTTTGCTTGATTAATTCATTATGATGCAATCTTTTGCTTGATTAATTCATACAGTTCAATTTACTTGATTAATTTATTAAATAATGCAATCATTTGCATATATATATATATATATATATATATATATATATATATATAACTTAACTTAACTTGTTTCTCCGCGCAGCGGCCTTGTTTGTCAAGGTTCGTGTTTCGGAGTTATAGAGTTGAGAGAGGGTTATAACCACTATTAAGTAGCCTCCTCATCTGTAGTGGCTTTATCTGCCTTGAGGAGGTGAATAACAAAAAAAAATAAAAAAATAAAAAATATATATAGAGAGAGAGAGAGAGATAAAAAGAGAGAGAGAATAGTAATGTAGTATTAATGTTATTGGTGCACTTTACCTGTTTTATGTTAGTGAAAAACATATTGATACAACACATTAGCAGTAGTTAATGATTTTAATAGCTGAGTATCACTTATGGCTTTTAAAGTCTGAGACTTATTTAAATTATTTTAGTATCACCTCCTCCACATATTTTACTTGATTGATGGAGTTATTTGGAATGGCATATATTTATAACTTTTTGTTATTTCAAACATTTACTTTAAATTCTCTCCAGTGCACTTTTGTTTGAGCTTAATTATGTTAAATAAGTATGCATAATCTAATAAATTATTTGATAATTGCATTCGAATATATAATTGCACAATTTTGCTTAAAACCTTTACCCAATTTTTTTTCTCCATGCATTATCTCTGTGTGACTTTTTGACATGATGGAGTGTAGCTGTATAAATAATTTACCTTTTATTCCATATGCTTCTAGTTTAATAATCTTTTATGCAAGGCTGTTGAATGTTTTAGAAAATCTAGATCTAGTATATATCTAAATATATATCAACGTATAAATGCAAATATAATATTATATTGCATTTTTATAAAAAACTTTTTTTTTATAAAAGTTGAAATTTGTATAAATATAATTATATTAACATTTTTAGAACTTAATTACAAGTAATTAAGTTCTAAAAATGTTAATATAATTTTATTTATAAAAATTATATTTGTTGTAGTTATGTACTTGTAATATAATTATATTTATACTAATTAAAGAAGATTTTTTTACTTCTTATAAAATGAACATAATCTTTAAAAATTATAATATCTTAAAAAATTGTTTTGGATTAGGTGGGTGGTATATTTTTATTGAAACATCATGGCCTCGTGTTCAAAATGATACTGCACGTTTGATGAGTGCTAGTATCCCAGCAACAAGTAAAATTTGCTTAGAATTTTGGTATCATATGTTTGGTGATCACATTGGTAATTTGACTGTTTATACTATGGTTCAAAACAAATCAACTGCAGTATGGACAAAAAGTGGTACACAAGGTCAAAGATGGAAGCATGCTGTTATTCATCTTACATCAGCATCCAAGTTCCAGGTAACTTTAAAATCAAATTATTTTCCTAAATTTTTGATAGAATTTTTCATACTTTTGTATAATACAAATGTAAATACACATAAACTTAAATATTTAAGAACTAGCTGTCATGACCTGTAAAATATGGATGTAGGGGAGTTTATTTCACACCTACCTCTATTTATACCTACCTTTATTTCTTATTCAGCTGATTATCTATTTCTTTACTTTAATGTTTTTTAAATAAATAGTAGAAACATAATTAATTTAAACATTTGCTCTAAGAGCAAAAAAAATAAATGTTTTAATAGCATGCTTAAAGCAAGCTAATTAGATCATTTGCCTCGTTTATCTATTAGATCATTTGCCTCATTTATTTATTTTGAAAGAAAACACCTTCCTACTTTAAAAAAGAAAATTATCTTTTTAATGTCCTAGATGGGCTGATTTTTCAAAATTCAAGGCTTAGAAATAATAAAATTTCAACCATTAATCAAGAATATATCAAATTTACAAAGCAAACGAAAACCGAAGCTAGGTATGTCAAATCTGCCCCTTAAAACAAAACATTTTCAGTTAAAACAAAGTTTTAAAGTTTTTGCTAGCTTTGGGCTATTTATTTTTTATTGCCTTCACAGCAGCATCTTCTGGAGTACTAGGACGGACTTATTATTTTTTTCTTTATTAAGTCTCAATAATTTTTTTTTAGATCGCAGCTTATTAGGACTAATTACCTGAGCACATTAGTAACAACTATCTAGACATATGCAAAATAAATTTCTACTGCTGTTTTGATGTTTTTATAAATGTTAAGCTTTTTTTTAAATTTTCTCCCTTTCTTTTTTTACAGTGTATAATATCTTTACATAGGTATATAAATATCTATACTATGTATATAAATATCTATTAAACTTCAAAAGTTTTTTATTTTGTATTTCAGAAAAATAATAAAGTAAAAAAAACGGTTCCATTTGAACCACAGCGCTTTGCTTCTGAAACTTTGTGAGCTGACTACTCTGTCACAAAGGTGTGTTGTCTAACCAAGATTTTAAAACTATTTAGCAAACTTTATAAAACGGAAATAAATGTTATAGATCAAAATTAAGGATATGTTGTCGCAGTGCAATTTTTATGTAAGAGTATGACTGTAAAACTTGATATATGTTTTAACATTACATAGTCTAAAGTTTACATAAGTTAAATATTTGCATACACTTTCGTTCACATTTTCTTATTAAAAAAGTGCTGCAACTCTTTCTTGCCATTACCTCAGTTGTAATGGCGGCCAAGAGTTCTGTGCCAAACACGCTTGAAAGGGCACTACTACTATCTATACTATAGTTAAGTATTATTTAAATATCATATAATACTTGAACACTTTATACTTAAGTGCTAAAGCTAATATATCTTTATTTCTTTACTTGACCAAGTTGTTGTTGCCAAGTTGTAAAATTTTTAATTTTTACCTTTTTTATAGGTTGTTTTTGAAGGAGTTGTTGGACCAAGTTACAGAGGAGATATTGCACTTGATGATTTGAGTTTGACTGAAGGATCCTGCCCTCCTCAAGGTAAAAAATATTTTTTTTTTGTTTTATTTGAAGAAAACTTTTATAAATGGAGAAAATAGTCCTTTGATTATATGATTTGATATCAATGATTTTTAGTGAATTTAGTAAAAATAATTTTTAATTTAATTTAATGAATATTGCTGTAGTAGGAATTTTTATATTGATAAGTATTGATTTTAAAAGTCAAAGAGATGTGTAAGAGAAAAACTGCAAATTTTGTAAAATGCATAGATTGTAACAAGTAAAAGGTTTTTTAAAAATACCTTATTATTCACTTAATTTTAAAATTAAATTATAGCTGAGTGTACTTTTGAGGATCCAGATCTGTGCGGCTGGACTAATATTGGCGGAGATGATTTTGATTGGACAAGGGACAATGCTGGTACTTCATCATCAGGAACTGGACCACAAAATGATAATACTTTTGGAACTGCTGCAGGTTTGGCAAAAGTTTATTTTATGTTATTTGCTACCTTTTTAATTATTCATATAAATAAATAAATGTGTTTATATATATATATATATATATATATATATATATATATATATATATATATATATATATATATATATATATATATATATATATATATATAATATAAATATATATGTATATATGTTTATATTACATATATATATATAATATATATATATATGTATATATATATTTAAAGATATATATATATATATATATATTTATATATATATATATTTATATATATATATGTATATATATATATATTTGTATATATATATAAATATATATATATTTGTATATATATATAAATATATATATATATAATTATGTATATATATATATATATATATATATATATACTATATATAGGTTATTATATGTACATTGAGACTTCCACTCCCCAGACAAAAGGTCACAAGGCATGGTTAAAATCTCCCAATTACTCAGCTACAATAGGGCGGTGTTTATCTTTTTGGTATCATATGTATGGTCAAGATATTGGAACTCTTAATGTTTTAATTGATCAAAATGGATCTCGTTCTGCTCCCATATGGACATTATCTGGAGAACAAGGGGGTTTGTGGCGACCTACTCGTGTTACAATAAAAAGCTTTGTTTCTCATAGTGTAAGTTTTTTTTAAAAATTATTTTATTTACCTTTTGCATTCATTTAGTATATAAATCATTTTTCTTTTCTAAAGATAATATTTGAAGGAATTACTGGTCCTTCATATAGAGGAGACATTGCTCTTGATGATGTTATGGTTTCTGAGGGTCCTTGCCCAGATCCAGGTTTTTGTGACTTTGAAAGTGATTTGTGTGCCTACACAAACATGCCGTATGGTGATCAATTTGATTGGCAGATTGGTTCAGGAACAACGTCATCTGTTTTGACTGGTCCAACAACTGATCACTCTACTGGAACTGCTCTTGGTTATTTTTTTTAACTTCATTTAGATTGCTTTTCATTTTTGTTACTGTTTTTTTAAATAAACTTTTTAAAAAGCACTTTTTGTTAATGGTTTTTAAGAATTGAATATTTTTATATTTAGGTCAATATATTTTTATTGAGACATCATATCCCAGATTAGCCCATGAGGCAGCAATACTTCGCAGTGAAACAGTTCCTACATCAGGAGATGGAAAGTGTGTTCAGTTCTGGTATCATATGTATGGATCTGAAATTGGAAAACTTGAGGTTAACATGCGTGTTGGCAATGATATTTCTGAAACTATTGTGTGGGAACTAAGTGGTGATCAAGGAAATGTATGGAAGCAAGGCCAAGCACCATTTTTAAGTCGAGGGCAAAATATGGAGGTAAAGCATAACTGTGAATTTTACTTGTGTTGCCATAATAGCGCTATTGTCAATTTTATGAAATCATTATGTTTTTCTATAAAATGTTTCAGATTCGTTTTGAAGGAATACGTGGTTATGGATATAAAGGTGATATTGCGATTGATGATATAACTGTTACAAATTTTGCTGGATCGTGTCCAGTTCAGCCAACACAAGCTCAGCCTTGGGGTTGCAATTTTGAGCTAGGATTTTGTAAATGGACGCAATCAAAAAAAGATGATTTTGATTGGACTTTAAACAAAGGTCAGACATCATCAGTAGGAACTGGACCAACAGTTGATCATACCACCAATACAAGTAATTTTGAATTTTATTTTTAATATATCATAACTTAAATCTAAAGTTCTAATTTAAATTAAATTTAATTAATTTTTTAATTTAATTAAATTTTTATTTAATTCTAAAATGAAATTAAGACTGAAGTTGTCACAAAAAGCATTATTGATTTGGGCATTGAGCATGAGTTAAATTGGAAATTTAATTTTTCCATTCAAGTTTCACTCCACTTTACTGAACATTCTAATATTAAAAAACAATATTTAGTCTTTAACATATTTTATTATTTTAGCCAAGGGAACTTATATTTATCTTGAGGCATCATGGCCACGTAAAGAAAATGATACAGCAGCTCTGATAAGTCCGATAATTCCTGGTAATGGTACAAGAGCGACATATTGTTTATGGTTTGCTTATCATATGTATGGTCCTCATGTGGATACCTTAAAAGTGTATACACAATCGCAAGGCCAGACAAGACCACCAATTTGGATTAGAAAAGGTTCAAAAGGATCAGAATGGGGCCATGCTGAGGTTTCAGTGGATGTTTTGTATGACACTCAGGTAACTTATGTTATGTATTTTTTGTAACATTTTTTACTTATACAATTCCTTTAAAACACAATTTTTATAAATTTTTTACATTGAAGGTAATAATTGAAGGAACACGTGGTACAGATTACAAAGGGGACATTGCAATTGATGATATAGATCTTTGGTGGGGTGACTGTTATACATCAGGTTTGCTGTTTAATTAAATATTCTTTTTTAAAAGCTTTTTAAACAAAAAACTGAAACCTTCTTCCATTATTTTTTTAGGAGTTTGTACATTTGAAGGTGCTGACATTTGCTTTTGGTATGTGGATACATCAAAACAGCTTAAGTGGGAACGTGCATCTGGTTCAACTTCTAGTTTTCAAACTGGTCCTTCAACCGATCATACATATGGTACTGATCAAGGTAAATGCATATATCTAATAAATATACTTAGATAATATGATACAAAATAAAAATAATATACTTACATAATTAGATACAGAAAAAATATTGAGCGGTAAATACTATATAACTTGGTGTTTAGGACATTACATGTACATAGAGACTTCAAATGCTGCTCCGAATACAGAAGCTAGAATGTATAGTCCGTGGTATTACAATTTTGGGCAAAGTTGTGTTCAGTTTTTTTACCATATGTACGGAGCACAGATTGGAGAGCTAAACATTTTTATAAGATATGCTCAAAATGCCAATTCTTACTTGATGTTTTCTAAAGTTGGCAATCAAAATAATACATGGCGACTTGGACAGGCTTCAGTTTTAAATGTTGGTTACTTTCAGGTATCATTTTTATATTAATGAGTAGTATTTAAAAATATTTATTTTAATGAATAGTATTTGAAAATAGTAAAAATAATAACATAAATTCTATTTAGATTATTGTTCGTGGTGTTAAAGGGTCAGGTTTCCAAGGTGACATTGCTGTTGATGATTTTCGTATTCGAGATGGTGCATGTCCTGCAGTTGGAAACTGTGATTTTGAACATATAGATTTCTGCTCTTGGGAACAAGAAAACTCTGATCATTTTGATTGGATAATTGGATCAGGAGCTACATCTTCTACCTTTACTGGTCCAAGTACTGACCATACTACTCAAACAAATGGAGGTTTGTTCTCTTTTGAAAATGTTCTTTTTAGTTTTCAGAAAACTTTATTTAAAAGTAGCATGAATAATATTTAGTATAAAAGAAAATAGAAACATGTTTCTATTTTCTTTTATACTAAATATTATAATATATATTTATATATATATATAATATATATTTTTGAAATAAAATAACTTATGTTATTATATCTCTATCGATTAAATTACTAAAAATATTATTATGCAAAATTTTAATTTTTTTATAGGGTATTATGCATTTATTGAAAGTTCCTCACCACGTGTCGTTGGGGATAAAGCTTCCTTAAAAAGTGAAATATTTGCACCAACTCCTGTCAATGGAAGATGTTTTAGTTTTTGGTATCATATGTATGGTGCATCAATTGGAACATTAAATGTTTATATTCGAAGCTTAAACCAAGGTGTGCACATTTTTGATAATTTTGTTAGGCTTATAATTTTATTATACAATTTTCAATCTTGGCTTATTATCAAAGTTTTTGGTTTTTTGAAGGAAATTTTATTGGAAATGAAATAATGTGGCAGTTGATTGGAAACCAAGGTAATCAATGGTTTCAAGGGCGCATGGGACTAAATGTTCCAACAGATTATCAGGTGAGTTTATATAAGACTAAGTGTCATTTGGTGATATTTATTGATAGTTTGGTAAATTTAATGATATTGTTGTAATTGTTATAATGTTGATGATGATCACCTAATTGGTGTTTTGACAATGTTGTTGACAATTTTGTTAAGGACTTTCCGCATAGAGTATCATATATGATACAATTTAAATTTAAGGATAGTATCATTACATACAATATTATTTTAACAATATATTTTAATAGGATATATTGCTAAAAAATTTTTTTCCAAGATTGCCCAATAAACTTTCAAATTCTCTTTATATATAGACTATAGTTTTATTGTAAACCAACAAAATTGATATGTTCTTTAGCTAAAATATATTCATAAATCTAGAAAAACTAAGAATAAAAAATTAAAATGGGTAAATCTATATCACTTTTAAGTTACAAAGTTAGTTTGAAGTTTCCTTAAGTTTATAATAATATGTTAATTTGTTATATGTAATTGTATCTAATACAGCATGCGTTAGCGACATAATTATGTAAACATAATTTTATTTATTATTATGCATATTTTCAAAGTAAATAATTTTTGTTTTGACTTCTGTGTCTCTTATTGAATAATATTGTATTGATCCAGTAAAAAAAAATCATATGGTTCATATTTGTGCTCATATTGATCCTGTGGGATCATAACTATTCTTTTATTTTATGCATAATCTTTTGTTTGTATAAATAATTTGTCAAAATACAACATTTCTGCATAGTTTTCATTTATATTATAAAAAATAATGCAATTTTGAAAATTAAAAAAACCCATTTTTGGAGCAAGATATTTTTTCACATAAAATATTTTGTATTTTCTTTTCATGCAGTAAAGGGATATTTATATATTTATATATTATTTATATATAGGGGTTAATGCTTTTATCACAAAACCTTTTCAAGCAGTTTCAGTTTATTTAGATTGTGATTGAAGCCGTTCGTGGTGCAAGTTACACTGGAGATATTGCAGTTGACGACTTTGAGTTTACTGTTGGAAGTTGCTCATTACTACCAGTTAATGCTTGGCCTCCTGGCAAAACAACATTGGCACCTACTCCTACAATAACAACCTTAGGACCCACTGCTGGTAAACAACAGTTTACTTTCAAATTTAAAATTATTTAATAGAAGATAAATTAAATATATCATAAATAGTATATTTGATTATATGAATATAAATTAAATATACCTCATATAAAAATGAACTTAGGTAACCAAGGAAATGATTGTAACTTTGACAGTTCTATATGTGCTTACTCAACTAATTCATCATCTAAAACATTCAGTTGGTTACGACACCAGGGACCAACAGACTCTGATGGTACAGGTCCTCGTAATGATCATACAACCAATTCAGGTAAAGGTTATTACATGTATGTTGATGCATCATATCCTGCTAAAGTTAATGATTCAGCTTGGCTTGTACAATCTGGTATTAACAACATGAATGGTTTTTGCGTGAGTTTCTGGTATCATATGTTTGGGCCCCATGTTGGAACTCTAAATATTTGGCTTCTGGTATTTGTTTTTTATCTAGTTAATTATAATTAGTTTTTAAAACTTTAAAATTGAAAAAATTACTAAAAGTGATTTTAATGCTATTTTAGTCTTCTGTAGTATTAATAAAATAAATATGTTTTTTTATATAGTTCCCTTCTCAAGCTCAACTTAAGTGGAAACGCATGGCTTCACAGGGTGATAAATGGAAGCATGGGCAAATATACATTCCACGCAAAGATGGATCCCCTTTTGCAATTGTTTTTGAAGCTATACGGGGATCAGGTTATGCTGGTGACATTTCTTTAGATGATATTACTTTTGTATCAACAGATCAAGGCTGTCCTGGTGAACGTATGTTAATATCTTTTATTCATTATCTTATATCTAATTTTTATTTATTATTCTTAAGTTTACGATTTTCATGTTTGTTATAGGCGAATGTACATTTGAAGCTATTCAGTGGCCAGGGTCAGGTGCTGCAGATTTATTGTGCGGTTGGACGCAAGAAAAAGTAAAGGATAACTTTGATTGGACAATTACAAGTGGTAGCACAAGTTCAGCTCAAACTGGACCAAGTACTGATCACACACTTAAAACAAGCCAAGGTGGCTAGTTTTTTTTTTTTTTTTTTATTTAAAAAAAAATATATATTTTTCTTAATTCTTTTTCTTAATTTGAATGTTTATATCATTAATTAGGGCGTTACATTTATATTGAAACATCATGGCCACAAAAAGCAGGGGATAAAGCAGTGATTATATCTCAGTCATATACAGCAACTCGTGGTCAGTGTTTTACATTCTGGTACCATAAATATGGCAGCACTGTCAGTAATTTTACTTTATATACACGTATTGATAACATTGATACACCAATATGGTCAAGAGGAGCTTATGATGAAGGAAATGTCTGGCGTCCAGCTTTAGTGACAATTAAATCACCCCTTAAACCTTACCAGGTGTGTTTCCATTTTTTTTTTTTTTTTAACTTTTGCATTTAAGTTTTTCTTTTCCAAAAATTTTAAAGAAAAACTATTTCGAATTTAAAGTTTAATTTTAATTTGCAGCTGGTTTTTGAAGCATTTGTTGGGTCAGGTTACACAGGAGACATTGCCATTGATGATATTTTATTGCAAGATGGTGAATGTCCTCTACCAGGTAAATGTTATTATTTAAAAAAGTAAAAATATAAAAACAATCAACTAAATATTTGATTACTATTATAATTAAAATTTTTTTTTTTAATAATTTTGCTATTTAAAATACGAAATTTATAATAATGTATTATTATTTAGGTGATTGTGATTTTGAGGATTTTGAGAGTTGTACATATGAGCAGGAACCTACTGAAGATAACTTTGATTGGATAAGAGGAAATGGTGAAACTAGTAGTTGGAGAACTGGTCCAACTAGAGATAATACAAAGAATGATAAATCAGGTTTAAAAAAATTTTTTAAAATTTATTTGAAATTTATTTAAGATTAATACAATATTCTGTTTTATTTACTTATGCTGTTTACTTTTGATTTTATTTATTTTCTTTTTTTATTTTTTTTTCTTATATAAATTTTAATTACATTTTTATAAATTAATGATATATATTTTCATTATATTTTGTTAACTTAGGATCCTATTATTATATTGAGGCTTCATACCCGCAGAAAAAGGGTGATAAAGCTCGCATGACAAGTGAGCTGTTCCGACCAACCAGTCGAAATGGCCGCTGCTTGCAGTTTTATAGGCACTTGTATGGTGCGTCTATAGGAACACTTAATGTTTATGTAAAGTATGGTGCTGGAAATTCATCTGATGCTGAGACACTAATATGGTCAGATTCAGGAAATCAAGGAGATTCTTGGATTCAATCACAAGTTCCAGTCTATAGCAGTAGCCCTTACAGAGTATGTTTTTACTTTTATTTTCATGGTGACTTTTAAAACAGGGTTGTAAGACTTGAAATAAGGAACTTTTTTTACCTCTTCCTTTGTCCATAACTTTTTGTTTTGGCTGAACCTGTGAAACCTAAAAAACATAATCCAGTTACCATTTTTGCATTATTATGGAATCTGATGTTTTGAGTTTTATTTCAAGAGAAACTACTACATTGATTTGTTTTTATTTATGACATTCATATTTATAAAAAATGTCATATATCTATATGACATTTTTTTAAAATTAGTAAATAAGAGCTATTTTGAATGGATATAACTTTTGTAATTTTTACAATATTTCAAAAGAACATTGACACCCATGTTATCAAGTATATAAAAATAAAATCCATAATAAAAACAGTTTTAATTTTAAAAATTCAATAAAATTAAATTATTATGATCTCTAAAATATTATTTTGTAAAAGATTTTTTTTAAAAGTAGTTTCTTGTGCTATAAGAATTGAAACATTGGTTTTTTAAATGACATTGTTACATACAAATTTAATATGCTATAATTTTATCATCTATATTTCTTTGAAGTATTGTTAGAATTAAACAAAATAAAGAATTTAATTTAATCTAAGTTTATTGTAACTTACTATAAAAACTTACTTTATAACAAGTAGGGTTCTATATCAATATTTATTTTATTCGGCAATTTTTATCAATTTTGCTCAAATTTTATAAAATGAAAACATTATTGAAAAACTTCAACAATACAGTTTCAAAAGAAAATCATTTGTAAGGATCCAAGAGTATTTCAACAGAAAAATATTATTCTTAGTATAATTTAAAAAAAAAATTTCATTTCAAAATTGTTTCATAAAAATTAATCTATAGCAGTCATAAAAAAAAGCCTTGCTTTTATATCTTTAGTTTGTTATTAGTTTAAGCGTGATTAAATTTTGTTTAATTTTGAAGCTCAATTAAAAATAAACAAAAACCTCTTTTCATTTCTTAATCGAAGTTAAAAAGAATTTAATGTTCTATGCTTCAAAACTGCTGCACTGCATTATTATATTACACTGCAATATTTACTAGTTTTAATGGAAAGCAAAATATCCTTACATCTTTAACGATCATCGTGAATCTTTAACGATCATCATGAATCTTTAACGATCATCATGAATCTTTAACGATCATCATGAATCTTTAAAGATCATCATGAATCTTTAACGATCATCATGAATCTTTAACGATCATCATGAATCTTTAACGATCATCATGAATCTTTAACGATCATCGTGAATCTTTAACGATCATCAAGAATCAAAAACTCTTATATATGCTCATTTTTATTTTAAAAGATCATTGTTTAATTTAATAGACTTTTAATGGCACAATATATGGGACCATATTACCCCAACTTACTACGTTACTAAACTTCAAGCAAACTATACATCTATTAGACTTTAAACTACTTTGAGCGCATTTTGATAAAAGTCTATTTACATGTATGCAGAATTTTAAATCAAAAATGTACTTAAGAATTTGCCTAGCTGTTTTAACCATCAAAAGCAAAAAAAGAATATTTTACCTAAATTCATTCCTCAGAAAAACTTTTACCTATCAATTAGGTTCACATTACTGCATAGACCCACATTGCACTGCCCTACCCTAATTTTTTCAATTACTTTTTTATTTTTTATTTTCTTTATTTAACATATTTATATTAATTAATTAAAATATATTTATATTTATTAAATTTATTTAAATTATTTATATTATTAAAAATTAATTAATTAAAAAGTTTTATGAAATTTTGTAAAAGACATATTTTAAATTCACTTTGCTGTAGCTTGTATTTGAAGCAGTTGTTGGCTCATCTTACACTGGTGACATTGCAATTGATGATATTAGCTTCAACAACAACTTTTCTCCTTGTACATACATTCCTCCCAATTCTCAGCCACCAACTGTTCCACCAACTACTATAACACCATCTGATAGTAATTGTACTTTTGAAACTCCTTGTCGTTGGAAACAACTTACTACTGATAACTTTGATTGGACTTTTATTAGCGGAGCAACAGGTACTTATGGTACAGGACCACTTGGCGATCATACCACTGGAAAAGGTTAGTTTGGCTTTTTACTTAATGTCTGAAAAAATTTAAATAATTTTATACTTAGTATTTTCTTAAACATTCCTTAAAGACTGTTTGAGAAATATTTTTTGTGTTATTTTAAAATGTAATTTATGAGTACTTACTCTCATAAATTTTATTATTTTTCCATTATTTTCAATGAATTATTTGTAATTTCTAGGTACTTATGCTTACATTGAAGCAAGTTATCCTCGTAAACCTAATGATACAGCAGTTTTGCGTAGCCCTCCTATTCGTGCTACACTTGGTGCAGTTTGTTTTTCATTTTACTTTCATATGCATGGTGCAGATATTAACGCATTAAATGTATATTCAGTATATAATGGAGTGCGAACAAAGTATTTTTAAAATTATTTTGTTTAATTGTTTTTGTTTTAATACTACTGATTTTCAAAGCATTATTCTAACTTTTTTCCTTATAAAAAGGGTATGGACACGTTTCGGTACACAAGGTAACAGGTGGCGACATGGTCAAGTTAACATTCGTGGAATTTCATCTATATTTAATATTGATATTGAAGGTGTGCGAGGAATAAGTTATGAAGGTGATATCTCAATTGATGATATTGTTGTATCTGATGGTAAATGTCCTCCAACACGATATTGCGATTTTGAAAATGGAAATTGTGATTGGGAAAATATTTTAACTGACAAGTTTGATTGGACACGGTCTAATGGTGGAACATCTACCTTAGGAACTGGTCCTTCAACTGACCACACTACTGGCACTGCTCTTGGTAAGAATATTCTGTTAAATGCTCTACTATGTAAATTATTACATTTAGTTATATATATAACTACATCATACATTATATAATTTATGTATATATATATATATATATATATATATATATATATATATATATATATATATATATATATATATATATATATATATAAACACAAGAAATTAAACTTGCATAAATTGCAATTGAGTTTCATCTTGAATTTCATTAGTGAGGAGACCATTAATTATTAGGAAAATTGGTTTTATTAAAATATCAGTTTTCTGAATAAAAAATGCTTTGCATAAATTGTAGAGCAGTTTTATGTACCTTGGCAAAGAGGGACCACTGTTTTCAAATGCTGCAATAATATTTTTTAACAAAACAGTAATGTCAGGTATGCTTTTTATGATAAACATAATGGCAAACTCTGAAAATCCAGAACTTGATGTTGGCATGAAACATACTATACTGTATAAAACCCAAGTTCAAAACATTTTCTTTGTAGTTTATTTACTATACCATTTTTTACCAAGTTGCAGTTGGAGTTAACAGCAGTTATTAATTCCCAAGAGTTCTGTAAATCGTAGTCTTATTAACTCTTATTGTAATAAATAATAAGAGTTCTGTAAATTCTGTAAATGAAGTTAAAAATTTCCACAAATCAATTAAAAATAGTTTCTGCTTTATCATTAGCCGAGGCAAGAACTGCTAATTTGATTTCCTTTGAATTAATTTCGTTTACAAATTTTCGTTGTTCCTTATGGTTCAAATATTTTTTGTCAAAATAAAGACTTAAAAATTTTGTTGTTGCTATTATTAAATTATTTGCTTCTCTTATAGTACTTTGTGTATGATCTTGTTTTTATAAGATGTTGTCTTGATTAGATGTGTCTGGATTGTTATGTTGTCTATAATTGAACAACTTTAACAACATTGCACACTGCAGAAACTTGTCTTAGTGATATCTTTGCGACTGTTGATAACCTTACAACTGATGAAGCTTTACAATATTTTCTATATTTATATTTGTTTAAACATTCATATAACTATTCTTAACAATTATACTATCAGAATCAATTTTGGTACCAATATCTTCTATATCAACTATACTTTTCATTTTGTGATTTTTTGATTCATTTTGATAGATGATAGAATCTTCTCTGTATATTATAGAATTTTTTGCCTTCACTTGTTAGCCACATACCCTTTAAATCAGTTATATTGAACAATTTTTTACTTATCTGATAATGCTCAGGGTTTCCAAAATATTATGTGTGTGTGTGTGTGTGTGTGTGTGTGTGTGTGTGTGTGTGTGTGTGTGTGTGTGTGTGTGTGTGTGTTTGTGTGTGAGTGTGTGTGTGTGTGTATTTAATATAAAGTTTTGTTGTTATGCACCAAACCTTAAAAATTAAAATTTTTATTTTTTTTTTGTTTTCAAAAATTCTGTATTATTAACAATTTTTGGTAAATATCTTTATGTGTTAGCATTAAAACATCTTGTTATGTTAGCATGGAAACATCTTGTTGTGTTAATATAGAAGTATGTTTTCATGGCAATATCAGTATTATACAGTATTAAGTCTTGTTTTAAGAGTTCATATTTAAAAAAAAATAAAAAGCAATGGTTGATATATATTTTTTCTCGGAATGTAGAAGCACAGAATTGTTTACTATTATATAAGTTGTCGCAAAACTTTTTTTTTTAATTTATTTAACAATTTATTTAAATAAATTTTAAAATACTTATTTAGTTATTGTTTTAATAAAAATGAAATAAATATTTATTATATAGTTTAAATATTTTTATCTTATTTTTCATTATTGCCTATGTTTTCTTTATTTATTAACATAGTTGTTTTACAAAATTTTTTCTTCCTAAGATAATATATTTAAAAAATATATATTTAAAAAATATATTTAAAAATATATTTAATATATTTAAAAAATAATTTCACAATAATAAGGTACCTATTTTGTAAAATTTTACAACATAATTTTTTGATTTTTTGTTGCAAAATTCTGTAGTAAAATGTTAATTGGCATAGTAGTCAATAGCCTTGCTTATTCTGTTTTTTTTAAAATAGTACTTAATAGCCTTGCTCATTTTTTTTCAAATTTGCTTAGTTGTGTCATGTTTACAGTTGTGTTGTCAAATTATGAAACTGTCACCTTTTAATATGATTTTTTTATTTATTATATATGTACGTGATTTCATAGATTCATGTTAACACATATAAATGCTTTACAAGTATGAATTATTTTTTTTATAGGTTCATATTTTATTTATAGGTTCATATTTTTATATTGAAACTTCTTATCCACGCAAAAGAAACGATAATGCTGTTTTGCGTAGTCCACTTTATCCAGCCAACTCTAAAGGTAGTTGTTTTAACTTTTGGTACCACATGTATGGTCAAGACATTGGTTCATTAAATATTTATGTTGGCAAACTGGGATCTGTCCCAGCTTGGAATCTTACAAGTGATCAAGGGAATCTTTGGAGGCATGGAAGAGTAACAGTCCAAAGTCTAGTCTCATTTTATGTAATTTTAAATTTTGTTATTACTATTGAGACACTCAAGTGTTTAAATATGTTGAGACATATTTTTGACATTTCATAATGTAATTAAAGTTTTTTATGGTTACATTGGTTTTTAGATATACATTGAAGGAGTTGTTGGAAAGAGTTTCCAAGGTGACATTGCTATTGATGATATAATGATCGAAGACTATCCCTGTCCTGCTCCAGGTACTTTTTTAAGTTGCATTATTACTTAACAAAAGTTGAGAATTTGAAAGAATAGTATCATTAAAAATAGTTTCTACTTTACCATCAGCCAAGGCAAAAACTGCTAATTTGATTTCCTTTGTATTATTTTTCAAAAGTATAGATTTTTCTGACTTTTTAGAATATTTAGTTTAACATAAATTTCAATAGAAATTTTTGTGTTAAACAGCAAGAAGTCATTGGGACATTGAAAACTATTTTAAATATATTTAACACTGTTATATAATATTAGTAAAAGGAAAATTTGAAATAACTATTATTATCAAGCAACTTTTTTTCTAGAACAAAAATAAAATGTTATCTTTTAGAATTCAGTTTTTTTTTCTATTTTTACATTTCACTGCTCATCAGTTGTTAAAAGTTATTAAATAAAATATTGTTTTAAGGTTCATGTGATTTTGAATCACAAAGTTTTTGTGGATGGAGTCAAGTTCTTAATAAAAAAAATACTACTGGTTTTGATGATTTTGACTGGATACTTAATAGTGGATCTACTCCATCATGGTCAACTGGACCTTCTGTTGATCACACAAAAGGAACTGCTCTTGGTAATATTCAAAGATCATTTTAAGATGTTAAAAAAGTTATTTTTCTAATATTCAATTTAATTAAAAAATACTTTATTCATTTTAATAGGTACTTATGCATTTATTGAATCATCTGGCATTCCATCTGGTTCGCGTGCCCAACTTATTAGTGAAATTTTTCCAGCAACAAAAGGCAATTGCTTGTCATTTTGGTACCACATGTTTGGTGATGGTATAGGGTCAATTAACTTCTATATTAAAACAATCTCTGGTAATCCAGCTATTGTCAAATCAATTGAGGTGCTTTTTTAGTTTTATATTATTAAATGTATTATTTACTTATTTATTACTTTATTTAATCATATACATTAATGATAGTATAACATTAAATTTATATTTTTATTGTATTATTCTTTTTTTGTATTTTAGGGTAACCAAGGGGATAAATGGATTCAAGGTGAAGTTGGTCTTCATTCACAAAATGCTTTTTCTATTATATTAGAAGCAGTCCATGGTAGTTCTTATACAGGAGATATTGCTATTGATGACCTTGAGGTTTTGAGTGGAAACTGTGTTGGTACTTGTTCTTCTATAAAACCAACTGCTCGAGTTGCTTGCGGTCCTGGTAGTGTCACCCCAGCAACTTGCACAATATCTTATGGTTGTTGTTATGATGACTCAGTACCTAATGTTCCTAAGTGCTTTCAACATCCTGCAACTTGTAATGCTGTTCCAATTGTTTTACGTCAACAATGTGGTTTTAAATCTATTTCAAAATTAGAATGTGGTAAACTGGGCTGTTGCTATGATAGCTCAACAAGTAATGGAGTTCAATGCTTTTACTCACTCAGCAACCCAACAGACTTCCCACCAACCATTCCACCTACAACAGAAATACCACCATCAATTTATGACTGTTCATTTGAAACAGGCCTATGTGGGTTTTTAAACATAAATGCAACTGATAGTTTTGACTGGACAAGACATAAGGGTGAAACAGGAAGTTGGGGTACTGGACCAACTGCAGATCACACACTTGGTACCAAGGATGGTATGTTACCACTTTTATTTATCATTTTATTAATATCATACCATGGTTCAATACCATGAGCATAGCTTTAGAGATATTATCTTTTACTATTTACTTAATTTTTAGGATATTATGTTTACATTGAAACCTCATTTAATAAAGAAAATGACACAGCCAACTTAGTTTCACCTTTTATTGACTTTCCACCATCAAGTCCTATAGTATGTGTGCGCTTTTGGTATCATATGTATGGGCAGCATGTTGGCAGCTTAAATGTTTTCCATAAGACAACAGCAAATATGCCTACTATTCCTGTATGGACTAGAAGTGGTGCGATGGTTAATGATTGGCTTTATGGCCAATTTGTTGTACCAAGTGGAAAGTTTCAAGTATACTTTTTTTAATTATTACAAAACTTAATTTTTCTTGATTTTTCCTTTAAATTTTCATTTTTTCATTTTAAAAATTTGTTTATAGGTTGTGTTTCAAGGTAAGCGCGGACCTGGTTACCAAGGTGATATATCACTAGATGACATTAGCTTTTTTAATGGAGCTTGTCCACCTCAAAGTAATTTTTTTAATTCTAATTTAAAATGATGCATTATGTTATAATATTTATAAATACTTTTTTAAATGTACATAATAACTATGCTATTATAATATATTCTAATTATATTTATAATTTTGTTGAACTTATTATAGTTTTTATCAATTTATTGTAATTTTTATAAAAGTTATATATATATATATATATATATATATATATATATATATATATATATATATATATATATATATATATATATATATATATATATATATATATATATATATATATATATATATATATACACACATTTAGTTTATGGTGTAAGAATTTAGGTTTTTTAAATATGTTTATTTTTAAAAGGATTTTGTGATTTTGAAAACAATGACTTATGTGGTTGGAGCCAGGATGCATCTGATAATTTTGATTGGACTATTGGATTTGGAAATACCACAAGTTGGGATACTGGTCCAAAGTCTGACCACACATATGGAACACCTACAGGTAGTTAATTTGTAATGATTTGATTTTTTAAATAAATTTTTATCAAAGACTTGATGTATTTTAAGTGACCATCATTTTTTTTAGGTAAATACTTATTTATTGAGGGATCATGGCCACGCCAACCTGGAGACAAAGCTAGAATTGAGTCATACAGTAGGGGTCCAAGTGATGGAACATGTTTTGAATTTTACTATCATATGAAAGGGGTTGGTATAGGTACTCTAAATGTTTTTATTCGGCGTGGAAAAGTTGTTGATGCTTTACCTCTCTGGACCCTTTCTGGTGAGCAAGGAGATGAATGGTTTAGAGCTACTATAAATGTTAAGGAGCCTATGCAAGAATGGAAGGTATGAAGCAAAACAAATGATTTTAAAAATAAAATTAAAAAAAAACTCTCTTTTTTCATTTTCTTCTTGAATTTTGTTAAAGTTTACTTTTCAGTGAAAGTTTTCTTAATAGCATTGTAGGTTAAATATTATTTAAGTAAAGTATTTATGTTGTATTTATTTTTGCTGTAATAAACTTTATGTAATTTCTGCTGTAATTAACTATAGATAATATTGTAATTAACTATAGGTAATATTGTAAATAAATATAGGTCATATTGGAAGGAATCCGTGGTGCAGATTATTATTCTGATATTGCAGTTGATGATCTTGTATTTCATAATGGTGAATGCGTACCAGTTGGTGATTGTGATTTTGAAGATGGTAATGCTTGTGGATATCAAAATGATCCCTCTAACAAAGTTGATTGGTTAGTATACACAGGGCCAACACCCAGCCACAACACTGGGCCATCAACAGATCATACAACAGGCCTTCCTACAGGTAAAAATAGCTTAAATGAAATTAATAACCTAAAGGTTAGAGTTGACTAATTTTTGGGCCATATAATCTATATATTAAATAACTTGTATATATATATATATACATATATATATATATATATATATATATATATATATATATATATATATATATATATATATATATATATATATATATATATATATATATATATATATATATATATATATATATATATATATATATATATATATTAAGGACTTTTTTTCTAACCCTGTCATAAACCCTATGTTCCTGTGTCATAAATCTATAAACCTTTGTCCAAAAAATATGAAAAGTACCTAATTTGATTTCCTTGTTAAAAAAGTGTCCTCTTACATTGAAAACTCAATTTGACTATATAACAATATAACTATGTAAAAACTTAATTAAGTCTAAAACTATATTAAGTCTAAATATTATTCACTTTATTTTGTAAGCAATCTCAGTTACAATTATCCATGATATCTGACAACTTAGCTGTTATTTGTAAACACATCCATAGAGAGTTTTTTTTAGACAATTTTTACTGTACACTGGGCCTGTTGTCTTAAAAAATGTTCTAAAAGACACAGTTTATTCAAATTTCTTTGATTTGTCTGTTGCCATACGAATATTGCTCAGCCCAAATTTGTTGTCAAAAAATCTTGACTATACCGCACAACTACAAAAGTACTTTTTGTTTTGTAGAGAAATGAGAACTTTCACAAGTTACTGAAAAAAAGTGTTTTTTTCACTCAAAGTAATTATTTACTTTACTTAATAGGTAAAAGTTAAGTTGTAACTCTTTTTCTCCTATTTTCTTAAAGAATATTGTTTAAAAATCTTTGGATTAGTTAAAATAATTGCAGCATTGAGCATGGGTTCATGTTCTCACTTAAAAATAGCATTCAAGAACTTGAGATTTCACAGGTCTGAAAATTAAAACTATAGTTAGGATTCAATAACATACTGCAATTATATTATATTAAGTTATATAATATAAAATCTTGATAAGCATATTACATTTAATTAAAATTTAAAAGATTGCTTGTAGTCCATAGTAAGATCTTTGGTGTTTTCTTTTTAAACAATTTAATTGTTTATCTTACAGACTAGATATTTTACAGAAATATCTTGATTATTTAAACTAATAACCAACTGTCGGTAATTTTTCTGAAAAGCACCTTAACTACAATAAGTAGAAGAACAAATACCTAAAAAGATTTTGCTAAAATATAACTTAAGGAAATCTTTCATTTTTTTTGAAAAAATGAAAGACTTAAGTTAAATGATGCTAAAACTTATCTTATTGAGCCATCTGCTGTTTTCCCGTTAATTAGAGATAAAGGATATTCAATATATGGCAATATTTTGTTGCTTCCAATATTTTGTTTCTTCCTTCTTAACTTGCTACTCTCCCATCAAAAATAGTTTCTTTGAAAATGGCCTTTAGAGTTTAGTCTAGTATCTCTAACTTAACTTCTCTTTGTTCATTCTTCAATGTGATTTTTCTATTTGATTCTCGAAATTGTATGAGATTTTTTGTCCGCATGTTTTTATTTTCAGTGTTAAATAAATAAAACCACATAGATAATATAAAATCAATCAATATAACATTTGAGCACAAATTACACATCAATAATATTTCTATAAATAATATATAAACATATTAATTATAATATGTATTACATATATTATGTTGTTCACAGTTGTAAATATGTCACTAAATATTAAATTTAACTATAAGCTTTTTAAAAAGAATTCTTTTTTGTGTCAAACAATTTGTTGCCATTAAAAAATTCTGTGCTAAGAATTTTTTAATGGCACAGAATGTGCAGCTACATGTATATTGCTGTCTATGTACAATTTTAGAAAATTTATGTTTGGGTGAATTTTTTTAAAACTAAATAAAATGAAACATTTATTATTTTTTAACCAATTCTCATCCATTTATAATGCAGAAAAATTATTTCCTTTCAATATATATATATATAAATCAATCTATATAACAGGGGCTATTCTAGATCGTTTTCAAGAGCGTCAACGGTATTTGATTGCTGCCCAAATTAAAAATTGTAGACTTTTCTTTTTTAATGTTTTTTTACGGCAAATATTATTTTTTTTGCGAAAAAGCGTCGATATTCGGCAATATTTCTGCTAAATTTTTTCTGGGATGAATGTGTGTGAGGGGGGGGGGCGAAGTACCGCCACCTAAATTTTTTTCCCAGAATAGCCCCTGTATATATATATATATCTATACATATATATATATATATATATATATATATATATATATATATATATATATATATGTATATACACATATATATATATATATATATATGTACACATATATATATGTATATACACATATATATATGTATATATATATATATATATATATATATATATATATATATATATATATATATATATATATATATATATATATATATATATATATACACATACATACAAATATATATACTATAAATATAGTTGTTATATATCTGCAATACAAAACTTTTTTTCTCTACTTTAGTTATCATTTTTTATTTAAAAGCTGAACATAAACTTTCATTCAAAAAATATTTTTTAGGTCAATATTTGTTTATGGAATCATCTTATCCTGCTCAGAGAGGAGATATCTCACGGTTTGTTAGTGAAAAGTTTAAAGTCAATCCAAACTTTAAATGGTGTGTTGAGTTTTGGTATAACATGCATGGAACTGGAGCAGGAGCATTAAGAGTGAGGACAAAGTAAGACATTTTTTTTTTTGGCATAATTTTTTTCTCAATCAAAATTTCATTGTTAACTAAATTTTTTAAACTTATAATTTTTAAAATAAATAAACTCTATGATAAATTACAATCTCATCTTTATGTTTGCTTTTCTTCTTTGGATTATCTCCAAAGTCATTTTGATTAAGATCATAATTTTGAAAGATTAGGCTCCTTAAAATAATGATATTTTTGCAAAAACCTCCTCTATTTAAAGCTCCTTAACCCTAAGTAATGTTATTCCTTGAAAGATTATTAGGAATTTTTATATTTAAAATATTATTTTGTTTGGTTTCATTTACTTCTTTTTTGTTTGGTTTAGATACAAGACTCCGTATTCAAAAGGTGCCTATTATTATTCTTACCCTTTGTTTTCAATGGAAGGCAATTTGGATGACATCTGGCACTTTGGTCAAGCTAACATCACTAGTTCTTATGATTTTCAGGTATAACTAGGTTTAACTTTAAACTTTTATATTTTTAATTTTTTGTTTTTTGTTTAAATTTTATTTTCAATATGAATTTTAGATTGTATTTGAAGGAGAAGTTGGCTCAGGTGTCACATATCAATCAGATATTGCTCTGGATGATCTTAATGTTACACTAGGCCAATGTGATCGTAAGTTTCATTTCTTTAAACAGAATTTATGAAATTCAAGTCTCTTATACTTAAATATTTGTGTGTGTGTATATATATATATATATATATATATATATATATATATATATATATATATATATATATATATATATATATATATATGTTTGTATATATATGTATAGATATATATATATATATACATATATATATATATATATATATATACATACATATATATAAATTATTTTATTGTATTGTACAAATAGAGTGCTTTTTAAATTCTTTCTTAAAAAACAGAAGAAGAATAAATTATTATTGCTAATAGTAAAAAAAAAAACTTATCTAAATTTTTTTTTTTTAACATTTTTTTTTTAACATTTTTTTTTATACATATATCCCAGCCGGCACAAGCACCTGTTTTTAGAATCTAAAATGTTAACACCATTTAGACGTCGAAATTCAAATAACTATAAGACATCTAATTGTTTTTATCTTTGAGACAACAAATAATAGCTGCCTTAAGCCGTCTAAAAGAAGACTACTAATAGATGTCTTATATTTATCTGAATTTTGACCTCTAAAAGGTGATAACATTTTAGATGCAAAAAAATATGTCTAAAAGACGTGTTTGTGTCGGCTGGGATGTATGTATGCAGGCCTTGGCATGAGAAGATGAGTACACAAGCAGCAAAAAGTCTATTTATTCAGTTTTTAAAAACTTTTTAAAACTAATTTACTCCGCTGTTGTGGCACGGCGATATTCAAGCTGAGGTTGTATATAAATACATTTTTTTACAAGATATATATTATTGTTTCCATAAATTTTAGCACCTGCACCTCCTCCTACTCCTATACCATGTCTCAGAAAGTGTAAAGATGGTACCTGTATTTCTAGTGATAAGGTATGTGATTTTTATCCTGACTGTGCTCAGGGTAAAGACTCAACAGACAATACAGATGAAGATGGGTGTGATGGTTGCGATTTCGAAACAGGTATAACTAAATAAAAATTTTTTTTTTCATTTAGTATTATAAATATGTAATAAATAATTTTTAATATTTATTTAGTTTCGATAGTTTTAAATTATTAATGCTATTGGCTATCTGAATCTGTTATGTTGTTATGTGGAATGTTGTTGTAATTAATAAAAACTAATAACGTAATCAAAATATTATAGGAGTATGTGGCTGGACAAATAACACTAAAGGATTATTTAGCTGGAGAAGACAAGCTGGAGGAACAGCAACTGCTAACACAGGACCAACTACAGATCATACTAAAGGTATCGATTAAAAAGTTATTTGAAATTTGTTCTAGAAACTGGCAAGAAATAATACAATAACTAATACATTTTGTAGGTACAAATGCTGGCTACTATCTCTATGTAGAAGCTTCACTAGGCAAGTCATTTGAGTTAGCTACATTTAGTAGTCCTCAAATTAAACAAGCATCGTCAACATGTGCTATTAGCTTCTGGTATCACATGTACGGATCTAGCATAGGAGAACTAGTTGTGTCAGTTGTTATTGGATTTAGGTTAACAAAAGTTTGGGAAATTTATGGTGATCAAGGTAAAGTATTTTTTTAAAACTTTTCCCGTGGTTCTTTTTACTTCCTTTTTTTGTGAAGTTTAAGTTTATGTTTATTATGTTATATAGGAAATAAATGGCAGCAAGCTATTGTATATATCAATAGAAGAACATCTCCATTCAACATTAGATTTACTGCAGAAAGATCAACTAGTTTTACTGGTGATATTGCTATTGATGACATTTCTTTGCAAAATTGTGCTCTGCCAAAGCCTTCCCTATGGTGTTTTACTGGCTACAGTTTCCAATGTACTAAAACAAAAGCTTGTATTTCCTATTCTCGAATGTGTGATTTTACTGATGATTGTGGTGACAATAGTGATGAAGATAATTGCCCATTTAGATACTACCCATACAGGTATGAATTACTTTTATATTTATTTTAATTCATAGCTACTCTTAATTTTTCCTAATTATTTTTTGGTTAACATTTAATTAAGTAGTTATTTTTGATTTATTTCTTAGTGACTTGTGAAATGTTGTTTTAGATGTAACTTTGAAAGTAGTTTCTGTCAATGGCAAAACTTGAAAGATGATCAATTTGATTTTACTCGAACAAAAGGTGTAACTGATTCTGATGGTACTGGTCCTTTGTTTGATCATACAACTGGAACAACATCTGGTACTTGTTTTTTTCTCTGTCCTTTGATTAAAAAATTCTAATTAATTTAAATCTCTCAGATTTGTTTTTTTTTTATCATACTTGTTATAAAAAATTTGTATACACAGAAGCTTAGATAAACTTAATGTAGATCAAATCAAATGAAGTAACATTTAAAATTTTGAACATTTGAAAAAAAAAACAAAGAAAAAACCCATTAAAATATAAGGAAGTGATAAACAGTTATGGAGACCATGAGAATATAAAGGCCAAATTATTTATGACCAAAACAGAAGTAATAGACACAGAAAATTTTTTTATACTTTAGGTTTTTACATTTATGCTGAATCATCTTACCCACGTCAGCTTGGTGACAAAGCTCGAATAGCATCTGCGGCATTAAGACCTACTGATCCACAAAGACTTTGTTCTATACGCTTTTATTATCACATGATGGGTGAACATATTGGAGTGCTCCGTATTAAGACTAGACAATGTGTAACCTGTCCAGAGACAACTGTATGGACCCGTTCGACACCAGCAGGCAACTTTTGGGTGCGAGCAAGCATTCGTTTGACCAGCATTTTACCATTTCAGGTAGAAATTTACTTTAGTTAAACTTATCTGCGCAAATTATGCATTACAATGCAAGTTACGCCTATATTTTCAAATTTCTTTGATTCTTTATTAAAATTGAATTTTTTGCTTTTTTAAAAATAATCATCTTATTTGAATGAATTTAAAAAGATGAAAAACTATTTTTATGTAAAGGTGATCATTGAAGCTGAAATAGGTAGTGGATACTTAGGTGATATTGCAATTGATGATGTGTCCTTTGATGAATGCAATGATTTTTATGGAACATTACCAACAGCAATCCCAACAACTCCTACAATTCCAACCACCACTCCATGTCTTTCTGATCAGTTTTACTGCATGAAAGACAATAAATGCATTACAAAATATTATGTTTGTGATTACAGAAATGACTGTTCTGATGGTCAAGATGAGCAAATTTGTGGTAAGATGTTAAAACATTATTTTCTTCTATCTAATAGCAGGAATTAAAGTAATTGTACATTGTAAAAAGATAAAATAAAATAAATTAGGCTTTTGTGAGGAGTTTTTAGAGAAAGTTCCGTTAAATATTACAATAATTTTATATTTACATGAAAATATTAAATATCTTGAAAAATGAAAACCTTTAAATTGATAAATTTGTTAAAAAGCCAAAAAGCTAAAAAGCCAACATTTGTTAAAAAGTCAACAGCTAAATAGCCAAAAGAAGAAAAATGTCATAATAATTGCACAAATGGGTGCAATTGTTATGTTTGTTTATGTATAAATATATTTTTATTACTATTATTATTTTATTTTAATTCACCTCTCCAAGGCCGAGAAGGCCACTACAGACAAGGAGACTACTTAATTGTGGTTATAACCCTATCTCAACTCTATAACTCTATAAGAAGAAAAACGTCATAATAATTGCACAATTGTGTGCAATGTATGTACTTGTGCAATTGTGTGCAATTATTATGTCTGATTATATAGACTTTAAAGATGATTATGATATAGATGATGTTGATCACAAAGATGGTTATTTTGAAATGCAATTATAACATGACTTTAAACTGTAGTTTATACAATTGACTGTTTTAATGATTAAAAAAACAGTTTGTACATAAATTGTTTTTTTATTTAGGACCATGCAACTTTGAAACAAGTGGTTGTGGATACACAGATGCAAGTACTGGAAATCTTGAGTTCCGTCGATCTCAGCCACTGAATGAAGGAGGACCAAAATTTGATAAGACAAAAAACTCAACCTCTGGTAACATTTAAAAAAAAAAACATTTATTATAAATTTAACTTGCATTTTTGGTTACATATTATATATGTGTTATATTTATACATTATTTATTATATATATTATATATTATATATGTGTTATAAAAGTATAGCAATTATACCTATGTTAAATATTAGTATTATATATAATATACTTTTATGTAATTAGAGTTATTTAATTGTATATTTATATTTTATATATTAAAAGTATAAATAATTTTCATTATTATAATTTTAAAAATTTTAAACATTTAAATTTTTAAAGGTTTCTTTGCACTTCTTGTTCCGGGTAGTGGTAGCACTCAAAATACTTTAGCAAAGTTCAACAGTCCAACTTTGTCGAAAACTGGTCCTAACTGTGTTTTGGAGTTTAGTTATTTTAGCAACAAATCAAATTATTTTGTGGTGTTCCATAACCAGGATGTCAATTCTAATAATGTAGCTTCTCGGGTTTGGTATAAATATGTCAGTGGCAGCAATTCCTGGATTACAACTAGTTTTGGAGTTGGTCAAAGACCTGATGGTAATTTTTAAAAACAATTTTAAAACAAAATAAAAGAATTTAATAAATATGAAATTTAAATGCTTTACCTCTTTTATTTAGGTTGGTCTCTTTCTTTCCAAGCTCAGTATGTATACGCTGCTTATGATGACATTGTTTTTAAGAATTGTGATTACCCTGTTAGAACAAATGTTTGTAACAAAATGCAGACCAGATGCGAAAGCGGAGTTTGTATTTATCCTTATCAAGTAATTTAATACTATTTTTTTCATTGTTATTCAATAAATTTGTGTTAACATTTAACATAACATTTGGTTTGAGAAATAAAAGTTAAGATCAAATTATAATAAACTAATTTTTTCAATTTAATGTGATATGTTCAATAAACAATAATGTAAATATTACTAATAATAGCTAATACTATTAATACTACTACTACTACTAATAATAATAATAGTAATAATAATTTGTTAATAAACAATATTGTTTTTTTTTAGATGTGTGACTTTACAAATGACTGTGGTGATAGCAGTGATGAAAAATTAGAAATATGTGCTAATTTCAAAGAACGCTGTAACTTTGAGGTTGATACTTGCAACTGGTATCAGGATAAAGATGACGATTTTGATTGGACTTGGACAAGTGGCGCTACTTCTTCAACAGACACTGGTCCTGGAACAGATCACACTGAAGGTTTTTAGTTATTTTTTGTATTTAAAAATTAATTTATTTCTACTTTTTTATTTTTTTATTGTTAGTTTTTTCAATTTTATTTTCAATTTTTAAATGTGTACATTATATGATCTTTATAATATAAGAAGTTCTCTTTGGAGAAGTTGTTTATATGAAGTTTTTTATATAACTTGGGTTGGAGAAGTTGTTGTCATTTTTTACTGCGCTGTGCTAAACATATTTTCCTAAATATTTATCTAGCAAAACAAATATTTAAAAATTACTTTAAAAATGATATTATAAATAAATATTAATTTTGTATATAATTTTTAGTTTCATTTAAATTCTAATCCAACAAAATAAAAATAAAAATAAAATTCATATATCATTAATAAAATTTTAATTTAAAATTTAACATTAATTTAAAATTTTACTTATAACTATAGCAACAATAATCATAGCTAATATCAGTTTAATAAATACATAATAACAAATATTTAAAATATTTAATTATTATAAATTTACTAAATATATTCTATAAATAATATCAATTTACTAAATATATTCTATATATAATATCAAACTAATATCAATTTACTAAATATATTTTAATAAAATTAATAAATGTATGTAAAACATTTTAGGAACTAAACTTGGTCGATATTTATTTATTGAAACCTCTTCGCCTCGCAAGCCTAATGACACAGCACGTTTGTTAAGTACAGTTTTCCGGCCTTCAAACGGAACATGCACAATGAGATTTTTTTATCACATGTTTGGTGAAGATATTGATACTCTCAATGTATGGTTAAAAACATCTACTGCAGCAAACTCATTAATGCAACTTTTATGGAGCAAAAAAGGTAATGACTGTATATATGTTACAATTATTTGTTAAAATTAGACTTTGAAGAACGTTTTTTGTTTTTTTGAATAAAAGATAAAAAAGAGAAAAAAGAAAATTTTAAAAATTTAAGAAGTTTTTTTAACAATTAGTAGGAAGTTTTGACAGAAGTTTTTACAAATTAAATTTTCAAACTTTAATAGGAAAAACAAATGAGTATATGGACTGGTAGTTAATAAAACATATCAAATTAATAAAATATTACAAATAATTTAAAGTTTTGAGAAAAATAATGAAAAAAAGGTTTTCTATGTAATTTTTTAATATTTGTATTTTTAATTTTGTTACCAAATATTTGTACTAAATAAACATCCTGTCTAGTATGACGGACCAGTATAAGTATACATATTTTCATATCTGTATGTATATATATATATATATATATATATATATATATATATATATATATATATATTTATATATATGTTTATATATATATATATTTATATATATATATATATATATATATATATATATATATATATATATATATATATATATATATATAAATACACATACATATATGTATGTATATATATATGTATATATTTATATATATTTATACATACATATATGTATTTATATATATATATATATATACATACATATATGTATGTATATATATATATTTATATATATATATATATTTGTATATATATTTATACATACATATATGTATGTATATATATATATTTATATATATATTTATATTTATATATAAATATATATATATAATTATACACAATTTTTTTTGATAGTAAATTGAAAATATTTTATTTTTTGATTTTCCTTTTTTTTCAATACCATGCATATATATATATATATATATATATATATATATATATATATATATATATATATATATATATATATATATATATATATATATATATATATATATATATATACATGCACACAATTTTTTTGTAGGTAATCAAGGAGATATATGGCTTGGTGCTAGTATTGATATTATGAGCACAAAGAACTATCAGGTTGTTGTAGAGGGACGTCGTGGTTTGAGTTATTCAGGTGATATAGCTATTGATGATGTATCATTTACAATTGGTTGTAATCCTGATATCAAGGCAACTCTTGATCCAACTATGGTTACACCATCTCCTCCTCCTGGCTGTAAAGGCGGAGAGTTTGCGTATGTCATTAATTTTTTATAGTAAAACTTATTTTTAGTTGTTGCTATGAGTTATGTGTTTAATCTTTTTTAATAATCAAAACTAATGAGTTCTTGGTTTTCAGTTGTGGTGATGGTCAATGTATTCCTGCCTCCCAATATTGTGATTTTATAAGTCATTGCAAGAATGATGCTGATGAAAAACGATGTCCATCAAAATGTGATTTTGAGAATGGTGATGGTTGTATGTGGACCAATGCCTACTATGGTGATTCTATGGATTGGACAGTTCATCAAGGAAAAACACCTAGCAATGGAACTGGACCTCCATTTGATCACACTAAAGGAACTCCAGAAGGTACGTAGTTTATAAAATAATTTATCAAGTTATTTTAAGATATAACTATAATTTTTTTAATGATATAATTTTTTTTATAATCATTAGTCACATTAAGGTAAATTAATAGGAATATAAAATAAATATTATATTAGTTATACTAAAATGACTTAAGTTTTAACATCCTGACAGTTTTGTTTAGCTCAGCAAAAATATTTTGAGGAATTAAAAGGTCTTAGCTTGTTACCATAGTTACCATAGTTAAAAGTAATTGTAAAGAAAAATAAATGAAATATAATGAATAAGAAATTATAAGAGAATTGAAACTGTTATAAAAAATTAAAAAAACAAAATATTTTTGTTTCAGGTTATTACTTGTATATGGAAGCAGACCAATCAAAAGGATCAAATTTCCCAAATGCACACTATGTTAGTCCTATGTACTACAAAGGAGGGTATAAATGTACATTTTCATTTTGGTATAATATGTATCATTACAAAGTTAGTGGTGGAAATGACGCTAGTTTGAATATATTGTATCGCAAAAGTGGACGAGATACCAAAGTTTGGCAAAGTTCTCAGTCCACTGGAGATCAATGGAAAAATGCAACTGTTGAGTTGCCACCATGCTCAAAGAACTTTAGGGTACATTTTGTATAATGAGTTTGAATTTTTTTTTTTTAATGAACTTGTAGCTATGTTTAAGTTATAAATTTAATTTTTTTAAAATTTTTTTCTTGTAGATTGTATTTGAAGGTAGTCACTATTGGGGTACACAGACAGATGCTGCAATTGATGATTGGAGTTTTGATTGTGCTGAACCTGTTCCTCCCTTATCTTGCAACAGCGATCAGTTCCAATGCAAAGAAACTAAACAGTGCATACCAATTGATTCACTTTGTGATTTAGAAACAGACTGCTGTGATGGGTCCGATGAAAGCGCAGCTTTGTGTAAAGATTATAAAAAGTAATGGCTTTAAACATTATTTTTAAATTTTTAAATTATTTTTAAATGAAGTTTTAATTTACAACTGTAAATAATGTGATGAAGATCAAGATCTAAAGTTTTTTATTTAAATTTTCAGGCTTGACTTTGAATCTGGTTTGAATGATTTTGTACAGTTGACAAGTGATGATTTTAATTTCGATATTCAAAGCGGGAAAACATCATCATCAGGCACTGGTCCTAAAACTGATCATACTTTAAAAGAGGAGCATGGTAACTAAATGATTTTTAAGAATCAAAATAAGAATTGCATTTTTTTAAATGACTTAATATTTTTTGAAAGTTTTTGATCGATAAGCATTATTTCAATATTTTAGGAAAATATGCTTATATTGAAGCATCTGTTAGAAGTGAAAATGACACAGCGCAGTTAGCTAGTAGTACTATTGCAGCTACCAAACCAGGAAGCTCACCAGTATGTTTTGTATCCTTTTGGTATCACATGTATGGTATTCACATTGGCACTTTGTCAGTATCTACTGCAACGCAATATGGCTAGTGATTTTTATTTTTAAGTTATAAAAGTATAAATAAAAGAGACTTCAAAAATCAAACTTCAAAATCGTGTTTTTAATATTTTTTATTTACCATTGTTTTATAAATAAGTTAAATTTTTTTTTCTTTCAGGGGTTGTGGAAAATACAGTATGGAGTAAATCAAAAGACCAAGGCGATAAATGGTTCAAAGGCAAAGTTAATTTAGTTAGCTCCCAAGATTTCCAAGTTATTTTTACTGCAGTGATGGGCACTTCTTTCAAAGGAGACATTGCTATTGATGACATTATGTTTAGCCCTGGTTGTATCTTCAACAATAAAGTTTTACCAGGTATTATTTTTTTATTATTTTTTACATATTTTTTTTGTGCATAATCTTTTGTTATTTTAAAGTCTGTGTTGTATGCTGCAATGGTTTATAATTTCTTTTAGGAGGACCAACTCAGCCACCTATTGATCCTTGTTTACCTAACTTTCAATGTCGATTAACTGGGGTTTGTATATCACGAATGTTAGTGTGTGATTTCTCTGAAGATTGTCTTGGTGGAACTGATGAGGATAACATCACTTGCGGTTATCCACAAGGTTTTGAATATGGATTTCAGCCTTGGCGTAATGCACACTTTGACACTTATGATTTCATACTAAATAGTGGCAATACTCCATCTGCAAAAACAGGTCCATCCACTGATGCCCGGGGCTCAAAGGAAGGTTGTTATTTTTTCTGTATTGGTTATAGTAGGAATTATTTTAAAATGCTGGCTACAAATCTAAAAATCTGTAAAATACCTAAATATTTTTTTTATAGATTTTTAAACTTTAACTCTAATTTTTTTTAAAGGGTTTTATGCTTACTTGGAGGTGACTGGTAAAAAAGCAAACCAAATAGCAGTTCTCTCATCTCCTGTATATGGTGCTGCATATGCTGAATGCATGTTAGAATTTTATTATCACATGTATGGTGTTCATGTTGGACTACTTGAAATTCATATTATAGAAACTGAATCTCCTATGGACTCTCCTGATACAACGACTTTGTTTGAACTTCTGGGTAAACTAAAAATATTGTAATTAATTAAAATATTTATAAGAAATATTTAAAACTAAGAAAATCATTAAAAAAGACTTTTTTTTAAAAAATGATTTTCTTTGATGTAAAATATTATAAATATTTTAAACATTCTACTTGTTAGGAGACCAAGGTAATAAGTGGGTAAAAACACGTGTGTTTATTGGTCGTCGGTACTTACCATTTTACTTAAATTTTACTGCTCATGTTGGTGATGGTGATCAAGGTGATATAGCTTTGGATGAAATTACATTTACAAACTGCGGTCATGCACCTCAATGTACAGGCAATGACCCTGGAAAATTTATGTAAAGAAATTTTTGATAACTATTTAAATATTTAAGAACTTATTATATATAAGTATTCAAGTAATTTAAGTTATACATCTATATTTATGTCATTTTTTTTCAGTGTTAAAGTATGTCGTATCAGTAAAGTCGGTAAATTGTTTTTTTGTTATTAGGTGTGATAACAATCGTTGCGTGGCGCCAGATAAGATCTGTAATTTTGTTGATGACTGTGGTGATTCTTCTGATGAGACAATTGGAGATATATGTTCTGAATACGTTGGATGTGATTTTGAAAATCTTTTAACTGATGCATGTAATTTCACACAAGAAACAAGTGATGATTTTGATTGGACTTTAAATCAAGGATGGACTCCATCATATAACACAGGACCAACAAGAGATCACACTTATGGAACATCTCAAGGTAACACACTTCAAAGTTCAAATAATTTAATTATATATATATATATATATATATATATATATATATATATATATATATATATATATATATATATATATATATATATATATATATAAGCGTTTGTATATATTAATATGGTACAGACACTTAGATATTATTTATATTGACAGGTCACTACATGTATATCGAAGCAACAGGGCGCAAAGAAGGAGATAAAGCTAGATTAATCAGTTTACCAGTACAAGCTAAAAAAGGTGGCAACTGCACCTTGCGATTTTTTTATCATATGACTGGATTGCATGTGAAAGACCTCAACATTTACTTGTTGAAAGATGATGCTTTTGAGTTTGTAACGTCTGCAAATGGTGACTATGGTGATATTTGGACAGAGTTTGTAGTAAATCTTTCAACAGAGTACAATCCATTCAGAATTGTATTTGAAGGTATAATTTATTCAAATTTAATTACTGTACTAATTATTTCAATGTGCATAAACTTATTGGTTGATGCATGTATGTTTCCCTCAGAGTATCTTTATTGTCATTCAATTTAAGTAATTTTCTTTTTGTAAAAAAATTTGCTTACAAGGGCAATTCAAATCCAAAAAAATTGGTGCTTACAGAGACATGAACATGTTTGTAAATTTTTTATCGCTTTAGGAATCTATATTTTTTATAATTTGACCTTTTAAGTATCTTTAGATGATATATATGATACTTATACTTTGAAATGCTAGAAAATGGTTTTCCGTTCTTTTTTAATGCATTGATGTCATTATTGGTTCTTTTCACTGCTAAATAAAGCATTTAGAGAAGAGAAGAGAAAGATAAACAAGAGAAAAATAAACAACAACTAAAAACAAAACTAAAAGAAAAGAACTACTCTCCAGTCCTTAATACAAGAGGGTGGGTTGGGTGGGGGTGGGGGGTGGTAATAAAAGGAAGTAGGGGTGGTGGAGATTTTAGTCTAGATCTAATAAACGGAGGAGGGGGGGTTAAGGGTGTGAATGAATGACCACGCTTTTGCCATGATCTATCAGTTGATATCCGAACACATGGAATACCTTTGACAGTTTCAATATGAGGAGTTTCCATTGCTGCTGCTTGCATGCTATCTGTGGCAGCATTCTTATAAGCTTTCATAACCTTTTTGTTGATACGACAAAATCCATTTTATGACAAACATTTAAAGTTCATTAAAGATGCAAACGTACTTATTGATGAAAAACCACAGTAAATTTCACGGAAAGCTATTACAGAACGTACATTTACCTCAGATATGTTTTGACCTTTAGTTTCCTCTTCTTTATCTCTGGGGAAGTATTAATTATTTTATTCCATGAACAATTATCACAGTTTATTGTTAGAACATATGAGAATCCTTGTCTTTTTAAAATATCATTTTTTACAACAATGTTGCAAAAATATTCTGGACATACAAGAGTTTGCAAAATGCTTTTGAGTAGGTAAAAATGCACAATAATAAAATAGTCTTCTGTTTGTGGAGAAGAATTAGTAGAAAATTCAGCTATTGTTTTTGAAGGAAGTTTTCTTTCACTTGAACATTTAGATTTGATACAAGAATCATCAAAAACCTCAACATTCTTTGGAACTATGCCATTCCATGCTCTCTTTTTTCTTCTGCTAATATTTTGTTTATTTGTTTTTTTAGAGTTCTTTTTCTTACTTATTCTTCTTACTTATTTTTCTTATTTGTGATAGATCTTATAATTTATTAATAATTAATAATAAATCTCTAATGCAATACTAACAATAAGGTCTAATACAACAATAACAACATGAATCTTTGAATCGTGCTTCAACAAAATTCTCAACATTCGAATTTCTTTAAAAGCAAAGTTGATAAATAAACAATTAAAAGCATGATAGACACAACAAAAAGACAAATTAGCATGCATGTTTTGCTAAACATATAATAAACGAAGGTATGTTTGTGGTTGCTATTGCGTTGCTAAGATAAATATTATTGTAAGGGGCGACTGAATAAGTGCGAATTTCATAACTGCGAATCTGCATAAGTGCGACTGGCATAAGTGCGAACTGGCACAAGCGCGAACTGGCATAAGTGCGAATCACTTGCAAAAACTGGCATAAGTGCAAACTAGCACAAGCGCGAACTGGCATAAGTGCGCCAAAAGAATTTGCAAACATTGGCATAAGTGCGAACTAGCATAAGTGCGAAACAATTGCAAAAACTTGCATAAGTGCGAACTGGCACAAGCGCGAACTGGCATAAGTGCGCCGAAAGAATTTGCAAACATTGGCATAAGTGCAAATTGGCATAAGTGGCGAATTGGCAAGTTCGCACTTATGCCAGTTCGCGCTTGTGCCAGTTCGCACTTATGCCAGTTTTTGCAATTGATTCGCACATATGCCAGTTCGCACTTATGCCAATGTTTGCAAATTCTTTCGGCGCACTTATGCCAGTTCGCGCTTGTGCCAGTTCGCACTTATGCCAGTCTTTGCAACTGCTTCGCACTTATGCAGATTCGCAGTTATGAAATTCGCACTTATTCAGCCTCCTCTTATTGTAAATGTAGATTTTAATCGCATTTTCAAAAGTAAATTCTGTTCCATACATAAATCAAAAGAAAAAGGATAAAATATTGAATAAGATAAATTTAAAAAATATATTTTCATATTTTGATCAAAAATTTGTATTTTAATTGTGCTCTACCACTCGACTTCGACTCGAGAGAATTAGTAATAACCTAAATTAGTAAGGACTCGAGGATTAGTAATTAATCCAAAAATAGAAAATAATAATATATAAAAATAGAACTTAAAAAGCGATATAAAATGGTTCTGCTTCGATTTTCTACCAGCAAAAAATTATAGCGAATACAAGAAAAAAACTTTTTAAGTTTGAATTATGCGTATTATTTATATTCATATTTTCTATTGTGCATATGATCTGTGATTACTTTATCCTTGGTTTGTTATATTGTTCTATCTAATCTCCTATTTTGTCAAGCTAAAAATATATTTATATATTTTTATTTTTGCTTATCGAGTTTGCCATTTTGTTTGCATAACGTTTGTTATTATTTATATGGTTATTGTTTTTTATTTTTGTTATTGTTATTAATTGTTTTATATTTTATATTCATAAAATTATGTTGTTGTTCTTTTGTTTCACCCGTCTATTTCACTAAAAAGGTTAACATATAAACGAATACATGTATGTAAATATGTATGTATAATATAGGGTTAAGCTATGTAATGTAAAAGTGTATGTTTTAATTTAAAAGTGCATGTATATGTATTTTCTTTATCTTAATGTTTGCATTTATGTCATTTCTTTTTATTTACAATGTGTGTCTATAAAAATACATCTTTTTTCAATCAGGTGTGGTTGGAAAATCGTATGCCAGCGATATAGCTATTGACGATATCATATTGAATCCAGATTGCTTGATCAATGGTACTCGTACTTTTCCGACTAAAATCCCGTGTACTGCAGATAAGTTTAGATGTAAAGCCAGCGGTCAATGTATCTCAAATACGTCACGTTGCGATGGAAAAATTGATTGCCGTGATTTTTCAGATGAGAAAGGGTGTAGCGATGGTAACACAGGTAAACGAGTAGGCGACAATAAAAGTTCAGGAATGATTGCTGCTTCAGTTGTTGGTGGACTAATACTTTTATTGATCGTGGTTTTTATTGCTTATATAATTACAAAGAAAAGGCGAGAAACAAAATTGCAGTTATTCTCAGTGTTTTATGACCCAACAAAGCCGCCAGAAGAAACCAAAAAGTATTCAATACAATTTATTATTTACAATTTCTTTACAGACTAGCTCATAATCACATTTTATAAGAATTATACTGTATATTTACTTACATCCTATTATAATATAAATATTTATATCCTGTTATAAATATTTATTTTCTGTTACAAAATAGTATTTACGCTATAAATTAAATATGCTCTTTAAGAAATAGTATGTATTAAAAGGTAGTTTCGCAAAAGTAATAAATGACTTTTTAAATGATATTTTTCTTTATAAATTGTTATTGATTGTTGTTATTTTTTTTTTAAATGTTTTTAAATATTACCAAGTAACTATTATAGCTCATTATTTAGAAAAAAACATTTTTTTCTTATTTAGAGAGCCAAAGTGTGTGTCCTTGAAACAAAAACCTGAGGGTTTGTCTAACCCAATATATGATGCACAACCACTTGGTGATTTTGCGATGGGTGAGCTTGACACAAACATGTTTGTTGACGATGCTTTTACTGTTCCAGCCAGTAAGAAATCTGGTGCAACCTCGATGTCGAATCCTCTCTATCAAGACCCTTATATGGAAGATGAAGATGGGCCATTAGATAATTTTTAAAATTGCAACAGAACTAAAAAGAAGTTTTGCAAACTCAAGTAAATAATGACAATAAAAGTTTTTGTAAAAGAGACGACTTAGTGACGTTCAGTGACGCCGATAAAGTGATATCCAGACGGCGGCTCTGGAATGTTTTTTTTTTTTTGCTTTAATATATGAATCTTTTTATTTTTGTTATAAATTAATTTTTAAGATGTTTGCAGGTTTTCATATATTTTTTTATACAGTGTAAATATTTTTAATTATTTTGATAATTTTCTTGTAGAATAAATTGCTAGGATATATATTACCAATTTTGAGATAAGAAATATATTTTTTGTGAGTTTTATCGGTTTTTTGGCAACATTACATATTTTACTATTTCCCTGTAAAAAAAACCATGCAAATAAAAGGCTAACTTTACAATTTTTTCAACTTTTAAACTTGAATAATTTGTGAGTTCTTACTAAAATCATCATTCCATAATCAGCTATGGAATACTAAAACTATTTAAGGCGAAAGAAAAAATAATTAGCTAATTATTTCAATTTGTGGACACACGAAACAAGATTTTAGCTGATAAAAACACTTTGCATAACAAACTCGGTATAAAGTCAAACTCCTTAAAACAGTGCCTCAACAAGAGTTAATGTGGTCTTTAAAGTTCTGCTTTTTATAAAATAGAAAAAAGTAACTAACTTTTCTGAACTTTTTCGAAAAAGGTTGTTCATTTTTTGCATCCCACAGTGTGAAATATAATTTGAGGAACAGTTTTTATAAAGATTTTAGGGATAAATAAAATTAATGAATATACAGTGAACTCTTCACATCTCAAATCTCCATGGAAATCTTTTTTCTTGGTCCAAGGGACCAAAAAAAAAAGTTCGGTTTAGCTAATGTTAGAGATATCAAATGTATTTAATTTTGAAGCTCTTTAAATCGCTGTCTTTATATATTTCGGAAGATTATCAAAAATCTGCCAAATAGGCAGATTTTTGATAATCTTCCGAAATTCCTGCTTTCACAAAACATTTAAGCGATGGTTGTTGTTTTCACTTTTTGCCAAACAAGATCAAACATTTTCATTATGTCAAACTTTTAAAAAATGTTTAACTTCCTAATCGATGGGTTGAAGTTTAGATGTGGTATTCGATCGCAAAAAAAAAAAAAAAAAGAACTAAATAGATTAACTACTATAACAGTTAACTACTATAAACGCTACTTTCTTTTCTTCTTTAAACTTTGTATTAATTTCTCGTATTCACAATTTAAACAGTACGCTATCCATGAAACTTTTACTTTATTTCTGTATCTGCAACGCTTAACTTCTTTGAAGTAACGAGGCGATTTTGATTTGCCGATTACAAACAAGGTCGAAAAAGGTTGCAGGTTTTGACCAGCGCTGGTCCATACTGGTATTTGAAAATAGAAAAAATAATTTTTCTTGTTTTAACATTGAAAAGATAAAAAATAAGTAGGGCGGGGCTAGTTGAGCCATTTTTGCTAAACCGTTTAAATGTAATGTTTAAGCCTAACAGATCTAATGAACGGTGCGTTGGATTTACATAACTTTTTTAATATTTGAAAGATAATTTGACCTGCTAAAATTCTGTTTAAAAAAAAGTATAGTTTTTGATTTTTTTAAAAATATATTGCTTAAACTTTGCGGAACTGCTCAACTTGCCCCAGCAGGGTAATTTTGAGCAATAGTGTGAGGTAAGTTGAGCAATCCACAAATAAATGAGTATGCGTGGTACGAAACATGGGTGAATCGTCAATAATACTTTCATTAACAGTAAGCATGTGTATAGTTTATAAACTTTTTATTTTATACACTTTAATGACGCAAGAGTAGAGAAAAAATATACAACTATCTTGAACTTTAAAGCCCAATTTAAAAATTACTAATTTTAAAAATGTATATATGATCAATGTACCGCTAAATTATTTCTTATCAAAGTTGCTTCTTTGTTTTTGATAGTTCAGTATTATTTACTTTTTTCAAAGCTGCTCAACTTACCCTTACTAAACAAGGTGACACATTAGTTAGGTTTTAAAGCAAACATTAAGACTTAGGAAAAATTGGCTAATATTAATTGAAAGTCCGATAAATTGGTAAAATATCACCACTTAAGTGATGCCAGATAAAAAAATTTATAAGCATCCAAGAGTAAATAGTGAAATTTTTATTTTTGGCTCAAAATTAAAAAAGTGCATGAGTACCTTACTTAACTGCTATTCAGAATTCATTTGTTGCGCATTGTGCTCAACTAGCCGCGTTCTACCCTATAACAGAACAATATACACCCTTAATAGAACATTATATACCCTATAATAGTACCAACAATATATACCCTATAAGAGAACAATACATACCCTTAGTATTTTGTTTCTTAACTTTTGTTTAGGATAATGGCTTTACAATGCCGTTGCATTAAGTCAACTAGGGGTTGAAATCTTTTTGCAGGTATTGCGAACTATTAATTCGGATTTAATGTAATGTTGATTTGCAAACTACAAACGTTTAGCCGTATGTTTTTTTGTCAATTAAGGGGACCTTTAGTGGACTGCATACGTTAAACATAAATTGTTTTTTTCTTTAAACGCCTAAATACAGTACTACTGTAGTGTCACCGTCCTTTAATTTAAGATCATCTTTGATTTGCTTCGCCGATGAAAATGGGTTGCTTTTAACAAATGTAACAATTTTTCGGTCTTCCTGCGTGCTAGTCTTACGTTTCCACCTCGTTTTACAACTTTATTTTCTTTAAAATTTATTGGATTTGAAATCGTCTTTGCTTAACTTCTGTTGATGTACAATGACTTTCTCGGCCCATTAGAAAACACTTTTACCATTGAGCAAATACATAAAGAATGTATTATAGTTTAAGTATTTTTCCTATGGAAGTTTTAAAAAGCTGTTTAAAATTTTCAAATTAACTTTTAAATTAATACAATCGTTTCTATTTTAATGCCTTCCCTTGAATACAAAAGTTTTATTAAAAATAACAGTATTTTTGAATGTTTTGAATGTTTGAAGTCTCATTTGCTCAACATATTCATCTCATTCTAATACATACAGTAAAATAGGGTGAATAGAAACAGTGGGGTGAATAGAAACAAAACTTCATTTTTATATATATAGTAATTTACTTCCTACATAACTATGGTCAAATAGTGGCAACTATTTTTTTTTAAGTTGGTACACTTTAGGCTAAAAGGGAAATAATGGTTTGTTTGGGTGGCAGCACTGGTTCCTATTTGTTTGCCTTCTTGAATGTTGCACGTGATTCATGCTGTTTTTTCATCTACTTTGAATTTTCCAGGTAAGTCAGAATGTGTACTGTTCATAGAAGTAAATAGTTGTTCAAAACATAGATTAACTATCCATATAAAAGATTAAGGCTTACTTTAAGCTTTAACTTTAACAATATTTTTTCAGAAATTATTCATATTGATTACGTTAGATTTTTAGAATTCGTGGGGTGAATAGAAACACATATTTTTTAGTGTTTCTATTCACCCCACAAAAAAAATTTAATACTAAATCACACTTATACAATATAAAATACATATTATGTGTTATATACTTATATACTTAACTGACACAGGTGTTTTATTTCAGAATCCTGTAAAATGCCAAGGAAGTACAAACACGTGGTTGGAGGTGGCTACAAAAAGCACGATCCAAAAACAATCGAAAAAGCAATTTCTGACATACAGAATGGATTAAGCTTTTGAAAGTCTGCTGAAAAACATGGTTTGCATTATAGTGTTCTTTATTGACACTTGAAAAGAGGTCCAAATTTGAAGAAACATGGTGGTCAGACAGCATTATCTCTTGAAGAAGAACAGCTGTTTGTTGATAGGCTTAAGATATGTGGCGAATGGGGTTGTCCCATTGACACTACAACTCTACGACTCCTTGTAAAAGACTTTATAGACCGGAGAGGGAAAGAAGTTAAGAGGTTTAAAGATAACCTCCCCGGCCGTGACTTTGTGGAATCATTTATAAAACGTCATAAGGAACAACTGGCCGTGAGAATGTGTCAGAAAAATAAACGCTCGAGGGCTGGTGTAACACCAGAAACAATTAACAACTATTTTAATGAACTGACAAATTAATTAAAGGATGTGCCTTTATCTAATATCGTAAACTACGATGAGACGAATCTAAGTGATGACCCTGGTAAGCGAAAGGTCATTATACGTAGAGGGACAAAATATCCAGAAAGAGTCATAAACTCATCAAAGTCATCTACGTCTGTGATGTTTGCAGCCGCTGCTGATGGCACTATTTTACCACCTTACGTTGTGTATAAGGCTATGCACTTGTACCAAAGCTGGACAGAAGGTGGGCCAAAAAAAGCCAGGTACAATCGAACAAAGTCTGGCTGGTTCGATTCCTTTTGCTTTGAAGATTGGGTACTGACAGTTGCTCTTCCGTACCTGAAAAACAAAACGGGTCGAAAGATTCTGATTGGGGACAATTTGTCTTTCCACTTATCAATGGAATCTGTGAAGTTGTGTAAAGACAATGATATCAGTTTTATTTTTCTCCCAGCTAACTCCACCCATCTCTAGATGGGTGGAGTTAGCTGGGAGAAAAATATAACTGAAAAATAGAACTCCACAACCTCTAGACGTAGCCTTTTTTCGCCCATTGAAAGCAACATGGCGGCAGATTCTCGAAGAGTGGAAAAAGGGCCCAGGAAGAGCAGAAGCAACTGTTCCTAAAGACAAATTTCCCGCGTTATTGAAAAAGTTGTGTGATTCATTGAAGGAAGAAAATGTGATCAGCGGTTATAAGAAGTGCGGTATAGCGCCTCTAAACAGGAAAAAGTGCTGTCTATGCGTCCAAAAATCATTGATGATGAGGAAAATCAGAATCCAGAAAACATTCAAAAAAACACTGAAGCTGTTGACAGGAGTTTCCAAGAGCTCCTTTAGAGTCTGCGTCATGATCAGACTCCTAAGATAAGCCAAAAAATGACCAAAGTAAATGTAAAACCTGGCAAAAGTATCAATGTTGAGGACTTCGTCGTGGACAATGAGATTTCCCAAACTTCACGTTCTACTGGCCAAAACCCAGGTACCTCAGGTACTAAACAGGTTCAGCCAAAGAAAAGCCGAAAGCGTGTGGAGATATCATCAGAAGATGAAGAGGACTATTCCAATTTGTTTTCTTACCGTAGGGCACATTTTATGTAACTTCTTTTGTTTATGTACTCAAATAAATCATTATGTTGAGAGATAAATTTATTTGTATTCATTTATTGACCAAAAATCCATATTTGTCTGTTTCAATTCACCCTAAATTTGTTTCAACAGAAAAACACATGAAATTGAAGTACTGTTTCTATTCACCCCCATCTGCGGGGTGAATAGAAACACCATGTTTTTATTTGTTTTCATTAAAATGAAATAAGATAAAAAAATGGAAATACCATAAAAAAATAGGTCTAACAAAGACCTGTATTTGGGGAAAAAACGGTGTACCTAAAACAACTACAAATATGCAAAATTTTAAACCAAAGTTGAAAATTGCTTCTATTCACCCCGTTTTACGGTACACAAAAATGTATGAAAAACTAACTTTTCTATATTATACAAATAATAATTAAAATACGAACATTTTTAGTGCCGCTATTTTTATGCACACAGATATATATAAAAACAATTTTGAAAAATAAAGTTGATTTCTTCCATGGCGTGAGTTACCCTCACCAAATACTGTCTTAAAAGAAACATTATACTTGTTTTTTCAACGACCAAGCCAACCATCAGACACTTAAAACTCTTTGGTACTAATCTTTTCATCAAGTTTTCTACCTTTAGTTTTTAGAATTGATGCTAATACTTCTATGTTTCTATATCTTACATTTTAAAGCCATTTAAAAACAAGATAATCTAAATTTGGGAGGGTTCTTTCTCATGGGCAATTCCACGCTCAAGTGAATTATTTCAATTAAAAAAAAAAATTAAACAAAAGCCAAGTTATCATTAGGTTGCCATATGTTTAAAATTTTTAAATTTTGATTAATAATGTTATTTGTTATTTTTTTGTTTTAATTACAAATTAAAGTCCTGCGTCATACTTTCTATATAAATCGTAGCTAAATTACATTTTGATAAAAGCATAGAATTATAAGAGGAATTAGTTTTTTTGTATCTTAACTACCATGAATTTATTATATCATTATATGAACTTAAAAATTGCAATTGGCTTAAATAAGTTTTTTATAATTAACAATATATATTATCTGCTATAGTTTCCCAACAAAACGACCCATAAGTAACAAAAAAAGTACGTTTTTAAATTTATACCTAAAAGCGATCTCCAATTATAAAATGGACTATAGCAAGATACTAAATAGTTTATATATATAATTTTTTGTTGATTGAAGCACTTTTTTAAGGCATACATGCATTGTTTATATGCGTCCCGTAAGTAACGATTCAATGCCCTGTAAGTAATGACTCATTGTAAATAGATATTGGCGTTGTTTTATAAAGTAGTACAAAGTTTAGAAAATTTTCCACTATTGCTATTGTTAAAAAAAAAAAAAAAGCCCAAAAAAAATGTAAAAGGGTCCCTAAATTTTCAAATAGGCCCCCTAAATTTGCCCACCCAATTGGAGGAGGACCCACCCAATTGGAGGAGACCACCCAATTGGAGGAGGAGGGGGTGGGGTAGCCATGGCTCTACGCAGCGTTCATTCCAATGATTGCTTTTGTGTTATTTTTGCAGCAACAGCTATTGTAAAACGTAAAGTTAATAGCTTTTACTATAATATTCCAAAGCACTTTAATATAACTTACAATATGAACTATTCTAATATCAAAAGCGAACATTCAAATATTGATTACTTGAGAAATGACAAAACCAGTCTTCTTTTTTGAAACTTTGAAAATTTTAAAAAAAGGAAGTTTTGCTCAACATACTCATAAATTACATTTTAAAATAGCTTTGCGAGAAAATATATTTATTTTTAAAAATTGCTTAAAGATTAACTCAAAACTTTAAGAATTAGTTTAAGAATTATTATTTAAAAAACTATGAGTTTTTATTTCAAAAACTTAATGTGCATCTGATTCTTTTATTTGCGCGTTTAAAAATATAATCATTTTAATGATCAGCTTCTGCTTAACAATTTTTTTTTCAAACCTGAACTCATTAATATCATTATTTTTAAAATTATTATGGAAAAAATTCATATTTTAAATTATTGTGGTAAACTATAAATCTGATTTATCAAAAATTGACTAGGATAATATTATAAAGTCTAATGATATTAACACATGTTTCCAAACGTTTATTACTGAAACATTGATTTTAGATCCACTTAAAAAAAAATCGTCAAATGTCAATTCAAACCATGGTCACAAAAGGAATTATAAAATCTATTCAATTGAGCAATCTTTTCCAACAAAAAATGTTAAGATCTAAAGATCTTATTAATATAAACAAGTTTGAAGGCATTTTTAAGAGATGTAAATATGATGATAATTACATTATCTTAGTAAAACATAGTAAAAAAGCCCATTAAAAATTTTTTTCTCATAAAATCTTCGCGAACTTTGGAAAGCCATTAACATTCTAATAAATGTCAAACATTTTAATAAATCTTCCCCTGTTTGCAAGAAAATGAAACTTATATAACTAGTCTGACTCTAATCTCTGAATCATTTAACACCTTTTTTTACAATTGTTGCTTATTAACTAAAATCTAATATTCATTCGTCTTACGTTAACTATTAAAAGTATCTTAAACATCCAAATTTACATAGTTTATTATTATCTCTAACAAATATTCCTGAAATTTCATCTCTAATATCTAAATTGAATCCAAAAAATCATTAGGTCCAAATAACATACCCACAAACATTCTTATAGATTTTAACTATGATTTTTCAAATATTCTTTCTAAACTATTTAATACCTCATTCATAAATGGAACGTTTCCTGATATTTTGATATTATCTTGCGTTATTCTAATATTTAAAAATGGCTCTAAACTTTCATGCACTAACTACAGACCTATTTCTCTTTTATCTAACATTTGTAAGCTTCTTGAAAAAACTTATATATTCTAGAGTGTATTCTTTCCTAAACTCATTTAATTGTTTAAATGATTTTCAGTTTGGTTTTCGATCATAACATTCTACTTGCTATGCATTATAAGTATAACATAAAAATAAGGAAAGCTCTTGATACTGGTTATTTTGTTTGTGGTGTTTTTATCGATTTACAAAAAGCTTTCGATGTCGTCGACCATAGTATTTTGATTTCTAAGTTAGAACATTATGGAATTCGCGCAATTGTAAATGACTTGTTTCGATCTTTTCTTTCAGATCGAAAACAATTTGTAAGTATTAATGGTTTTAATTCTAGTAATTTTAGTTTTGTGTAGTGTTCCTCACGGTTCTGTTTTTGGTCCTCTTTTGTTTTTAATCTACATTAACGACCTAATTAACTCTGTTCACTTCTTGTCAGTATATCTGTTTGCTGATGATACAGATCTCTTGCACATCAACAAATCGTATCATTCTTTATGCAAAAATGTAAATCTGAATCTAAAAAGTATAGTTCACTGATTAAATGCTAACCTAATGTCTAATTTAATGAACTAATTTTTTTTTCATCTCCAAGAAAAAACTATTTCTTTAAAAATTTTAAAATCACAAAAAAAATTATTAATAATAAACGGCTGTATCCTTCGAGAGTTATTAAATATCTTGGTGTGTTAATTGACTGCAATCTTTCATGGAACTAAGCAAGAAACGTAAAAATCTCGAGCTAACAGTATGCTTTCAATAATTCGTCATTCGTTAAAGTTACACTTATGAGTATTATTCTCATCTCATTTTAGCTATTGTTGTCAAGTTTGGGGGTTGGTCAATCCATTAGATTAATAAAAAAGCGTCAATCCATTAGATTAATAAATTTCCGACTAACTAAATCAGATACATCGGAGGCCTTCAAAAATCTTTTCATTACAACATTTCCAGCGCTAGTAAAGTATGCAAATCTTGTTTTTGACTCCTTAAAAAAAACTCACCATCTTCCATTACAAACTTGTTTACAGAAAGTAGACTAATACATTCCTACTCTAAATAGTGTACTCTAAAACTACTATAAATTTATACAATGGAAAAACTAAATGTACCATCTTTTAAAACCCAGAAGTACGGCAAACATTCTATTGTTTGTCAATGCGTCTGTGAATGGAACAGGAGCCTTGTATGCATTATAAATGAGTTCAAAAAACTACTTTCTAAAACACCTTTTCTCCATCTTAAACAAAATCAATTAAAAAAAATTCTGAAAAAAATGTTATTCTAACTTTTATACATTATTATCCTTACTAATAAAATATTCTTTAAATTTTCTTTTCGTTTTTACTACAATTATCATCACTACTTTTTGTTTGTTTCTTTTATTTTATTATTATAACCTGCAAATTATGTTTTTTACATGTTTATTTTTAATGTATGTTCTATATGTTTTATTCTATGTTTTTACGGTCCATGTGTTTCAATGTATGTCTTTACTTACTATTACTTATATTATATTTATTAAAATATAAAATTGGTGTCAATCCTGTGATCAGATTTCTGTATGAGTGGCACCATCCTAATAAATCATTAACTTTTTATAAATAACTTTATGCTTATAGCTACCATTATAATACTTATTATTATTATATCATTGTAATTATTGTAAACATATTTATTATTACTATTACTATAATTTGTATTAATTTTGTTATCTTATATTATTATTATATATTATTGTTCTTATCACAACTATTATTGTTATTATTACTTTTATTATTAATAAACTATTGTAAAAATGATTTACGAAAAATATATAGTTTGTTGTTGTTGCTGGATGGATTATTGAAAATTTTACGAACTAAGTAAACAAATAAAAAGTAAAGAAAACTTTTTTTAATGCTATAATTGCATATCATATAAGTTACAACTAGTGAAAGTACAACTAGTGTTGTAACATTTACTAGTCAATTGATACAACTTAAAAAACCTTCGACTACTTTTAAAATGTTGATTTATGTCTAATTTCTTCATAGTACTTTACTACAATCTAATTGTCGTAGCAAAAGTAGAAAGTAGAGACCAACTGTAGCAAGAATTAAGATAATATTGATACCGCTTCATTATCATTATATAAGTTGCTGTCTTGCACATCTATTGCACAATGCGATAAGTAACGTAGCGGCCTGCTGTTACACTTGGCCGAATGATTTTAACGACCTAAAACAAGATTAATATTTATGTTTAAATTGGCTGATCGTACATTTCAGTATCATATGGTCCACTATAATTAAGATTTGCAAAACGCGCTAAGTCACGAAAATAAAAAAAATTTAAGTTGATTCCATTTCCACATTCTTTTTACTGAAATCTATCATCTACTTAAATATTTGTCCAATTGAGAGTTTTTTTTCCTAAGAATAGAAAAAGAAAATATTAATTTCTACTGATGAGCTTCAGTTTTTTGATGTTTTCTCAAAATCAATTTACTCGGACTTGGCGCGTTTTGCAGATGGGCTCCTCAATTATAATTATTGTAAATACAAGGCCGAATTGGCAGTTTATACGGGAAAAAAATTAAGAGTCTAGTTTTTATGTCATAAACTATGAAATTGTCCAAAAAATCTAAAAACTAATGCTGTTAAACAGTGTATTTAATTTTAAAACAGACTTTTGCTAAGTATAAGAAATCTGAGAAATCATGCACAGAAATTTTATGATATTAAGTATCATATAATTTCTTTTTGCATGTCTAAAAGAATATTGATCTTAATTGTTAAAATGCATTTTGTGCTTATCTAAACTGTGGATATAAGAGTGGAAAAAATTGTCAAGATATTTCAATTGTCCGCTTCCTAAAGACAAAAAACGGCAAGTTAATATTTAATGGCATACATAACGTCAAGTTAATATTTTACTTAAGTAATACTTAACTCATATAAATTCAAAAGGGTTGGCCGAAAAACGACAATATTCAAAAATTGCATTTTAATACCTCTAAATGTATTTTATGTAATGAAACAAAATTTTGAATAAAAAATATTTTTAGAGTTGCCCCCAACACCCTTGGATAGGTTCCATAATATTTTAATAAAATAAAAAGTTTCATAGAAAAATTATTGTTTTCGATTTTTTGCATAAAAAATATAATTTATTTATATTTATTTAAAAGCTAAAAAAAAGTCCATTTTTACAAGTTTTTAATAATATATTTTTTTTGAATATGTTTTTTATAAAAAAAAATATTTTTGAGATTTTTATCCAATTTATATACTTTCAAAAGAAGCAAAATTATATAATATATAATTTCGCTTCTTTTGAGTACCAGGTTGACCTACCGACTTCTTCTTTAAAACATTGGAGACCCTGTAAATGTTTAAGGGTCTTGGGAGCAACTCTAAATTTTTTTTTATCTAAAACTTCGTTATTTCCAGTGTTATTTTGTTATATAGAATACATTTAGAGATATTGAAATGCAATTTTTAAAAATTGTTGTTTTTCGGCCCACTCTAATATTCAATCATCTATGTGCTAATATCACATTAGAAAAGTGAGCGTTCTAGTATTAAACAGTTTTAAGTCACAAGTCAATTACACAGCAACTGAGATTTAACTCTATAGCATAAGTTTATTGCGTGCGTTGATACTAAAAATCAAAAATGAAGCCATTGGGGGTGGGGGCGGGGCGAAGTAGACAGTTTGTCCCGGGCGGCAGATATCCACGAGGACGCCAAATGAAAACAAGGTAACTAACAAACTAAAAAAAAGGTCCTTCATCTAGAATATACGGAAATTTTGATAAAGAAGAGCGCCAACCAGGGTTGCTGCCCCAGGCGGCGTGACGGCTCTCGGCGGCCCTGCATGTAGGTGTATATTCAAGTCTAACTTTTCACTTTATTTATACGTAACCGTGTTTATTAATATATTCTAAATAACTTTTTTATTTCATTTAAACTTAATTATTATTGTAACATTAGTTGTAAGAAAGATGTAGATAAATATATATTGAACAAATATTTAATACTTCAGCAATTTCTGAATAATTTTGACGCATGAAAAAAACATTTTAATGATTGTGTTACGCAACTGCTGATGACATAATAAGAATTTTTGTCTACTATAATAATGGCTACAAAAATATTGCTCAAACCACAATGCACTTGTTGTCTTGAATCTTACATTAAAACGTGCGTGCTATTAAAGATGGCGGTCGTGTTTTTATTTTAAAAATTTATAGCTAAAGGATTAAAAAGTTTAATAATTATAACTTTATAAACTTAATGTACTGAAATGGCACCAAAAGTTGATTATGTTTTAAGAAAACAGCTTGAAGAATTAATTACTAGAGTGTCAGAGTTGGAACGTAAAGATATTGAAAACTTGGCGAAAATTGATAAATTAGTGTGTGAAAATGTTTTATTAACAGAACGAGTTAAAGTATTAGAAGAAAAAAAAACAGATAGCATTTTAGATTGGAGTAAATTATTTAATAATAAAAAATACGATAAATCTACAGAAGAAATAAAGGTAACACAAGGTTTTATAGATTTAAGTAAAGATGTAAGTAAAAGAGATAAAAATATTATTATTTTTGGTATACAAAATTCGACTGATTCGGATGCTGAAAATAGAAAAAGATTTGATAAAAATATTCTTAAAAATCTTTTTACTGAAATAAAAATTAATCCTGACAAAATAAAGAGAATCCATCGCTTCAAAAATACAAATGGAAATAACACAAAAATGGAAACAAGTACACCTTTGTTGGTCGAATTACCTGATAGTTCAGATAAATTTTCAATATTAAAAGCTGCCAAGCAACTAAAAGATTCTGAAAGTTTTAAAAAAGTATCTATTCATCCAGATCAGAATGAATTAGAAAGAAAATTTACAAAGAGCTTGATCTTAAAAAGAAATAAACTAAATGAAGAGCTACATTCAAAAAGATCAGATCAATTTAGCCAAAAAATAAACCAAAAGGATAAGAAAAATTTAAACCAATGTATGAGTTCTAATGATAATATTTCTGTGTGCAAACCACATAATTCACTAAACATTAAAACAATGCTTGTTGATTCAAATATTAATAGTAAGGAAGTGCATCTGAGTAGTAATTTTTAAACTGTTTTTATACAAACGCCACATCACTGAATAACAAATTTGATGAGTTAATTTATGAAATAGCTTGTAATCAGATGCAAATTATTATGCTTTGTGAAACCTGGTGGACTGATAAATCAGCAACAAATATTGAAGGTTTTAACTTGTATAGAAAAGATCGTGGACATATTAGAGGTGGAGGAGTTTGTATATACATAAAAAATACAATTAAATCTTATCCTGCAACTGAAAACTGTTTAGTTGATAATGCCATCGAAAAAGTATGGTGTTCAGTTGAGATTGGTCTAGAAAATATCTTATGTGGATTTATATATAGAACAGGTGCTGGTGATATATCAAGTTGTCAGAAAATAACTAAATCTATTCGATATGCTTATAAAGCTTGGAAAAATGGTAAATACACGGGAATTCTAATCTGTGGAGATTTCAATTTTTCAAATATAAAATGGTTCAATGATGGGTCATGTAAACTTGAAAATGATTCAGATTTGATTGCCTTTATAGAATTTATAGAATTTTTAAGCGATTGCTTCATATATCAAAATGTCTTATTACCAACATTTCAAGTTAGCTTTGGGTTTGACACAAATTTATTAAACTTGGTCCTCACAGAAAATAGAAATCGGGTTTTTTCTTTGAATCACTTACCTCCCCTAGGTGGAATTGAACATGGACACCATATATTAAATTTCAAATATTTTTATAAAAACATCAATATTGATCAAAAACCAAAAATAAATAAAAAATTATTATATAGTAAAGGAAATTATGAAGAACTTTCAAAATATTTTACAAGTTTTAATTGGGAAAATGAGTTTAAAGTTTTAAATGCTAGTCAAGCTTATAAAAAATGGCTAAGTATATATCATACTGGATGTGGTAAATTTATTCCAATTATTAGTTACGATACAAGTAAAAAATATGCTCCATGGATGACTAAAGAACTTCGAAAAATGGTTAAGTTAAAGAAAAGGTTATGGTACAAATGCAGGCATTCAAGATTTAAACAAACTGACATGGTAAATAACTATAAAACATTGAACAAAAATGTAAAAAAAAGAGTCAATAAAGATATAAGAGCTTTTGAATTAAATCTGGCTAAAAACTCAAAGAACAACCCTGAAAGTGTTTATGCATATTTAAATAGTAAAATAGTTATAAAAGATTCAATTAAAGCACTCAAAACCTTTGATGGTTCAATTATAACAAATGAAGTAGATATTGCAAATTGTTTAAATGAGTATTTTGTTTCAGTATTTTTAAAAGATGAGGTATTAGACCATGTAACTTTTCCTTCAAAATGTAATTTTCATTGTAGCGATCCAAGTTTTAATGACACTGATGTTGAATATCAGTTAGTAAACCTTAATGTTAATAAAACAGTTGGTGTTGACAAAGTTCATCCTCGTGTTCTCAAAGAATGTTCAAAATCACTTTCTCATCCTTTATCACTGATCCTTAAAATGTCATTTTATAGTGGTGTTATACCAAACGAATGGTTAACTGCAAACATAACTCCACTATTCAAGAAAGGGGATAAGTTAGATCCTTCAAATTATCGACCAATATCAATAACATCAATAGTATGTAAGGTTATGGAGAAAATTATTCATAATGTTATGATGAACCATTTGGCTTTAAATAAGTTAATAGCAAATGAACAGCATGGATTTGTTGGAGACTTTAGATTTTATAACAAGCAAAATTGAAACTGGTAATAATATTGATATAGTATTTTTGGACTTTGCAAAAGCCTTTGATTCAGTTTCTTTATTGAAATTATGCTGCAAGCTTTATGGTTATGGTTTTCAATCCTATATCCTACAATGGTGTAAATCATTTCTCAGTAATAGAAAACAACGAGTAGTTCTGGGTGAGTTTGTTTCAGATTGGCAGGAAGTCACAAGTGGAGTTCCCCAAGGTTCTGTCCTCGGTCCATTCCTGTTTATCATATTTATAAATGACTTAAAAGTAAACATACTAAATAAACTAGAATTATTTGCAAATGATACAAAAATAATGTCAGTAATTAATAATGAAAGTAACAACAATGCTCTTCAAGAAGACTTAAATAAGTTATTAGACTGGTCGAATAAGTGGTCTATTAAATTCAACAGAGAAAAGTGTAAAGCAATGCACATTGGTAATTCGAATCCTCAATTTAGTTACAAATTAGGAGATCACATTTTGCAAAAAACAGAAGTTGAAAGTGATTTAGGTGTGATAATATCAAATGACCTTAAATGGGAAAATCATGTTATCAGTGTAGCAAATAAGGCAAATCGAACACTGGATTTTTTAAAACACGGATTTAAATATCTTGATGTTTCCATATTAAAGTTATTATACAAGTCAACTATTAGGCCACAGCTTGAATATGCAGCATCTGTATGGAGCCCATTTTGTACTAAAGATATTAAGAGACTCGAAAATGTACAGCGTAGATCGACAAGGATTGAATCACTGAAAGGTATCTGTTATGAAGAAAGAAGAAAAATATTAGGTTTACCAACCTTACAAGAAAGGAGAAGAAGAGGCGACTTAATAGAAATGTTTAAAATATTAAATTCAACCGAATATATTAGATTTGAAGAGCCTTTGAGTTTTTATCACAGCATGTACAGATATCGTCATAATAAAAGACTTCATCGACAATATACTAAGAAATTATGCAGGTATTATTATTTAACAAACAGAGTGGTCGACGATTGGAATTTACTGTCACAAGATGCAATCGATTCTGCAAACAAAAACACATTCAAAAATAGAATAGACAAAATTTTGAACTTTTGATACCAAATTCTATTTACAAACTTTTTTATTATTTTATTTACGAAATTTTACATTTAACGGCTGTTACAGTCAAAGCTCTACGTAGTTTTGACTCACCAAACTCAAATAGTTTGTACAGCAATTTTCATATTATATTATTATATTATATTAAAACTAAGTCTCGGATCTTAATTTATAACCTAAGGTCGGATCTTAATTTATAACCAAAGGTCGGATCTTACATTAAAACAAAGTCTTGGATCTTATTTTAAAAAATAGGTTCAGTCTCTACTTTACTAATATTGATAATAGATAGAGTAAACTGGGGTAAGAGTAAACGAAAAAAAAAGTGAACGGTTTAGCAATTTTGTTTCTTTTGCATTTATTGAAAGCAAAAACAAAAAATCTTTAAAAATGCGAGGCACCGTATAGTAAAGATTTTTGTGCTCTACCTAAAGTAATCTAATGTACCTAATGCGGTATTGGTGTACCAGTAGTACCTAATGCGGTAGTGGTGTAGTGGTAGAGCGCTCGCATCATGAGCGAGAGGTTCAGAGTTCGATCCCCACCACGGTGTAAAAATCATTTAAAAAATTTATTTTTGCCTTAACAAACTCTAAAATACTCACCCTAGTAAAAAAAATAATAATAAAAAAAAAAAAATCAACTTCAAAACCCCCAAAACTAAAATTAAATTTTACTAAACTAAAAAAGCGGTTTTGTAAAAAATTTTATGACGATCAAGATTCTCTTTTCAAAATTGAATTTGCTAGTTCCGGAAAAAAAGTTTTGAGCAAAAAACGGATATAAATGTTTTTAGGGAGAAGAGTAAACACGCTAATTACTCACAATTATGCAATAAGATGATCGCGGCTAAAATAATTATTAATTAATTATTTAAAATGAAATAAATATGTCAGGCTTTGTTATCTATCTAAAATTTTTTAAACAAAATGACTCGTACTTACATTCGTAAAACACAAACAACTTACAATGAAGAGCAGTTGCAACTAAAGTAGAACAAATCAAAAAAGGAACATGTCACTCAGTAAAGCTTCAGAAGCATACAATATACCAAAGGTAACTCTTCACAAGCGTGTGCACAATAAAGTCCAATCACATGGTAGAGGTACAACCAAGGGCAGGGAAAATTTAATTGCAATTTAGTTGTTTAAAAATATGCTACCAATTAATTAATTGCAATTATTATTCAGTGCAATCAATTAATTGCAATTTTTGAACAATGCAATCAATTTTTCCAATTAATTGCAATTAATTATTGGTTTTTAAAAATGTCTAAAAATGTTAAAAACAGAACATAAAGTTATCATTTTTTATTAAATATCATACTTAAAAGATAAATATTGTTTGGTTATTACTTTAAATATTCACTGCAGGCCAAAAGTTTCCGAACACTTGGATTTTGTTAAATTCTTTAATTAAAACTCTCATAATTATTTCAAAAAAAATCAAATATCATACTTTTTTTATAAAAGATACATATAGTTACTATTTAAGAAAAAAAAAAAGACAAAAAATGAAATAAAAAAAATACTAACAACACAATTATTATTAAACTGTCTTTTCGTCAAAAAATAACCCACGAGTTTTTAACACTTTTTTGCGATCCGTGGCATCCTATTTATTAATTTATTTATTATTTCGGGTGTATTTGATAACCAGGATTCTTCTAATATCTACCACAGGTGCTCTTTGGATGTTGGGTATTTTTGTCTGACCTTTCTGTCTAATTCTTCCCACAGTAACTCTATTGGGTTCAAATCTGGTGATTGGCTGGCCAGGTCATGTTTTTGATTATCCTCTTGTTCCTTTACATATTTCTAACATAATTTTGAGGTGTGTTTAGGGTCATTGTCCTGCATAAAAACAAAACCACGACCAATAGTTCTTAAGCCAGAAGGTATAGCATTGTTTTTTAGAATTGTTTTATATTGTTCTTTTTTCATAACACCCTCAATTTTAACTAGGTCACCTACACCAGCTGAAGAAAAACATCCCCATACCATAACTGACCCACCACCATGCTTGATTGTCGACACTTAACACTCTGGGATCATTTTTTCTTTTGTTGTTCTTCTGATGTAAATTCTACGTTTTTGCCCAAACAGATCAAATTTGGACTCGTCGGCCCATAGTACTTTTCTTCATGTTTCAACAAATAAATAACTTTAACAAGACCAAACTCTTAAGAGTAACGTAACGCTATATATCAAGCTAAAATAAACAATTAAAAAAACAAACTTATTTATGTAAGTTTGATGTCAGATTTACCCAATTACTGACCTCAAACTTACATAAACACTTAAAATTAGTAAGTTTAAGTATTATAAATTAATATTATTGATTAATTTAATGAGACAGGATAGATTTTAGCTTTACTGACCTCAAACTTACATAATTGACAATTACTGACCTCAAACTTACATTAACACTTAAAATTAGTAAGTTTAAGTATTATAAATTAATATTATTGATTAATTTAATGAGACAGGATAGATTTTAGCTTTTTAAATAAAAATATCAAATGTCCGGAAACTTTTGGCCTGCAGTGTATAGGTCATTACATATATATATATATTTAAAGTAATAACGTACTTTAAACTGGAATTATACATTAAATTGTAATGTATAATTCCAGTTTAAAGTACGTCTTTAATAAGAACTCATAAAAAATAAATTGAAAACCAAAATTTATTTGAAGAGTAAGTCACTAAAACAATCAGTTATTTTCATTATTCATCATAATATCTGAGAGCATTTTTCTGTCCCAAAATCGTTTGTTAACACAAAAAAACATTTGCATTTCAAGATTGGAAGGAAGTATATTATGTCTCAAATGGCCAATTGCGTAACCTGCCGTACTGAAAAATCTTTCAGCAATATTTGACGTTGGCACCAGAAACTTGCAATTCACATATCTTGAAACCGAAGACATTTGTTCTAATTTTCTTTTCTTTAGCAGCTTAGAATCAAAGTCTAAATCATGATCAATACTAACTGGCGTGATCTCAGATTGCTTTAGAAGTTTATTTACACTTTCCTTTTCATTTAAAAATAGTTCGTGCTCTCTGTTGTCCAATTTTTTAACTAGCGCACTTTCAAATCTTTTAGAATGAATAATATCTGCATTTGAAGATAAATAGGTACCCATATTAACATTGTGTCTAATTATTTCATTAAATAAAACACTTACTTCTGAAATGTCAAGAGATTCTCTTTGAAGTGCAATGGTTACTGAGTTAAATTTTTGCAGAGTCTCATTTAGCAACTGAAGATCATTTTCTTCCCTGGGAGACAACATGTAATCTATTAGCTCGGGCATTTTATCATATTTCCCTTGGGTGAAAAATGGTTTAAGACGAAAATATCATTTTATCATTTTTGAAGTACTTGATCATCGTGTTGTGTTTCTTTAAATAACACAAAGAGAAGTCAACAAACGGAGTTTTCCGGCTAGCTTTAAATTTTTTAATTTACCTATAAGCGTATTTGTCTTATCAATGATATGTTTATATTTGAGTAAAAACATTTTCATAGCCAAGTTGAACCTGTGAGAGGCACATCCTATTAATGGAACATTGCAAGATTTGCAAGAGCCTTATTTGTTTCACAGCTGTCACCTATTAAAGATGTTACATTAGTCATATTTTTGCGGAGAATATTTTGAAGAACCCATGATAAATATTCAAAGTGGGCTTTTGCTGTAAACTTTGTTTCATTTCCTACAGGTGAAAATGCAACTAAGGCAGTACTGTACTCATTTTCACTCGCATTATTAGGATATGATACAAACAATGCCACATAGTGCGTACTTCCTTTTGACCATCCATCAAAAATAATTGCGAAATTTTCTGGAACTATGTTAGCAATTTTTACTTCAACCTATTCATTCATCAAATTCATGTACTTTTTCATAGTTTTTATGGAAATATTTTCTAATTTAGAGTATTTTTGCGTTTTCTACAAATGAGAGTTTTCTACAATTGAGAGTTTTCTACAAATGAAAGAGAGTTTTTTACAAATGAAAATGGTTTAAGGCCACAAGTAACCCATTCTATCCATGAATACATATCGTCAGCTTTGCTATTATTGGTCCTGGAATATGAGTAAAACCACTAAACTGTGTAATCGGCTGTTGTGTTGAAGAAGTATTATATTTTATATATTCTGGATGCATACTTTTAACATGATTAAATTGGTCCATCCTGTTCCAGTTTTCTGGCGTAGTTTTTTTTCGCACTTACAGGTCCAATTACTGTCATTAGCTTCATCTTTCTTGAAGTAAATGTTGACTACTTCTTTTGTATTCATTGTTAGCAAGATTTATAAAAATGCTAAAAAGGAATTTTTTACTTTATGTGCACATATAAACATAATTAATAGCACAATTGAAATGAACATGCGTAAACATGAGTATTATTGGTTATGCGTCAATCTATCCTTAACCTTATATGCGTATACAGCTCGACATATTTATACATGCGTATTATTGCTTATGCGTCATTATATCTTTAACTTTTTATGGCTAAAAACAGTGCTAAACTAAAAATTACATAAAAGTATAATATAATCTCGGTAAATAATATTAATGGCAAAATTTATCAATTATCAATTAATTGCAATTCTGACCCAATCAATTAATTGGTTTAAAAAATACTTTTAATCAATTAATTGGTATTGAAAATTTTTCAATCAATTAATTGCAATTAATTGTTTGCCCGATTAATTTTTCCCCGCCCTTGGGTACAACTACCGTGCTAAGTGCAGCATTTGAATTTGTTCTTGTTTCCGCTCTTATCAGTTTAGCCGATTGGGGTTTTGACAACATTCGCAGATGTCATCGCAATAGTTGGGAGATATTTAGTATCTCCAAATCAAAGTCATCTGCTTCCTCCAAGTGGTATAAGAGAAACAATGGAGTCATAAATTATGCCTCAAAATAGCAGGCAACATTTCGTCTCTCAAAGATTCCTCTTGTAGCAAAGACAAAATAACAAGATATTTTTAAAATTGGTTGGTAACAACGACAAAATAAATTACACAGTCGGTAATTATGTAAACGCTACCGATACCATTCTGCCACCATTTGTAGTTTACGAATCAATATCACGTCTGTAAAAAGACTGATGTGTAGGGGGACCACCAAACACCGTATTTACAATATCTAAGTTGAGTTGGATGGTAGATAAACAATTTATTCAATGGCTTACTAAAGTATTCATACCAGCAATCAAATTAATTCCAGGTAATTAGTTTGATCTACTTAAATTGAGTAGTTAATCAATTAATCAACTAATCAAATATTTTTTTAAATTACAGATATTAACATTTTAGTCTTGGATGGACACGCCACATATGTTACTTACAATATTGAACGTATTTGCATTGACAATAACATCCGGCTGATATGTTTATCGACTCATTCCTCTCATGGGTGATCTCATCTGAGACATTGATTATACTTTTCTGGTTTGACATCCAGTCTGCTGTTGTAGGATGACTGGTTTTCAACTTGTCAAAAATCTCATCCCTTACACTATAAGCGTGCAGTTGTTGGCCTTTCAAGAAGGGGTGTAGCAGGTAGCCTACAGCGTAAAGCATGATGTCACATCTTTCTCTTGGGAATCGTTTATCGAGTTCTACAAAGATTCCTATAGAGAAGAGGTTACTTGAGCGAGGCACGCAGGCACCAATTTTAACCTTGAACTTCGAGTCAAAGTGGGCAAGCAGTCTTTGGAACAGGACAGAGTCACACATAGAGAAAGGCTGATTGTCAGTTGCAAGGTAAATCATGAGCTCCATGCCACCACGAAGTTGAGTGGTGCTCTGTGTTGGATAGCACAGATTCTTTCTGGCTTTTAGAACCCTTTTTCTTTTTCTGTTACCTAAAAACGTTTGGTTTACCTCATATACGTTTCTTAACATTGAATTAACTTCGGATACCATTGTTTACATCAATAAAAAATCATACAAATTTGACATGAAGTCATATAACTTCGCTACATCGCATTGTAACATTCATTATTTAATTAAGTTACCAGGGCCAACTGTTTCCAATTCATCTTCTGCCTCTTCAACTATGTCCTCTTTGGCAGCTTCTGCCTCATCTCGTATCTTTTGATTCTGACACATTCCGATGTACTCATCCTTATGGTTGGATCGCAGGTGACCACTCAGGGTCGATGTAGACCCAGAATTCATTTTTAGGTCCTTCTTGCAGATATTGCACACACCATAGGCCTTATCTCCCCTATTCTTTCAGGAAGTACTGCCAAACCAGCAAGTGATGGGTCTTTGGTATATTTGTTTGATGTTTTACAATGTTTAAATCGTGTTAAATAACATACACAAAGTTATAAGTTTTTCAAATTTGTTAAATATATAGTAAACAAATTTATACGATTTTCATAACCGCATAATTTTGATTTACAACTTTTTGTGGCTTTCAACATCATTTTAATTAAGTTTTAACAACTTATAAAGGTTTTCAAAGTTAATTAAAATTAAAGTTACAACTTTTTACGGCTTTCATAACCATTTAATCAACTTTTTTTTGAAGTTTAACAGATTTTAACTTCGTTTAATTTAAGAAACTTCGCCTAACTGACAGCTTTTAAAGTCAAACAAAAAAAATACATTTTTGGAAATCGTAACTCGTTTTATCTATACTTTAAAGTACCATCTCAGCCTGCTTCATCATCATCATCAACCAAGCCTGTTTCATTATTTTCACTCAAGCCTGCTTCATTATCCTCGACCGAGCCTGCTTCATCATCCTCATCCCAGCCTATATCATCATCTAACATCAGTCAGTATCAAACTCCAACGATTCGCCAACTTCAAAATTTAACAACAACACCAGTAACTCCTGCTCACATGTATCAAATGTTGCAACACATCACAGGAAAACTCGAAGGCAATTTGAAAAATGTTTTACAATGCTACCATATTGAAACACAAAAAAACCCAAGAGTTAACATTCCGAGAGTTGAAGGCTTGTGTCTAAATACATCTGATGTGCTCGAGAAACTAAAGCAAGATAATGAGGCCAAAAAGTCAAAGCAATTAAAGAAACGCAAGATTCACTTCAGTGAAGCTTCAGATGAAACTCAGCAAATGCAACATTTAAAAAAACCGAGACAAAACGAAGACATCAAGAGGTGCAAAAAGTGTCGCAGAGTTTGGGAAGAAGCATTGTCAACTCAAAACAAAATGTGGTACCAATGTGAAGCTTTTAGTTGCAAGCCCTGGGTTTGTTGATCGTGTTTAGCCAAAAAACACAAAATTGGTGAAGAGTTTTTTTACATGAAAAAATGCCGCGAACCTGCTTCTGCCGATGAAACAACTTATTTAATTAATAGTTTTTTTCTTATATTTGATTAAAATAGTTTTTTTGTAAACTTCTAATAAGACTAGTTTTCATTTTTACTTTTAATTAATTTGATTTTCGTGATATCTTAATTTAGTTTTGATTTTCTTAAGATTATAATCAATTGTTATTAAAAATTAACTAGTTTACTTTTTCCCATTTATAAGGGAAAAAAGTAAATGTTTTTTTTCTTCATAAAAATAGATTTTTTTTAAAAATTTCTAAAATATTTTTTCTCAATTTTTTTGTATTTATATAATGTAAAAAATTCTCTATAAAATAAACAAACAAAAAAAATTTCTTTAAAAAAAAAAATTGAATTTGAAGCTAAACCGTTTACTCTTACCCCAGTTTACTGTAAATAGTTCAAAAGAAAAAAAAATTAATATGAAAGATAAAGAAAATCTGAGAAAAAAACAAATAAATAAATTCGAATAGAAGTAATAGCGTCTTAAGCATATTGTCAATTCCAAATAATTCAAGCTAAAGCATAGGCAATGCTTCATCAACAAATTTAAGTTTTAAACTATATGCTCAAGAGATTGACAAAATTCGACATAACAAATTAAAAAAAACAAAAAAAAACAAGTTTCTGTATAAAATTTTCTAATTTGGTGACACTGGAAAAACTTACAGCTCAATTTTAAACTTTTTTTTTTATTACTGAATAGAAATAGATTCTAAACCAGGAAAGAATAAATTACAATACCAACATATTCAAAGTTTGTTTTCTTTTATTTTGTAACAAATTTACTTATAGTTTTACTTAAAATTACCTTTATATTTCCTTATATTTATACTTATACTATTTAGTAAATGACCAGGGTTGATATTTGACCGGGGCCGGATTTGTAACCGGGGCTGCATAAACATTTAAACAAAATAAAGTATATTTTTTTTATTCAAAATTCATGTTATATTTTTTTTATATATGCATATATAAACATCATTATGATCAACATGATTATCATAATCATCATCATTATGATCATGATCTGATTATCTTCTCTTTTGGCAAATACCACACCATATAAATATTAAAGTTTATATAAATATGTAAGGATATTGTATGCCAGCATCTAAATAAATAGCAAACATGTATGTTTATCCATAATATGTATGCATAATGCGCATCTCGGAAGTTTTTATTCCTTCTGGAATAAAAGTTTTAAAACTTTTATTCCAGAAGGAATAAAAGATTTAAAACTTTTATTCCAGAACAATTTTTCCATCATAGTCTTAAAAAAGTGTTCTCCAGAACTCTCTTCAATTTTTGCTAAACTGTTAAAAAGTGTTAAGTGGTTCCAATTTTTCAAATCTCTAGAAAACATTTTGACCTCCCTAACTATACTATGAATAGTCTTCACTTTGTTGTTAGATTTTCTTATATAAAGGTTTTGAGATTAATTTATTTATTTTTAACTGCAGTATTAAAGTTATTCTTAAAGGCCTATACTCTTTTTTATTTCAAGTAACTTAAAGGGTAACACAAGGTTCTATCTTTGCTCATGTATTGTTTCTTATTACAATATCGATCTTCATGAAAATTTTACATCTAAAGTGGCTCTATTTTTAATTGCTAAGAACTAGCAGCCAATTTCTAATCTGATCCTCTTTTGTAACAGCCTAAGGCTTGCAGTGGCTTATAGATTTAAATTCTGGACTTAAAATTCACAATTTTTGTAAGACAACAAAACTCATTCATTTACTGCAAAAAAAAAAAATTGCAATAATGTTGGCATTCCTATATTGAAAAATAACAACCTTTTTACTCTCAGACAAAGCATATTGTAAATGTAATCAGACCTGCTTTATTTGCCAAGCTTAAGCCACTCTATAGTAAATAAAGCTTTTTTTAAAATATTGATCTTAATAAATATGTAATGTCATCAAATGACATTACATATTTATTAAGATCAATATTTTGGAAACCCAAGAGCTAACATGCATCTAAAATGCTCATGAAATGCATGTTACTCAGCTCATAAAATTCATTTACCATTAATCTTAGAGCACCATAAAATTTTTGGAACAAATATTAATTCAATCTGATTTGGATAAATCTTAAGTTGACGGTTATGTGAGTGATGGTGGTAAATCTTTTCTTAGAGATTTTCCTCAAATGGTAAATTCTCTTTTGGCGAATGATAATTGGATTGAAGAAAAATTTTGGAAAGACTTGTTTAAGAGTGACGATAGCAATGAGAATGATCAAGAACTAACAGATTCACCTGAAAACAAAAGTGATCCTGAAAGAAATGAATTGCTTACTTGAGAAATAAATCCAATATCAAATTATTATTCATTTCAAAATAATATTAAATTAAGCAAAGTATTTAATAAGATGGATGCTGAGATTGATGCTACTGGAATTGATGATGCTGACAATTATGAATTTGGGAATCATTGTATCATAGATCGATTAGAGTTTGAACTCAAGGAAAAGTACTTTGATTTGCACACACAAACCATAAGTCTAATATTTCTTTAAGTAATACTGTGAGGTCGTGCAAATAATTGAAACTATTTTGCCATTGCTTTGTTTATTTGCCAAACAGATTTATCAGACAATTAAAATCCACCAAATATTTCAATAACAACAAAGGCAAAAAAGATATTTTGCAAATTGTTGATACAAGTAAAAAAAAAAAAAAAAAATTTGAGTGTGAGCTTAACTCAGCTGCTTATGGAGCTGCTGCAGTTTTAAATGTTTTTAAACTTCATTTCTGGTATTAAAGACCGCAATAGTCAAAAAAGCATAAAATTGAATCAGGTAGAATACAACAAAACATAACTCAGTATTGAGCAAGTAGCCGACAAAGAACGAAGTAATATAGCAAATATTTTACCTAACCATACTTTCACCCACAAAACTCATTACGATGCATATTGGTTTGATAAAAGAGAGTTGCTGTATCTTTATAATTTGTGTTTCATAATATACCGACATCCTCTGCTTATTTTTTTTTTAGCATATGCAGTTTAGTTAGTTAAAGAAGAGCTGAAAAATTGCATTTTTTTACTTTTATTTTTCTATTTAAAATTCATTAAAATTTAATATTTTATTACTGTAAAAACAAGTAAAAAGTATTGTGTTTAAAAAATTTTTAAGCACAATTTATTTTAAAATGTAAAATTCTATTTTACATTTTTAAATAATTGCATATTTTTAAGCACAATACTCAAAAAAGTTGAGTAAGATGAGTATTGGTGCATATTGCACATGCATATATGCAAATTGAGTATTCTACTCAACAAAAAGGTGCGTGATATGCATATTGAGTATTAAAATACTAAAAAAATCCATTGAGTTGCGTATTGAGTATGATGCGAGTACTTAACTCAATATGCAAAAAAAAAGTGCCTTCTGATGTATTGATTTATAAGCTAGTTTCATTATGATTGTCATACATTCAATGAAAAGTAAAAGTTGTAGATAATTGCAGTAATAACAACAGTAAATGAATTGCCAGTTTTTTCTGCATTTTCACAATTTTTTTAAGATACACCAAGTTTTTTGCTGTAACTTTTTCTGTCCCTGACAAGACAAACTTGAGTTTAAGCAAAAAGTGGTGGTAAATATATATATATATATATATATATATATATATATATATATATATATATATATATATATATACATATATATAGTTCCCAGCAAAGTTATATTTTATAAGGACCGTTTTAAAATAATTTAATATAAAAAAATAAATATAAAATAAATATATATATATATATATATATATATATATATATATATATTATATATATATATATATATATATATACACATGAATACCTGGCCTCTCTTCAATCCAAAATATCTTGCAATAGTATCACCCTGCTGAATTCTGGGTAACTGGTGATCTTTCAACTTATATCTAGTAAGTAGCTCTGCTTTTTCTTCAGGACTTAAGACAACATGTTCGGGAACCAGCTAAATAAGATAAAACTTAAAACTTTTCTTTCTTATTACTCACTCATTTAGTTCTCACTAGTTTCCTTTTCTTGCTCAATTTTCTTTTTATTAATACTATTTAATTTATTTAAGGATAGACTCTAATTTCTTTAACAAAAAGAAATTTTTCAGTTGCATATTTTGAAAAAAAAGAAACTTAAAAATATGCAACTGAAATAATTGAATATAATTTTCAAAATTACTTAATTTTCACAATACGATAAGAGAGATTTATTATTAGTCCATATCGCATATCGTATGCATACCACCACACTAAACATTACCACAGGCACTAGAATATTAAGCACTTTATAATTTTTTTATAGAGTAAATCTTATTCTAAGGGATTGATCTATGGGTAAACTGAATGTACTAGCAAGAGATCACAAAAATTACATATTTGAAAGTGTTAGATCTCAACTATTTTGATCAGCTATTTGGTGCAGTTTTTAAATAGAAACAGGGTTGGGATCAAATACATAATCGCACTTGATATTAATATGCTATGTTGCATACAGTACAAAAAAAAGTTTACGTTAAAAAACTTACTAATCATAAATCAAGAATAAAAAACCAAAAAATAAAATATATTGAATTTATATTTGATCAAATGTAATTTAAATTTGAGATGCTGCATTTCCAGCAATTAAAAATACCGAATTATTTTAAGATAAAAAATGTACCTTCAATAACAAAAAAAAACATTTCAAAGATAAAAAAGGAGACATTCAGATTAAATACTTCAGCTGTTATCAGAGAGATATCAACAAATCAGCAAAAAATTTGAAAGGTTATATTGACAAAAGCAGAAATTTTGAGGGGTTATATTAACAAAGGGAGAAAAAAAAAAAGATTAAATCTGTGACTATTTTATAAATATGGGTTTTAATATTAAAATGGACTAATAAAATAATTATGACTTAAATATGAAGAGTAATAAATTTTAAGTGTACAACATATTCACTACATATTCTAAAAGTTAACTTTTTAAACATGATTTTAAATTTCCATAGGAATAAGTTCAGTTGTTTGCATTATTTTTTCGAATTCTTATGTTTTAACATTTTTAATCTCTTGATTAAAAATAATTAACAAAACTCAAGGACCAGAACGATTAAATTGTGAACATACTATCTTACTTTATTTTTCTATTTTAATTTTATATTAATTTTATTTGGATATTATATTAAATATACTTAAACAACTTTTACCTAAGAAACCTATATTATGCTTAAAGAAGCTTGCGCTATGTTCAAAGAAATTTACATTATATTTAAAGAAACTTACATTATGTTCAGTAACATTAATAAGCAGCTCAGCTTCTAAAAACTGTTCAAGAATATACTTTGGTGCCATGTCCACAAGTGCCTTTAAAAAAATAAATGATATATATATATATAAATACATATATACATATATACATACATATATATATATATATATATAGATATATATATATATATATATATATATATAAATACATATATACATATATACATACATACATACATACATACATACATACATACATATATATATATATATATATATATATATATATATATATATATATATATATATATATATATATATATATATATATATATATATATATATATATATATATATATATATATATATATAACTATAATTAAAAACGATGAAGAAAAACTTTTGTTATGGAACTTTAAGTTTCATGCCTAACGGCAATCATCAGCCATATATTACAAAATTAAAAATAAACGTTAAATTATAATTAGAATTACGGTGGCGTGAGTTCTAATAACTCCATGGAAACAAAATTTTAACGTATATATAAATTTAGTATAACGTGACGTAAACGTGACGTAAACCAACCAGGATCAATCTTCGGTATCAAAAGAGGAGATAAGGAACTTATTTTTGTGCCTGCACTTCGAGATTATTTCGCTCCTTGTATTTAGGTTTTCTCCTTTATACATCAAAATTTGGAACTTCTTGTTCAAACAAAGGTTACAAACTCTTGATGTTGGGTTGTATGGTTTGCATTTTTTAACAATCCTCCATCTGACAAAAGGTGTAAAGTTTTTTTCTTTTAATTTCCATACTTCTTTTGATAGCTCTGTATCATTCTTGTACCTAACTGCATTAAAAGATTTTAAGTGGTTTGCGTACCGAACTTTAAAAGGTGTTTCGCTAAGTCCAAAATACACTTTTTCTTTATATTCTGGATTATTTGAATAGATGGTGGCCTGATAAACAATGTTGTTGGAAAGGCAATGGTTGTTCATGGGACATTTGGTTTTTTCAATGCAGTTGCATTTCATTTCATTAGTTTTTGCCTCCTTATGTAAAATGCTTTTATTGTGAGAGTTAATAATGGATTTTATGTTTGGCATGCAGGGATAACTAATTTTGATTGTGTTTCTATTAAACATTTTACGAAGTCTGTGGTTAACTGGAAAGTGGAGGTCGATGAGGTTTAAAAAACATTTACCTATTTTTGTAACAACATTTGCACTGAAAGGAGGATTATACCAAATTATCTTGCATTTACGGTTGCCGTTTGTTGATTTTATACTTGAATGGTATGCAAGTTCGCAATTGTAACCCGATTTTTTCAAGGCTTCTTGATAAGGAGGAATACTTTCTTTAAATATCGATTCACTTGACGATACTGCTGATAATCTTAATTCAATAGTCTTATAAATACTTTTTATTACACTCGGTGGATGGTTAGAACTAAGATGTATATAATTCAGTATATTATCTGGTTTGCGATATGGCTGAAAAGAACCATCGTTAAGGTTTAGCGTTAAATCGAGATAGTTAACTATTTTCAAATTACATTTAATAGAGATAAGAAGATTGTTATTTTTAAAAATTTGTACAAAATGTTTCTTTATCCTCTCCATTTCCTAACCACTTTTATTCCTAAACATAGCAAGTCCATCATCTCGATATATACCGAAATTGCTTTTATCATAAAACTGCAAGATTTGTTGCAAAATAAATCCCTACTAATTCGCAAACCTCCACGCCATCAAAGGCCCGCATAATGACATCGAATAATCCTCCCTTTTTCTTAATCCAAGCAGTTCCATTGCTAAATAATAATGATTTTCTTGCATGGTGTATAAAACTCTTTTGTTTGCTATTTATTGTTAGATGTTGCTCTGCAAAAGTTATTGCATTTTTTAGTAGGTTTTCATTAATCGATGGATAAAAATCATTAATATCAAAGACTAAGAACTTACAGAATTGCTTTTCTTTTATGGTTTGAAACCAATGTATAACATTTTGAGTGTTTTGCCATTAGTTCAAAAATAGCTTCTTTCTCAGCTCAGAATTAATGTTGGATACAATAGATTTTGAAATTCTTCCAATCTCATTTTTAGCAGGATTAATTAGTCTAACAGTTGGTTTATCTAGGAAGTTCTCTTTATGGTCTTTTAGAGTTATGAAACAATCTGCAGTACGGTTTATTTCAATTTTATTGTATACATTGTATTAATTGTAATTTAACGTTTATTTTTAATTTTGTAATATATGGCTGATGATTGCCGTTAGGCATGAAACTTAGTGTTCCATAATAAAGGTTTTTCTTTATCGTTTTTAATTACAATTATAAATTGCTCTGTTTTGAAATTTATATATAACCAAAATAAATTTCCTAAGTATTGAGCACTTTTCAACGAACAAGAGTTTTGTATTATTTTAATACAACACTAAATCAAACGATATATATATATATATATATCATTTATTTTTTAAAAGCCACTTGTGGACATGGCACCAAAGTATATGTCCACAAGTGCCTTTAAAAATAAATGATATATATATATATATATAAATATATATATATATATATATATATATATATATATACATACTATATATATATATATATATATATATATAGTATGTATATATATTTCCAAAAAATGCATACTATTGTTTAAGCTTTTTACTCAAACTAGCAATCAAGAGTTATCAGAGAGTAGCAGCTACTACACTGATTAGGGTTGGGCATTGCAAGGATCTGGTCCAACTTTTGAATAGTCCTTCTTTCTTGAAAAGTTTTCCAGAACTTGTATAGTCAAGTTGGGAATTGATGGTGGTGGAGGGTTTCTGAAAGTCTCTTTTGGTCTCATTGAGCTGGGTCCTCATTGTGAATTCAGAGTCATGCAAGTACTCACCCTTGCTCGTGGTGCAACATAGAATCAAAACATCTCTCACAATCAGGACCTTTGAGAACACTACGTTCACTTGTTGCGAGTTATCAAGAATTTGCTAAATCTGGTGGTGATATCAAGAAGGCAAATTCTTTTGGCGATGTGATCAATGAGTGATTGCTTTCTGGATCTCAAAACAAACTTATCTTGGAGCTTATATATAGATCCATGGAACTCCACTATCTCCTTATTGTGGTCAACCACATGTGCAAAGCCTTGACAAAAGTTTGGCCCATTGCTTTCAAGTGGCCCTCAGCTTTCCACATACAACAAGAACCATATTATGGTGAGCAGTTTTCAGGGAATGCCTGTCATAAGCTTTTTAATAATGTAGTCCTCTTTTAAAGGATGGCAGCGCCTGAGTCTGCTTTTCAAGCCTTTGGAATCATTGATGTTCTTCAAAAGTCTGTGGTGACAGCATGTTTTGATATGATTCTGGAGAATTACTTTGCTGAAAAATTTGATTGCTTCAGAGACTAGTATCTGGCAGTTAAGAACACCAGTGTGACTCCAAAAGTTCATGCTTTTTTCTTCCAAGTGAAGCTGTTCATTGCTTCACATGGAAGTAAACAGTTTATCATCAAATGGACTTAAATGTTGTCATGACGCAATATTGTGCAAAAATCAAAATCCTTACTAAAATACTGTTAAAATTAAAAACTAAGATTATTTCCTTGGATGAAACGGCAAGATTTCAAATTTACATTTTTGGAGTCAGAAAACATTGTAGTGGTTTTCTCAGGTCAGCTCAAAAAAGTTCTTAGTCGTTTTTTACAACAGTGGATCATTATGATATTCTTTAATAAAACGCACTTATCACTTCTTAATGCAATGTTCCAAGTAAAGCTTTTAGTTAACTGTAACAGCTGGGGACAAAGTATCGTTTTGACAACTCTTTATCAGATTTGCACAACCAGACAAGGATTTTTTGGTAAATTTGTGCAATTTTTTTCTTTATTCTACTCATGCAGTTCAAAATTGATTAGGTTAAAAATATTATTGTCATTGGTTGTGCTGTGAGCCAAATTGAAATTTACTTTTTTTCAACTCAACTATGTGATGACTATGAACTAACAACTATAAAACTGATGGCAAAATTGACATGATGATAATCTGTAAAAATTGACACTAAAAGTTAGAAATTTTGAAGATGATTTTTAAGTTAATTTTTTAAAGTTGTGTTTTGACAAATGCTCCATTTTACAAAGAAAAGGTCATTTAATTAATTGTTAAAGCAGTTTTGTATAAGACATTACAAGTAACATTTTAAGTGCGACTTTCTGTAAGAATAGACCAAAAATACTAATTTTTTATAGTGACCATCCTTCAAAATTGCTAATTTTTTAAAACTTGTTATTTATACTAGAAGCTCAACTCCAAAATTTTTTCAAAAAATATTAATTAGCTCTTGTTGTTAGATGTCAAAGTTTGACTAAATTTTTTGAAATATTGACCATATGGTGCTGAAGGCATTTTTAAACTTGAGAAAAAAAAACAAAGTAAATACTTTAAAATGAGTGTTTCACTTGATTATTGTCAATTGATTAGTTAATTAACAATAATTAAGTGTAAGGAAATTTTTATAGACAAAAAACTAATAGGAAAGGAAACTTTTTTTCCTTGTCTAAATATCATGTTTCAAAATATGTGAAAATTTTTTCGGTTATTTTTTGATTTTTATTATTATTTATAGCCGTGATTATCCCATAATTTTTTTGTTATTATAAATCTTCATCTAGTTAAGTACCTAAGAGTATAAAAATGCCTATGGGGAACTGAAAGACTAACCACAAAATCCAAATCAAAAACAAAATTCTAATCTCTTGAAACATTGATTTTGACATGATAATGGTTAAAGCCCTTAGTTTACAGTAAAATTTAATTTAAAACAACTTGTATTGACCTTTAATCTACCTTATTTATAAAAAATACTTATGAGATATTGCAATAGGTGTTTCTATATTAATTTAAGCACTTGAATGTAGTATATTTCCTTTTTACTATACCATATTTTTTAGGTATAATTTTTACTCTGAATATATTTCAGGAGTATGATTATTTCATATGATAGTCTATAGAGTGTGAAATCTATGTGTATAGATAGTTAAGATTTTTTACTTTTTTTAAAGACATTTTGATTAAATGTCTGCAAAAAATATTTCTTATATTTTTTTGCTTTGAATGGAATTGTGGTCCTTACTTGTGAACTACTCCAAATGTAGATGAAATGTTTGAAATAAGCCAGCTCACTGAAAATATATAACCATATCTTACGAACCTAAAGGTAAACTAATATTATCTAATTTTCGTAAAAACTCGTAACTAAATGGATTTGTAACTGTAACTTGTAAATCCGAATAATTAGTTTTTATTAATTAGTTTATGAATCAAAATAAAGGTTGTAAAATAATGAAATTACATTTACTGATACTGATTTTATACAAGATGAGTTTTTACAAAATCAAGAAGAACTTAGTACTTCAAATAAAATCAGAGAAGATATCACAGCTTGTCTTGGGACCAGTTTAATTAAATTTCAGTTTAAAAGAAAACTTGAGCTTATCAATAAAACCACAAAGCAACAAATGCGAAAAAATATTAATGTATGGAAGAGACCTTGAGAAAAAAATTTACAGAATCCATTGCACCTGGTCAATCATTTCTTATAGTATTTTCAAGATAAAGTATGACAATTAAAACTGTAGCCTATGCCATTTTAAAAGCAAAACACAGTCATACAATTGCTTTTTATAGCAAAAGTTGCAAAGAAATTGTGTACAAGCCTCTGTCTGACTCAAATTTATTGTGGATACTAAATGGAAACCTTCTCATAGAAAATGCCTGGCTGGTTTAAATGACACAGGTGCAACAGGGACAAATGCATTTGCAACACTTGAACTATTTACAAATATGTTAGATAAAAAATAAACTGTTGAGAAACTTGAAAAATCAAAAAGATATTTAAAAACTAAATACAAGCTTCATTGCAGCTATTTGAAAAATGAAATCGCAACATATTCAACTCAATTTGCCCTTTCTGATCCTGAAAATATTAAATTGCAATCATGTAGCATTTTTAATGATTCTGCATGCTATGAGTACAATGAGCTGTTTGAAGTTTTAGATGAAATCAACCAAATAGGAAATGAAAATGAAGTTGGTGATGATGTATTATGTGACATTAAAGTATCAATAGGCATCACAGCGTACATGAAATACCTATTAAGAGATGCAAACAGAAAAATGCAAAGAGTGATGTATATAAACAACTAGATGACAAAACAGCATTTTGGTTGAAAAAAGATGTCAACAGAGGAAGTAAATACAGTGATAAGAAAATATCTTACAGCTGATGAGTTTCAAGCCAACAAATAAAATCTTTGTTCTCTAGATAGAATGAGCTTTTAAAAACTGGAAAATTGAGTGCACTGATTAATGAAAAAGGCAATAACAATCAACTTGAAGAAGCCGAGAAATATCAAGAAGAAATACATAAACTTGCAATTAACCTTTCTGCTATTTTTTTAATGTAGTTGATTGGGTGATGATTAGGTGGCAATAGTTCACAAAAACCAATGGTATCCATAGAGATGTTGCAGAGGTAAATATTTTGTATATATTATTCCCAAAAACCAATGGTATTCAGGAGTTGTTTCAGAGGTAAATATTTTGTATGTAATGTTAAACTAAAAACTTATACTACATAAAACTAAGTAAAAAGCTAATAAAATTGATAACAATATTAAAACTTTAATGATTATGTATTATATGATAAGTTTAATTATTTATACATAAATTTTGTGTTTAAATATTTTCAGATAACTGAAGTTGGTATTTTAACTCAATACATCAAAAGTATTTCTTTTGGAAAAAATTTGTTATTGATGGCCTAATCAGAAAGATAGCATAGTATATTCGGATAAAGACATCTTATATAAAATAAGTCTTCCAATTCAAATTAATAACGATGGTAATTACTTCTTAGCAACAAATGATTTAGAAGAAACTAACAAATTAATGAACAAATAAAAAAGAAGTTAAGTTGTATAAAAAGAAATTTGGTGTTAACCAACATGAATGTTTTTTTAAATAACTATCAAATATGCCTTTACCCAACAACTATTACTTTTCTATCTGATAATTAATAGAAATATTATACAATTTTTTATTAACCCAGGGCTTAAGCCACTATCAGGTCACAATCAGTGTATATTAGAATATTACTTTTGAGTTGGATTTTGCGCCCAAGCCTTTACTTCCCCATAGCTTTTTCTATCATTTAAGTACTTAACTAGAAGATTTATAATAACAAAAAAAATATATGGGATTTGAATTATGGCTTTAAATGAAAATGAAGATTGAAAATGACAAAAAATCATTTTTTGCGTATTTTGAAGCATGATATTTACACAAGGAAAAAATTCTTTTACCAATTTTATTACCTTTTGGTCTGAACTAGCCAATAAATCATGATCAAGTGAGTAACCCATTGTAAAGTTTTTACTTTGTTTTTTTTTAGGTTTAAAAATGTCTTCAGCACCATTTGGTTAATATTTCAAAAAATTTAGTCAAACTTTGATATCTATATCTACAGAACCAAATAATATTTTTTAAAAAATTTTTGAAATTTTTTTGTTGAAAAATTGAAAAATTGAGCTTCTAGTATGAATAGCAACATATTAACCAATTAGCAATATTGAAGAGGGAGTCACTATTGAGCACTATCTGATTCTTACAGAAAGTCGCACTTAAATATGATCAAATAAAAAAGGCAATGGTTTCCTTGTTGCCATTAATCAAAATATTTTTGGAATGTTGTATAATCATCATTATAAATGGAGTGGTGCATGGTGTGATGAAAATGTTATTTTTCTATATGACTATATTTATCTAATAATAAAAACAATAACATAGAAAAATCCTAAGAACTAAGCTTTACTTACGAAGATAGTTTAAGAACTGCAAAATAGTTGAATCTTAAAAAGCCTTTTCAATTTGAAAAAGAAATTATTGTAAATTTGTCTAAACCTAATGAAACTGCAATTTATTCAAAACTAATTGAATGCCAACATGTGTCAACTTGTTCTAGAGTACTTTGTGATGAGGTTGTTTTTGCTTTGCAAAATGGTAACTACATTTACTAATTACAAATCATTAGTGAAAAAAAAATTATGTATATATATTTTTTTCTATAGTAAAGGCTTTAAAATTACCGTTTGTGGTAAAAAGCAGTTCTAAAACAACTCTGTGTTTAAAGATAAAATCAAATAAACTTTATACAAAAACCATTTAACTTGATTGTGAAGATTAATTAAAACTTATTTTTTTTTAAAAAACCACAAAAACGAGCCTCTTAATATACAAGTTAATATATGTTTTTTATTTTTTTAAATAAAAATCAAAACATTCTGAATGTTTTTATTTTTATTTCATCAACCGACAAATAGATAGAACATACAATAGAACATATAATAGGTAGAAGTACTGCTACGTCGAATGACTAATAGGTAGAACATACAAAGAGCACTGCTACATCAATTGGTAAATAATTCAAACATGCAAGAGTGTTGCTACATCAACTGAGATTTGGGCAGGCAATCTATCAATTTAAAATTTTTTTTTAAGTTTTTAAATTTTTTCAGGTCTTGTAAATTTTTTTTTAATTTATAAAAGATGTTTTCATTTTATGGGAAAAAGTTGATTTTAATAATAAAAGGCAGCACATTACTATTTTTAAAAATATATTTTGATATAATAATACATTTCGCTGACCTATTGTGGTCAGTGTCATCAGGTAATATATATATATATATATTTATATATATATATATATATATATATATATATATATATATATATATATATATATATATATACATACATATATGTAAATTATGTTAGTGTATTTTACAAATAGAGTGCTCAATGTTCTTAAAGAACAGAGCAATAATTAATTAGTAAAAAACACTTATCTAACTTTTATCTTCGACTCGGAGTTTCACCATCGCTGGATCATCAGGAAGAGTTCCTCTTCCTGATGATCCAGCGATGGTGAAACTCCGAGTCGAAGATAAAAGTTAGATAAGTGTTTTTTACTAATTATATATACATATATATATATATATAAATAAAAAATATATATATATATATAAATAAAAAATATATATATATATAAATATATAAATAAAAATATATATATATATAAATATATAAATAAAAAATATATATATTAGGGTGGGTCATTATGATGTAAATGTTAAGTTGGGGCTGTGAAACATTACTAAAATGTTGCATTACAGTCTACTTATAATAAAAACTCCTTTTGAAATAAAATTGAAGCGTGTCTTGGATCCGCAACTTTGGGAATTAAAATTACTGTAAAATCGTATAATGTAAATACACGTGGTTTAATGCTATATTCCATTACTCGACATCTTGTTACATTAAATTTAAAAATGCAAGTAGTTGTTAAAGGAGAAATAGTCAGAGTGTAGTAGGCAACACATAACAGCAATTTGTTTCAGTTATTTGCTATTTGTTATGGCTCAAGAAGTCAGATTTAGAGTCAATTTTCGGTAATTCTGCTCGAGATTCATGACACTGCAAAATCATTGCATGTCATGATTTGTGCCCAAAAACTTTCATAGTTGTTAGATGTCTTTAATAGTATGTTCAACTGCCTGAGAATGGCATGGAATACCACTCAAGACATCAACGTGAAACTGGAAATGTTAAAGATCATCATTAGAAACAGTTGATAAAAGCGGTGGTGGTGTTGCAATAGCAACAGACCAGTCAATCATTTTTATGATTCCGGATCAAGCTTGATGCTTGATTTATCAAAGACACGTATCTTGCTACTTTGTGATGTAGCTCGTGCTTCAATTATTTTGTCACACGAAAACTGACAAATTGATACATTTTCATTTGTAACTCCTCCAATAAGAATGTTCTTAGGATGAGCAAAATAGCAGTAGTTTTGCAACACTGGTTCAAGAATTTTCCACTCTTCTTTCCCTAGTTCATAGCACTGCTTCATAAGATAAAAGAAGTTTCTTGCTCCGTCAAGGCAGGAAGAATGACGCTTTATGTTGAACCACGATGGCACATAAACATTTACGATGAATCTTGTAATTTCTTTGCAATGGTTTTGAAGGATTTTCCTTAGACGTATACAAACGTAAAATACAATTGGCGTTTGTTAGCCACCTTGCATGGTTCAGATTTTCCTGGCATAGCAGTCTGGAGGAACAATATTTGATCACAAGCAGTGTATCCCTGCTGAACAGCTAAGCAAGCTTTTAGAAGGTATATCTGATCAGAGCTTAAATCTTTCTTGACATCAACACTTACATCCTCAACTTTACCAGGTATATGTTTAAAGTTCACAATATCTAAATCTTTTGGATCAAAATCAAGTGCAATGTCTATTTTACCTGTTGAAGTAGCTGGACCTGTTGAACGTCCACCATCCACAACAGAGAAATATTTTCTAAAAGGTAGTTCATTTGCATGTAACAAGCAGACCAACCATTGCAATGTTCTCCCAAGACCTTCTTCTAATTTTCTTATTACTCCATTATGTTGACCTGTGTTATTCACAGAACCATCCCAAACAACTGCTGCTAAAGTGTCTGATGCACAGTGTGCCCAGGACATGAAAAAATTCATTTTTCTGACCTTTTATTTTTTCACTTTAAATTGTAAATTTATGTTGTGTAAGACATATGTAGGTCATGGCAAAAAAAAAATTATAAATTCATCAAACCATTTTGTTTTTATAGCTGTTTGAAGTTGAAGAAAAAGTTGACTCAAAATATTTGTATTAAAACTGTACCAATACTGTTTTTTAACAATAACTTTGAAACGCTATATATCAAAATTGACTCCATAAATTAAAAAAAAAATTCTATCCTGGTCTGTAAATAATATTTAATTTGTGAATTACTTCGATAAAAATTGAAATTGAAGTTTAAAAATTTGTTTTGTGCAGTTTTGTTTATACCTAAAAAAATTCTAAAATATATGAAAACATATTAATTTTTTTTAAAAACAAAGTCACAGGAAAAAAAAGGCCGCAGGAGGCCGCAAACAAACTCAAATGTTTCATTCAATGTAGACTTTCTATTTTTATGTGTAAAAATTACACAGTCCGGTTATCCCCGGAAATTGAGTAATTTAAGTTTGAATTTTATATGTTCGTACAAGTTTGATATTTGAGGTTGCGTAATTTATGAAAATAAACTTTCACGGACGAATCAGGAGTACCTGTTGATTACATGTGATAAAATGTTATTGATAAAAAAAGGAGAATTAGAAGAAATTTTACTAACCTTGAACATCAAATTAAGTTCATTGGAAAAATCAAAGCTAATTTTAAAAACAATCAAAGTGAGACATAATCTAACTTTAGAAAATTCTAAAGCAATTTGAAAGACATGTAAAAAAATATTCAAAGTTGAAACAAAATAAACTTGTGGCCGAATTGGAAATTTGGAGAAACAAAGTTGGGATAAAACTGCCTGGAAATCTACCTGTTGCAGCCTCATCATCATCCAGGGGTGATGTAGAAGAAGATGGAGCTCCACAAGCTAAAAGAGGACGGAAATCAAAAAGACTTAGGTAAAAGTTTAACTGTTGACATTTATTTGAATTTCTTAAGCATCGTGTTATTTGGGACACCCAGTAGCTATTTTTTTACTTTTCATAAAACGTTATCATTTAATCCAGTGATCAACCTGAAAAACGTACATACAACAAAATTCTGGATGATTTTGTGGACATTGTGGAAAAACATGCGAGTGAACAAGGTGTAGATAAATCAGAATACTTAAAAGAAGTTGTCCAAAGATGTGAAAAAAGATGGGGGAAGATGGAAGGAGTAAAACTTTCAACAATATCGGTACAGGAAGCAATTGCTTTAATTTACAACTTGGATCTATCCATAAATAAATATCAGGTAAAGTATGCAATCAAATACTGTTGTAGTTAATTGTTTTTATAATTGTACGTTTAAATTTTGTATATTTCCCTAGGAACTGAGACTTGAACTTCTCCCAAAACTAATGTTGCCAACAAGGAATGATGTAGATATCTTTAAACGTACTTTGCTACCAAAAGAATTAAGCAGTGACGACAAGCAAACTTCATCCCCTGTGAACAATGTTATCAAAGACACTGTTGAGTCTCTGCTAGATATATCCGAGTTTTGTGCTGAAAATCATTCTATACATGTAGAGGGTAAATTTGGACTTGATGGGTCTGGAAATCACAATTATTGTCATCAGTTTTCCGATCCTCAAGATGCAGACTTAAAGGGAACAAATTATATTTGTTCCTTTTGGTGTCCTCTTGAAATTAAAGATTCAAAAAACCAAGTAATCTGGACTAATCCAACCCCTAACTCTATTACTTTTGCCAGGCCTGTTATTCTAGTGAAAGCAAAAGAAACTAGGGAGAGTGTTAAGGAGTATTTTAAAGCAACTCTGAGTCAACTGCCTAAAAATGAAACTCAGCCTATTCTTTCAAAAAATGGGTTACAAATATTTGTAAAAACAGAGATTAGTATGGTTGATGGCAAAATGGTAGACTTATTGGTGGGTGATTCTGGAGCTTTTTGTCACTACTGCAAATGTTCCAGAAGTGATGCCAATGACCTGGTATGTATACTACATGGGTTCACCATAGATAAAAATTACAATGATGTGCTCAGTACCTGGAGAAGACTAGAAAATGGCAAAATCTTGTACAAAGATACAGAAAGACATGGACAATACCATGAACCTATAGTTGAATCAGATGTAAAATTTTTTGCCATTCTGCATCAAAAGCTTCGTGCACTCGACCACTGTCTGAAAATTTTGTATCACATTGTGGGTAAACAAACCCATACATGGTCTGAGCAGGACATAAAGGTAAAAACTGCTCTGAAAACAGCAAAAAAAAAAGTTATTCAAAACGTACGTGAAAAAACAGGAATGCTTCTTGATTCTTCTACTTCTAGTGGTGGTAACACTAACAATGGACCATTAGCAGATCGTTTTTTTAGTCCAAAAGAAAGAAAGTCAATCTGTTCCATAATTCTTAAACAGAAGACCAAGATAGCTTCTCGACTTTGTTATCTAAGTTCAATATACTACTTAGCATTAATCAGCATGTTGATGTTAGCAAAAAAGTTGATCCTGATAAAGTTAAAGAAGTTGGTTATGGATTGATGATATTCCATAAACAGACATTTCCATGGGCTATGCTCAGCCCCAGCGTACATCAAATGTGTGCACATGCCTGGGAACTGTTTATGCTTACAGGTGGATCACCCATTGCTAAGTACTCCGAGCAGTCAAGCGAAAGTTGGAACAAATACATTAAGGCTTATAAATCAGGAACAAGTTGTAAAGCCAGACAGATGTCTTTGCAAATTAATACACATGACATTTACTGCAGACTGATGATAAGAACACATCCAATTATTGCCAGTAAAAAAAGACTTTTGCAATGTGGATTATGTGGAAAATTCGGACATACCACAAGAGGGTGTAAAGTAGACGTGAACAACATATTTACTGAAGAAAAAATGATAATTCAAGAATGTTTTCTGTGACCATATAAAATCAATAAGATTAATATCTGTGTATATTTGTGTTTAATATTAAATTATTATAAACTCAAATTCATTTCATTATGAGTTTCTTGAAATTATTAATAGTCAAACATATTTCATTATGAATTGGATATGATATCCTTTTCCAAGCAACCTAGCTAGCTATGAGCTTACTGGTCACGGGGATCGAGAGGCTATTTGTTATATAGGGCGGGGGGCGGTGGAAGACAAATTTTTTTAAAAAAAATTTTATTTTTTAATTTATATTTTATAGTTTATTTGAAAATTTTAAAAAAAGTAAGAGCATGACTCTTGGCGCCCCTCCCCCTCCTCCACTGTTGCCCTATTTACTGGGTCAGAGTGCCCACACGTAAAAACTAACCTCAGAATCAGATACTTCAGCCCAAAAAAGTAATATACTAAAGTTTTCACAAGATTTCATTAACAAATAACGGATTTATGAATTTTTTCCAAAAAACCACATTCTGGGCACACTGTGTGATGATTTGATGTTGTTGATGCTCAATAATATCTCTTGCAATATCAACAGCTTTACTACTTTGTGGCGTGACATGATTGACATATTTGTTTTGCAGAAATGACACTATCACATAATGTTCTTCTTTGAAATTTCGTTGGACACGACTTGTTTTAACGGAAGTGATATCCTGCTTTCCATCAAATCCAATGCAAAGTATTTTTTGGACTTCAGCAGCATGCTTCTTAACTTCTTTTTTCCTGCACATATTTCTCTGACGACGAAGTTTTGCTGGATCAATAGCATTCTCTGGTGTTATAAGATCTAAATCTTTTAGTACAGCATTTGCTATTAGGCAACCATCCCTGTTACTGATTTTACACCTATCCTATGCCTTACACAACTCAGGATTTTGTTTAGTGTTGTAAACCTTCATCTCTTCATCACTTGACATCACTTCATAACTTGACATCACTTTACCATCTGACATCTCATTTGGCAAAAATTCTTCATCTCGCTTTGACTGTTCATTATCACTGCAATATGTTTCATTTGGATCAATTTCTTTATCAAACTTTATTTTCTTATCTGTAATCGGTAAATTGCATGTTTTACTTCATCTTTTTTCTCTCTTCTGCAGCTTAATTGTTTCTTCTTTGTCTACTTTTCCTTTTACCATCTTCCGTACCTTTTTTGATCTATCCAGAACTTCCATTCAAGTGTTGGAATTTTTTTTGGCAGTGGACATGAATAAGCTGACCTTTCTCGAACACCTTTATTAAAACAATTACACAGATAAATATCGAATAGTTGGTCTAACATCTGTAAACTTGATTTAAATGTTGCAGAGGACTTCTTGCGATCAGAGTATTTACCAAGCTCATGTTCTTTGTTAAATTGTCTCTTTATGCGAATAACTAAGCTGCTGACTGCAATGGTAGGAATACTTGCTTTGTTGTACAGTGCTTTAATTTCATTAGCTATGACTGTTGCTCTTTCAGTAACACTTGCGCAATTGTTATTTTTTAATAAATAGTCATATGCTTTGAAAACATCAGCAGAAGTTGGCAGTTGATTTGTTTGGAATGGTCTAGGTTGTCCAAGTATACCATGTTCAGTTTCACTTCTTGTTTTAACAGTAGCCATTTTTATTTTCAATTTTAACTAATTAAACTAAAACAAAAAAACAAACAATGTAATTTAAATGTAATATATACAAGTATATATCTTATAATGAAGTACAGGATCATGTTATCGGAAGTCAACAAACAACACTAACAGCTTTTTGTCTTATATTTCGTAGGGTGCTCTAAACTTTTGCAAAGTTCTGTATACTATTAATAAAATATTATTAACATGAATCATCAAAAAACCTAAATCTTAATGCTTTTATCCTGCAATTATACAACTGTTGTAAAATAGCATCATTTTGACTTAATATAGTAAAATTCAAGTTAAAGTTGGCAAAACTAAATCAAATTTTTATTACATTTCTTTTACATATCATTAATAGAGACAACAAAATGCAACTTTATTTTCATGTTTCATAAAAAAAAAAAAAATTTGACCCACCCTAATATATATATATATAAATAAAATATATATATATATATATGTATATATAAATAAAATATTAATATATATATATATATATATAAATAAAATATATATATATATAAAATATATATATATATTGTAAATAATATATATATATATATATAAAATATATATATATATAAATAAAATATATATATATATATATATATATATATATATATATATATATATATATATATATATATATATATATATATATATATATATATATATATAAAATATATATATAAGTTGATTTCAATAAAAAAAACAGCGTATAACTATTATTTTAAATATACTTCGATATAATAATGTACTAAAGATATTTCGCTGACCTATTGTGGTCAGCATCATCAGGTAATAAGTCTAAAAAATATCAGGTAATAAAAATAATGTAAATAATAAAAATAACATAATAATAATATCAGATAATAAATAAAGGTAATAAAAGTCTTCGTTTTAAACGGTTGCTTTTATGTTATTTTGTAACATTTATTTTAATTAAAATCAACTTATTTATTTATACACATTCATATAACAAGAAATGACTTTTAAAGATTTATCACTGCTCTTTACAGCAAAGGGATTTGCAATGAAACAAGAAAATTAGAAAATTTGAAGATACGAAATGCGATTGCAAAAAATCAACTTGAATTAAATTTCTTTTTTCATTCACAAATAAGACCTAATGATTATAAGTTAACATATTAACATATTATTAACAATATTATAAACAAATCTAAGAATTACCACTACCTAAAAAAAAAACAAACTGAAATATATGAAAAATACTATAAATTGCAAAATGACATCAATTATAAAATGAATTTTGAAAGAAAAATCTTCCAAATCGAATTTTAAATTCAGGTCTACTTAATTTAACAAACATCTGGATAAAGCAACTACTGAACTACTTTTTCTTGGTCCAAAATTTTTCCCACCATAAAAGAATATCCCTAATATGGACACCATCACTAATATTGAAACTTGCGCCTTAAAACTTGAATGACAAAATAAACAAACACAGGCAGAGATTTTTTTGACAAAACTGTTCAAAAATCCAAATCTTTAAAGTTAAAATTAAAAGATAATTTAACAAAACAACAATGCTTTTCTTTACAAACTAAAAAAGTATTCACATATATTCACATAAGATATATTCATATGACAACAGGCTTTGTTTTATTATATGCAAATGAAGCAAAAGATAAATTAGAAGAACAAATAAAAAATAATAAAGTTATTGATTACGACCCAACACCCACATTCACTACTAATTTCAAAAACTGTTATGTAAATTAAGAAAACAGGGTATATTAGACAATGCTCCTTACTTTGAAATATATCGATCAGATTGCATTCCATCTAGAATCTATGGAACGGTTAAAGGTTACAAACCAGAAAAAAACAACACAATGCGTTCTGCTGTTTCCACTATTAACACACCATCTATTGGAACATCACAGCATCTTGTTAAAATTATTCAACCAACATTAAATAAAAATACAACTCAACTATTTAATTCAAGTAGTTTTGTCAACGATGCTAAAGAATGGAAGATTGGTAATAATGAAATTCAAGTTTCACTTGATGTAGTTAATTTATATCCATCTGTACCGATTTAAAAACTAGGAATAAATCAATTCTTGTAGATATACACCAGTTAATTGAACTTTCATTAGGCAAGTGTTATTTTTTATACGAACATAAAATAGGAATTTCACCTAATTTAGGTCCAATCGGTTTATCGTTGATGGTAGTCATAGCTGAAGCATTTATGGAAAATATAGAAAAAAGAGCCCTTAATATAGCCTTTAACTTTGATTCAAAAGAAAAACAAGAATTGTTTCTTAAAAACTTTAATTGAACAAAACTTCTCAATAAAATATACTGTTGAACTTGAAAACAAAAGAAAACAACTAAATTTTTTTAGATACTTGTATTAGAAATAAAATGAGCAGATTTTATAAGTTTCAAGTACACCGTAGGGATGCGATAACCAGCATTCAATATCAAAATTTTTGAAAACGGCTATAACAAAAGTAAACTTAATAATATAACCAAAAACTATTTAAAGCGCGTTTCAAAAAATAATACATCTAAACAATTAGATAAACAGTTTGTTAAACTACTTTTGATACCTATTATTGGCAAAGAGAATTTAGAAAACAAAACATTAGAGTTTTAAATCGAGATGACGGGGATAATGTTAAAACAAAAACTTGGGGACCAATTTTGAAAAACATTTTTGAAAAAAATACTATTATATTATTTTATTGGCTTTTATGAACACAATAGGTCAGCGAAATATCGTTAATATATCATATCAAAATATATTTTTAAAAATAGTTATACGTTGCTTTTTTTTTATTGAAATCAACTTATATATTTATAAACATAACAAGAAATGACTTTTGAGGATAATATATATGTATATATATCAGGGCGTAACAAATTGTTTTTTTAAATAAACGTTGACGGTCGTTTCTTTATTTATTGACAAACGTCTAATTTAAAAGATATGTCAAAAACAGAGCCGACAATGCGGGGGAGGGAGAATGACACGCGCCTCCTTCCCAACTTTTTTTCTATAGGCACTTTTCTTTGGTGTTTTTTTTTTTAATAGAACTTCTAAAGGACTTTTTTTTAGAAATAGATAGTTGTGCACCTCCACTTTGAACCCGTGCTGTCGGCCATGAATAAGCCAGTTTTATTGTCAATTCTTTCAATTTTTTTTTTATTTAAAATTTTTTTTATTAAATTATAAGGGAGTTTTATTTTCAAATAAGTTTTATTCTAGTTAATAAGATATAAAATAATTAGATATATCAAAGATGATCATTGAATTTTATAAATTTTTTATTAACTCAAAACAATTTTTCACGCGTTTGTAAAGTGCGCGCAAATTAATGATAACTAATATACAATATGACTGTAAATTGTTATCCATTAATACAAAATAGTGAATTTTTCTCAATTTAGTAGGTTAAATTTATTTACTAATAAAAAACTTGAAGAAATTTAACTAAAAATAAAATAAAAGACATTTCTTTTTTAAAACATTTAAAAATAATATAGTAATAAGTTATTACTAAATACTTAATATGATATTACTATATATATAATATTAAGTATTTAATAATAAAATATCATATAATTGGTTGCTTTTAAACGCACAGTAAAAAATGAAAACTATAATAAACATAATAGTTTTATATATTCAATTAAATTGTATCTTATAAATATCTTTCTGTTTATAAATTGTATATATTTCTGCAAATCTTAAAAATTTTTTCAAAACTTTAAAAAGGGCAACTTTAATTTAATGATAAGAAAATTTAAAAAAAAAAAGAAAATAATGTTTTAGCATGGTTTTTTTAAAAGTAATTGCAATTGCTATCATTTTAACTAAAATTTCCCATGCTTTTGTAAACGCATGTAAAAACCATGCTAAAACAAATTACTTTTTAAGTTGCGTAAAAGTAACCCTCTTGAAGAAAGTATTAGCATTGTTTCTTTTAAAGTTGTTGAAAATGAGTTTTAAATTTTAGTAGTTATTGTCTTTTTATAATAAATATGTTTTTTTTATAATAAGTAAAGAACTATCAATCGCATAATTATTAGGAAAAAAAATCACTAAAGTTAAATGTTCGTTTTTAAAGATTTTAAGATATATATATATATATATATATATATATATATATATATATATATATATATATATATATATATATACATATATAATATATATATATATATATAAATATAAATAAAATTTTGCATAATAGTCGAAAGGTTTCTTCCGTAAAAGTTTCGAAAAGTTTCTTCTGTTTCTTCCTGTAGTTTTAAAGAGAACGCTAATAAACCAGATCAGAAAAACTTGAATAAAGTTTTTTCTTAAAATAATTGATTATTTGCTCAGACCAAATCCTCAGTTGATGTAATGGCACATCCTTGTAGCAGCAGGCTATAAGATAGTCGAAGTAGCAGCACTCCACGCTTGTTTTAAAAAAACACTATTTAATAAAAAAAACTTCCTTGTCATAAGGATATATATATGTATAAAATCGAATAAATAACAAATTTGCATAGTATTAGAGAGCTATAGAAATTTATTATTAAGCCATAGAAAGTCTGAACCTCAGTCAAAATCAGATAAAATAAATAAAATTAGACCTTCATATCTAATTACTGATTTATATACATGAAATTCTGACTCCTTGAAAATTGTTTAGTCTCTAAAATTTAGATCTAAAATCACAATAGAATTAACTGCAGCAGTAAACCAAACCTAAACAGGAACCAATATTTTTACTTAATTTTATGTAAGTAAATGCATTTATTTTGTGAAATGGAATTGTGCAGAAATATTCTGGAATGTTAAAAATTGAAATTGTCTTTTAAGTTACACAAATTATATAAAAAAAGAATTATTAAAGCTTCCATTGTTGCATTTGCAACAAAGCTGTTAGCTGTTATTACATATTTTAGTGTTGTTTAACAAATTAGACTATTTTATATTATTTATTATATTTGTTATATAAAAACACTAAAAGCTAATTATATGAAACCTGCTTTGCAGATGGTGTCATACCAGTCTGTACCACTATGATAGCTCTGTTAATACCTTCCTCTTGCATACGAGTACAATATCTATCCAAATAAACAAAATATATATACAACACATTTTTGAAATTTCTGTTTTTGTAATTTTGCAGAGCACTGCAAAAAATTTCAGAAAATTATTTGAAATGTTTACTGCTATATATAGCATAATATATATTATGCAATAAAATTAATTTAGAATTTTATTTTTGTCAAAAAAGTTTAAATAATATAAAACATTCTGACAGATTTTTGAATGATTGTAACTTTAAAACAACAAATTATTTGATGTAATTTGAAACATGTTAATAAAAATTCATGTCATTAAATCTTTTAATTCATTCAAGCATGGCTTTCTATAAGATTCTATACATCACTCAATAAGGATGTCTGACCAAAGATGTCTGACCAAAGGCTTGTAATACTCTGTTTACTCTTTATCTTTTAACTTTAGAGGAAAGTTTACATCAACACATTTTTAACAAATTATTCAAGTTCAATTGGTTTATAAAAAACTTTAGGACATAAAATTTGAAATAGTTGCTTGTATATTATATAACATAAATCAAATTGATTAGAAGATGCCATTAAAATGTTTTGTTACTCTTTACAATTTAAATTATCACTCAACAAAACATTAATTTATAAACACTCAAAGAGCCCATAAGAAAGAACTACCCTAAAAAAGTGACAATGATAGTTTTATCATTTAAGAATAAATGCTATTTTGAAGGTCCAGAATTTATATTAGGAGCTCGACCTGTTACCAATTTTTTCTATGAATTTTAATTTACACTATATCATCAATTTGTTGAAATTAACGGTACACTGTCAATAATTGTTGATTTACCCAATTACTATTGGGTAAATCACTAATTTTTTGGAACATTTAAAAAAGTTAAAAGAAACCATAGTGGACAACATCAGGTACATATTTATTATATGACCATGTGCGTCTTATCTATACAACACAAAATCAACAACATTAAAACATCATATACGGTATGATACTATTTATTTCTTTTTTTGCGTAATATTTCGGCTCATATAGTGAGAGCCATTATCAAACTGATAAAACCGGTTTTATCAGTTTGATAATGGCTCTCACTATATGAGCCGAAATATTATGCAAAAAAAGAAATAAATAGTATGATACCGTATATGATGTTTTAATGCTTATATATATATATATATATATATATATATATATATATATATATATATATATATATATATATATATATATATATATATATATATATATATATATATATGTATATATATATATATATATATATATATATATATATATATATATATATATATAATATAATTGTTTTTAAGAAGGTGAGGCCATTGTAACTGAAACTATTGTTAATCTTAAAGATATAGATTGCAATACACCAACAGCTTTTAGAAAAATAAATTTAAAAAATGAAAATGTCAACTATAGCTAAAAAGAATTCAGAAGCAATAGTAGCTTATCTTTATATATATATTATCTTATTATAGCTTATAAGATATCTTTACACGATATAGATATCTATATACGATTTGAACAAATATCTTCTAAAATTAGCATGCGGCATCATGTATCCCAATTATGAATGGTGCATTTTTTGAAACATAACAAACGAGAAGAATGCATTATTAGAAAACTCATTGTTTGAAAAATTCAAGAGTTGATTTTAAGTTTTTAGTCAAGATGTTAATTTAAGTTGTTTTAACTAAACTGTACAACAATTGAAAGGATTGGTTTCTTTAATTGGAATACTTTGATTGGTGTAGATTCTCTGAACTTTTGCAAAAAATATAAAATAAAAAAAAAGATTATAATGATAGACATAAAGATAAGAGAGCAGGCTGAAGTAGTTGTGAGTTACCACCTGATTTTAAAATCAGGAAATCTGATACTGTTCATTATACATGGTATTTATATTTAATTTTTAAATTTATAGCAGTCTGGAATCTTGGTAAGTTTATTCCATACCAACAATTTCTATACTTATTTCTTACTTAAATATTTTTTAGCACAGGTCATATTTAAAAAATATATAGCACAGATCACCCAGGTCATATGTAAAAAATCCGGAAATTTGTTTGGGTAAAATATCTGGAAAAAATCCGGAAAATATTTTCTCTTATATTCCTCCTAGTGCAGTCGGTTGATGCTTTTTTACGTAACAATATTTCACTGCCGGACACCAACAAATCCTTTTGCACAACTTAAGTTTATATATTCCTGTATGTAAAACAATCGAGACACAAACCGTTAAGCGAATAAAATTGGTTAAATTGGTCTTTAAAGATAAGAAAGATTTGTGTCTTGTTGACGCCATTATATTACGTCACGGTCGTAGTAATAACCAAATTCGGACGAATAACGGACGAATAAATAAAAACATGGCACGTTGTTAATGATTGAACTTTGCAATGACATCGCAAACGGTGGACACTTTTTATTAACAACTATAAATAATTTTTTAAAGAGTGAAAAAAGAAAAAGAAAAATCAATAAATCAGGAGATATTTTGCTTTAGTTTTTCAAAAATATAATCAATTATAAAGAAAAAACGAAATATCTAAAAAGAAGAAAAAAAACGAACTATTTGAAAGGATATAAAATAAACTACAAAAGTAACGAAAATAATAATAAACAAAAAAAAGTTTAAAAATGAATGAAAAAGGAAAGAAAACATTCGAAAATTTGGGAAAACTCGGCATAACAAGATTTTATATTGTTTTTACTTTTTTCATATTTCGTTAGTTATTCATTTCATATTATGATTTATTTTAAGGTAGTTTTATTTAGCTATGCAATGATGTTTTCCGTTATGTAATGATATTTTCTTTTCTTTAGTTTTTAGTATATGTAGTGCATATAGCTTTACTTATTATTTGTTGCTAATCATTAAAATCATTTGCTAGTTATTTACTCCATCATGTTAGTTTTATAAAGTGTTTCTTTTTTTCTTTCTATGTTTTATGAATTATTTATTGTTACTAGTTTGCTTGATTACATTATTATGCTTTGTACTTTTTTAGCGGTAGCTTTGTTTGTAATGTTTATCCCTTTTTTTGGTTTTTGTTTTTCACAGTGTTTTTCTGTTTTTGTTTTTTTTGTTTATTGTGTTATTGTGTTATTGTACAATATATTATGGTTTTCATATTTTAACAATTATGATTAACATATTTACTAAATCTATATAATTTTTTTAGTAGTAGTCGTTTTTATGTCATCGTTAATTGTTACGTTTTGTCAATTTTTTACTGTTTGTAACTGTAGCTATGTATGTATAAATGATTATTGTATAAAACGTAATATTGATTTATTTTATTTATTGTAATTACTGTATTACTATTATTATTATTATTACTATTAATAATATAATTATTAATATTACCAAGATTATTTGTATATATGTAAATTATTTTTTTAAGGTATTTACTTGTATGCTCTGTATGTTGTATTACTCTGTATGCTTATTTCGTGATGCGCTTTTCATTTCTTTCAGTTTTAATAACAATCATGTCTACCAGTAAAAGAAGAAAAATAGAGCTTGTTGATGTAACACAATTTCCTGAGGTACTTGTTCCTGTGCGTGATATCAATTGGGAATTGTGCATTTTGTGTCAGCGTGTTTCACCGGAACCTCTTATAATTCCCAAAGAGGCAGGTTATAAAACTCTAAGTGAAAACTTGATCGAGTTCGATAATCATGAAGCTTTGCCACCAACTATTCGCTTGGATAAAATAAGTGATGGAAAGGAGTTATTGCACGCATTAATTGTTAATAAGGCAAAGTACCACAAGCTTTGCCGAAACAAGTACGACTCTCAGAAACTGCAGAGAATCATTGAGAGAAACCAAAATGTGCAAGATGATTCTGAAAACGCCCAGAGCTCTGCTAGGTGCATGCGATCCTCATGTAAAGCAGTTGACATAAAAAGTTGTTGTTTGTTTTGTGATGGTGAATCTGTGACAGGCAACCCCTTAGTACAGGCAAGCACAAAAGAAATTGGCCCAAAAGTGTATGCTCTAGCCATTGAAATGCAGGACACAAATCTGCTTAACAAAATAGCAAACCAAGATTTCATAGCACTCGAAGTCAAATATCATAAAGACTGTTACAGGGGATTTCTCAACAGAGCCCGCAGTCATGAGCGCTCCTTTAGCAATGATGAACACAATCTCTATCGATTGACTTATGGCTCTGTCATTGCGGAATTGGTTAGTTACATGGAAGAGATGTTTATATATGGTACATCATCCCCTGTTTTTAAGCTGTCTGACATCAATAAACTTTGTGCAGATCGTATGTCGAGTCTCGGAGTTCAGTCTGAGTCTATCAACCGAACTAGACTGAAGGACGATTTAATTTCCTTAGTTCCTGGTTTGAGGGAAGACAAGTGTGGTAAAGAAGTCATCTTAAGCTTTGAGCCAGATGTGGGTAATGCCATACGTGATGCTTGCAACTTCAACGATATGTCGGACGGTATTTGCATTGCTCAGGCAGCTGGTATTCTCCGTAGAGATATGTTTAGAGAGTTTCCCAAATTCAGCGGCTCGCTTATAGGCGACTTTGGATCTCGTGATTGTGTGCCACCTTCCCTTGTAAATTTTGTTAATACTCTTTTAGGAGGCTACAATATCGACAATGGCTCACCTGCTTCCGCACCCGAGCAGGAAGCTGCTTATTCCATTGCACAGTTAATTCGATTTAATAGTGTAAAGCGTAGCAGAGCCAACAGACCTCAACAAATACGTCATCAAGCAAACCAAGAAACTCCATTGGCCGTGTACCTTGGTTTGATGATCCATAACTGCACTCGGAAAAGATCAGTTGTCGACAAATTGAATTCTCTAGGTTTAAGTATTTCATATGACCGAGTTCAAGAAATTGAATCAAGTTTGACTAATGAAAAGTGCAAATTTTATGAGCAAATAGGTCATGTGATACCAAGTTGCCTGTCTGAAGGTGTTTTTACAACAGCTGCGATAGACAATATTGATCACAATCCATCTTCAACTACATCTAACGATTCATTCCACGGCTCTAGCGTCACAATTATTCAGCATCCGGATACTCCCCATTCAAATTCAAAATCCACTTCAGATGGACTCCTTTGGTCTAGGAAAATTAATAGCAAATTGCCGGATACATACACCACTCTCCCTGCAACGAATAATGTTGTTTCCGAACCACTAATGACCACTGTGAATGCATCACCTATTGCTAGTGATCCAATAACCATTGAGCAGTTGACACCTTGGCTAAATTCTGTGCAGGAGTCTGTGTATAACACATCAACAAATAAAACTTCATTCGCTGCTTTCCATGCGGAAAGAAATATGCATCCAGCAACCTTTCCATGTCATAACATACTATTGCCATTGCTAACAGATCACATTCAGTCTCCAGCAACAGTACGCCATTTGATGGATGTAATAATAAAAATAACGAGTGCTGTCAATAACAAACAAGGTGCTGTTATAACTGGTGATCAGCCCGTGTACGCAGTTGCAAAGTATATACAATGGAAGTTTCCGGATGTTTATGGAGAGGATAAAATAGTCATTATGATGGGTGGACTCCATATTGAAATGGCCATTCAAAACATGATTGGAAAGTGGTTGAAGGGCAGTGGTTGGACTGAAATGTTCATAAAAGCAGAGGTTGCTAGCATTGGAAGGAGTGAGTCGCTGCTTAAATTGTCGCACATAAAGAGAACAAGATATGCGCACGAAGTGAGCCTGGCATCTCTTTTCATTCTTCGTGATGAGGCGTATAAGCTAGATTGTAAGGACTTTGTTGAGTCATTGGAAGAGTGGATTTCCAGGAAAAGCAACGAATCTAATCAGTTTCTTTATTGGCAAACCGTTATGGAGTTGGAGAGCCTGCTACTGAGTTTTGTGCGCAGTATTCGCGAATCAAACTTCGAGGAGTACGTGCGAATGCTAAAGCAGATTGCTCCGTGGTTCTTCGCACTTGATCTAACTAATTACTCTCGCTGGTTGCCGGTTTTCATCAAAACCTTGGAAGAGCTACCTGTCCGACACCCTTATGTGTTTGAGGAATTCAAAAAGGGCCACTTCACAAGTAGGAAAACTAACGCGGACTTCTCTGCCATGTCTGATGACCAGCTTCATGAACAGAACAACAAATTGATCAAGAGTGACGGAGGAGCAATCAATGTACTTCATAACGAAACTGCTCTTCTTAAGTGGACGGTGGCTGGCCCAGAAATTTCTCGAATGATTAATGAGTTTGAGAATGAAGTTCGCAGTTCCACTTCTTTGGGTTATCAACACCGTCGCCATCATGAAGACAGAAATAGTTTTCAGACTCGTTATCTTCATCACGTGTCTGAAGTGGTGAAATCTATGCGCGATGATGGGAATCCTTTTGCGGAGCAGTTACTGCAGACAGCAGACAACCATAAGATTATAATGTCCAATTCAGCCGAAAAAACTGTTCAAGAAGCCAAGATCACAGGGCAACAGCAATACAACGAGTACGTAGCTGACCGTCTTGTGTCCAGACAAAAGTCAATTCATGAGCCTTTGAAAAGAAACAAATTTGAATTGTTCCACAGTTTGAAAATTCCAGGTTCCAAACATAAAACTAAAATCGCTGATCTTAAACATGACTCCAACTACTTTTGTAAAATGTATGTAGCAAGTCAAAATCGTGTTAGTGATATAGAGGATTTCTTTTCACACGAAAACAACCGTTATCCGCCGTCAATTTCTGAATTCGGAAGGAAGCGTAAGGCCACCAGCAAATCAGATGTCCTCATTTGTTTGGAACAGTATGGTAGCGAGAAACAACAAGACTTCAACCTTGACTATAAGGTTTCTGCTCTGATTGTTGATGGTGCAGCACTCGTACACATGCTTCACCCGAGATCGTCAAAGACATTCTCTGACTACTGCGAAGATGTGATTGGACCATTCGTGGACAGACTTCTGAGATCCGTGCAGCGCCTTGACATTGTTTTTGATCGGTATGTCCCAAAAAGCTTGAAGTCCGAAACACGGGAAGATCGTGGATCAGGGCAACGCATAAACGTCACAATGGGTACACTTATTCCAAAAAAGTTTGACAAATTCCTATCTGTGGACTTCAATAAGACGCAACTGTTCGGCCTTATTTCCAGATTCGTTTTAACGCAATCCGTAGTTGGAAAAGTTATTGTTTGTACCATTGAAGAAACTGCATGTGCCAGTCAACAAGATTTAGATGTATCGTCCATATCTCCTTGTAGTGCTGAAGAGGCAGATGGCCGTCTTTTGCTCCATGCTAATCATGCACTGAAAAATGGCAACTTAACTATAACTATACGCACTGTGGACTCCGATGTGGTCGTTATAGCTCTCTCTGTGTTTAGCCAGATGATTGGAGTGAAAGAGTTGTGGATTGATTTTGGAGTTGGAAAAGGAAGACGAATGATAGGAGTTCACCATCTACATCAACACATTCCAGATGGTGTATCGTCAAATTTACCATTCTTCCATGCCTTCACCGGATGTGACACAGTATCAACATTCTGTGGGATTGGAAAACGAACGGCATGGAAAGCGTGGATGAACTACCGAGTAGTTGATGCTGCATTTCACAATCTTTCCACGTCAGACTTAAAAAATGATGTCTTAACTGATACGGCAATGAAGGCCATTGAGCGATTTGTAGTATTGATGTACGATCGATCATCAACCGCTGCTGGCGTAAACGAATGCCGCCGTATACTCTACACCATAAAGAATAGAGCAATTGAAAACATTCCGCCGACTGCAGACGCTCTTCTGCAGCACACAAAGAGAGCAGCACTGCAGGCACACTTATGGAAACAATGCTTGTCTGCTGTTACTCCAGGATATTTACCCACTGAATGGGGATGGAAAGATACTGCTGATGAGTGCTATACACCACTTTGGTGCACTCTGCCGGAGATTTCTCGACATTGCCAGGAACTGATTCGTTGTTCGTGCAAAACTGAGTGTAAAAACTGTTCATGTAAACGACATGGTTTACCATGCACTAAGCTGTGTGCATGTAACGGCTATTGTTACAAAGAAACAAATGGTGATTCATATGAAGAACTAGAAGTTGAAGAAGACCCGGAATTCGACCATGTTCTCCAGATCTCCTTCCATGACGAATTGTAATCCAAAAGTGTATTGTAATTATGTAAATACGTAAATGTATGTAAATATGTAAATATGAGTTTCTTGTTACATCATCGAACAAGACGGCGTTTATTTTAAGTGGATGTCACTACTAGTTCTAAAGTTATGACCATTTAAAAACTTTCAAGATGGCCGATGGCAGCCATCTTGAAATTTCAAAACATTGATTTCAGTCAGTTTTATGTAACTTTTCTCTTAGAACAAATCGATGTTTATTTGAAGTGGATATCACTACTAGTTCTACAGTTATGACCATTTAAATACATTCAAAATGGCCGCCATTGGCCATTTTGAATAATTCATCTGTAAAACGATTCCAGATGCATAACAAGTTTGTGTCTCGCTATTTTTTTGTTGCTCATACCGTCCACTATCACTATGCAAAGTTACACGCTGGTGTCCAGTAGTGAAATGTTTTTATGATAGCCAGCTGCACTATCCTAATTTTGATTTTAGCGGAATTGTTTCGAATTTTTTTTTCAAACTTTAATTTTTTTATGAGTGATGAGTGAAAAAGCTTAAAAAACAAATATATTACAAAAACCTATACCTAAACTTGTATGAATACAAAATGTTTTGGATATCCGGAAAAACTGAAATTTGAAAAAAATATCCAGAAAAGTATAACCCCTGATAGAGAGAAAAAAATACTATACCATAGTGTCTACCTTTGAAAAATATGAATAAAAAAATAAATATAATTAACATTAAAAAATTTTAAACAACTTGGTTGCCATTTGCTCGAACCGCTATCTATTAGCAGTTCGGATAATAGTATCTGTCTAAATAATATTTTGTATACCTGCTTGAAACTCGTTGATTATTTACAGTTAGTATAAAAAGTTTAAAAAAACATGTGGAAATAAACTTAATAATATGAGGAATAATGGTTTTACCATGACTCGTATAATACAAGTTATGGTAAGTCTATTCCACACTGACCATTTCTATGCTTATTCTTTATACAGTCGTTTTATTACAATAATTTTTAGTGAGTGGTCGAAAATAATAGCCTTTATAATATTTGTTTTGAGTTAACGATTAATATTTTATTATAAAATTGTAAACTTCTATAAAAAAAAAAAAAAAAAAAAAAACAGGGACAGAATTATTAATCTTTTTTATTTATCAAGTTTTTTTAAATTTTTTTAGACCATCTGCAGCTTATTAGGTCTTGTTAATTACTTTTAAAGAAATAAAAAGTTTGAATGTAAAATGTTTTTTCCTATAAGAAAGAATATTGTCTCTTTAATGTGTGCTAAATGTGCAGACTTAACTAATTACCTAAGCACATTAACACATTAATTACATTATTTACCTAAGCACATTAAGCACATCGGCTTAAGCACATTAATAACTTAAGTATCTCTATTGTGACATGCGCAACAAATTTCTCCTGGTATTTTGATATTTTTAGGAATTTTAATAGACATACTGTTATACTAAATTTTAACACTATTTAATACACAAAAGACAGTATAACTTTATAAAACAGCAAATAAATGCTGTTAAATATAAAATAAACATAAAAAAATAAGCAGCAAAATTAAGGAGATATAATTAAGGAGATATTGCTGTAATGGAAATATTAATTTGCTCAATATATAATATGATTTACTATCTGAAGCTACAGCTTCAATCTCCTCAACTTGACTTAGTTTTCAAAAATAATGTACTCAAAGAGATCAAACCAAAGAGACTGAGTTTGTGTCTGTTTCTATGCTAAACTGTATTTATAATCTACTAATGTTTTGAAGGATCCTAATCTATTTGAAAGATATTTTGTTGAAAGTTAGATGTACCAATACAAAGATACTTGTTTAAACCTAGAATCAGTTGATGTTGTGCTTGATTTACTTTACAAGCACATTTGTTAATTAACAATGATTACTCTAGCTCTACTGAAGATTTGCTTTCTCATAAGAAAGCAAATCTTCAATAGAGCAAAAATATTAAATGCAATTTTTCATTTAGTTTGAAAACAAGATAAACACATACATCAGAAAAGAGGTAGAAAAAATGCTAATGCTAACCCAGCTCCATCAAGTTTGACCTCTTAAGTAGATGTAATTTTATACCTTATGTTTAGCTCAAGTGAGTTAATAGAGAAAGTAAAAAAGATTGATTTTCAATTCCACCGCAATACTGGCATATGAAGACTGTCTTCATTCAAAAGTTTTGCTAAACATGTTAATAACATTATTGTTGTCAATGATAATTCAAAAAAAGTGAACATGAAAAGAGACACTTTGCTACGTGAAAAAGTTTAAGGAAGAAACCTACTAATCTTAGTGGAAAAAATATTTTCTCCTGTAAGAAAAAGCAGAACAAAAATAATATGTAAGAAAAAACAGAACACACACAAATAATATATAGCTCAAACTTCCATAAAACCTTGTAAAGTATTCAAAATAAATTGTAATCACTTTTTTTCAATTTGGTAAGCAAAACTTTAGTGATGAACATTTTTGTAATTCTATTTAAAATATTATAAACATTAAACGTAAAATAAGATTTAAAATATATAAACATTTGTAAACTTTACTAGGAATCAATAAATTTTGAATTTTATATTTGTATGGATTATAAAAGCAACATCGCAATATTTATTAAATAATTTTCAGGCAGTTTAAAATATAAATTTTACTTTTTTTAAAATTTTTAATTTATTAAATTAAAATTTTTAATCTATTAAATAGATGACTGAATATATAAAGTGATTAGAAAACAGTTGAACTCTTGTAATTTAAACTATTATTTGAAAGATCATTTAAATTGAACAAATTTTTCGGTCTCTTCAGTGTTTAATATTTAAAACTGAACTCCTATAATTCGAAAGTTTTTGTAATTTGAACATTTACGAGCCCCCTTGAAGATTCAAATTACATGAGTTCAACAGTACTTACATTTGATTTACCCTCATGGCCCTTAAAGTCAGCAATACTTGGTCTTTTTTTTTTAAATAAGTGTCTTTTAGGAAAAGAAACAAGATAAAGTTCAACAGTGTTTGAGCCTTTTGATTTTAAACATTTGCTTTGAACCCAGAAAGGTTTTTGAATGCGATGGTGGTGAGTGGTAGACTGCTCACCACTAAAGCAAGAATTTCCGAGTTCGATCCCACCACATCCCTGGTAGTAAGCCTTTTGATTTTGAACATTTGCTTTGAACCCAAAAAAAGACACATTAAAATCAATTTGAACATTTAAAAACTAAATCATTTTTAATATTTTGTAGAATAAAAAATTTATTTTAACTTTAAAAGTAATAAAACAATTTAAATCTTTTGAAAAATAAAAAAATAATCACTGCTTAATAGTTTTTATTCCAACTTTTTCTTCTTCAGGAAAAAATACAAACATTTGATCTGAAAAAAATACATTTTATTAATTTTTATTAGTTTCTAAAATTTAGAAAAAAATAAATATAGATTAAAAAAACAAATATAAAATTAATTCATCACACAGAAGAGCAATCAAATTTATAAGAAATAAATAGAATAAATAAACCACTTCATTTTCGTTATATAGCTAAATTGAAGTTATAAGTTTAATAACTATTTATTAATAATTAATTAACTTAGTTTATAATTGTAAATTAGTACTGAAGTGTCTTATTTTAGATGTTTATTTTGTTGTTTGTTTCAGTATTCTTTTCTTATTAGGAAGAATTCCAGAAGAATTAAAATTTTTTTTTCCTCTGTTAAAGTGTCAGCTGTGTTAACTCCTGTTCAAAATAGATGAGAAAATATTCAGACAGTTGTTCCTAATGCAGCAGGAACAATTACTTTTATGGCAGCAGGAACAATAACTACTAATGCAGCAGGAACAATAATTTCTAACACAGCAGTAACAATTACTTCTAATGCAGCAGGAACAATTACTTCTAATGCAGCAGGAACAATAACTTCTACTGTATTAAAAAAAGTTTACAGATGATAAATGGATTAAATAATACTTTAGCAAGAAAATGTTATCAAAAATGCCAATTCTAAAAAATTAAGAGCTTGCCAAAACTCTAATCTTTTTCTGGAAAAAAAATAATCAGCAGACTTCAATTACTATGTCAATTTATAAGTTTTTGATATTTTCTTAATCATGAGGTTGTGCACCACTCTCAGAAGTACAAACAACATACTTGACCATTTGATAACCTTAAACAAAGCAATCTTGTTACTTAAAAGCTACCGACTGGTCAAACAAATCTTACAAGTCACTAATGAAGTAAGGAGAATTTGATGGAAACCAATACAAAAATTCTAATGCTCAAAAAAGTAGGTATTGCTTGCACCATAGCAAAAAACTTTTTTTGCTATGGTGCAAATTTTTTTTTAAACATCTTCGCTTCCAATAAGGCTGCAAGCAACCACTAATTAAAGTTGGAAGTTACTGGAAGAGAAAAGATGAAGATAGAGTAGGTAGAGCAAGATAATGATTGAAGATAAGAGAAGAATGACGATTGAACGATTAAATAACGATTGAACGTTTGAAGATAAGAGAAGATAAGAGAAGGTAGAGCAAGATAACGATTGACAGATGACTTAAAGGATTGCAAATTATATGAATCAGGAAAACAAGATGAAGGAAGCGAATTCCAAAATTAAAATTAAAGTGCAATTTATGCATATCTCTAAGAGAATAACTGGAAGTAATTTGTTAGCTCACCAAGAGAATAACTGGATGTTATTTGTAATTTTGTTAGCGGTAATTGTCAAAAAATATATATTGGAACACATATTTTAAATGAAAATGATTATGGTAATCTAGAAGAAAATAAGAAGAAAGTGAGTAACTAGCAGAAAGATCTAACTTGACTGGAGACACATTGAATTAAAAAAACCATCCATTATAATTAACAGGTTTCTATAGATTGGTTTCTAAAGACGGGCCTTAAATTCTGAGAAACTTAACTCAAAAATTATTTTGATTAATATTAAGATACAAAACATTAAATAAAAAATCAATTTTAAACTGCAATTACAATTTAAAATAAAACACAGTTTTTATGGTTTACTAATATTTTTTTTTATCTTTATATACTTAGCCTTGCATGAAACTTAACTGTCATACTGAAATAGCTATCTCTGGGGGTTATTGAAAAACAATACTTGAGGGTTTAGGCAGGTACTTTCTAGATATAAAGGATTAAAAAATTATAACGGTAAATTAATTCTTTTTTATCACTTTTCAATTTTTACTTCTTGTCTGAAATTTTTATCTGCCCCAAGGCTGAGGGTGCTGCTTATAGTAGTAAAAACTACCTCTCTCAACTCTTTAACTCCAAAATACAAACTTTGGGAAACAAGACCACAGCGTGAAGAAACAAGTTGGATTAAAGTCAACATTTAAAAAAATCAAAGTGTACGAAATATATTAGGACAGTTCAAACCAATCCATTAAAATAAGTTAGTGTGTGTATATGTGTGTATATAATAAATGTCTACACATTTTAATAAATGTGTGCTTAGCCCTGCATGAAACGCCACTGATAAAATAACAGTAAAATACAGTATCTACTAATGAAAGAAATCTAATATGGCAAAAAAAAGAGCCAATTATTAATATTGTGCATCTTATATATTATAAAAAAAGATCTGGATTAAAATCCAAATTTTAAAAATTTAAGTAAAAAAATATATTAGTACTATGACAACCATGCTAATATGTAGTGATATATGTAAAACATAAATACCAAAAAAGAAGACATTATATATGAAGAAACTACAATAATTTTTTTTTATCTTTATCTAAAAACCACATACATGTACATATTTAGACATCACATAAACTATAAGACTAACCTTAGACATCACATAAACTATAAAACTAACTTTTATATGAAAAGTTAAAACCAAATTTCTCAACAAAAAAAACAACCTATGTTTATGCGTGTGTGTGTAAGTATATATATGTATATAGATAAAGTGAAAAAAGACCTGTTGGGTCATCATTATGAGCTACAAGAACTGAAATATCTCCACGTGATGGATGCCCTTCACTAAAAAAACAAGAAGAATTTAAATACAAAACTTATAGCTTTGAACTTAATACGTTCAAATTACTTTCAAATATATATATATATATATATATATATATATATATATATATATATATATATATATATATATATATATATATATATATTTGCTTATATATAATTGATCTTGTATAAGTTAAGTAATATTTGGGTCATTTATTTCTTTTTCTTTTTATTAAAGTAATTTAAAACAGTCTGTAAGACTATTTTTAGAAACAAGTTACTTAATAATATTAAGTAACATATCTCTGTTGTAGGAAAGGTAGCTCTTGCGCAATATTTTTGCTTTGTTAGGATATATACAAATTATTTGGACTTTATTAAGACAACAGTCACTACCACTTTAATTACAACATAACATTTCGCATATACATCTTGTTGAATCAAATAACTTTACAAGTTTATCATGATTTTTTTGTCACAATTCCATTACAATGTCTTTTGCAATGTTTTTTAAGCAGAAGTTTATAAAATACATATTTTTCTGAGACCATTTAAAATACTATATTAAATAGTAGACCATTTAAAATAATATATTAAATAGTAGAGGAAATGGGGCAGGTGAAGCTCCCTATCCGTGGTAAATGAAACTTACCAAGGAGAATGAAAAATTCTAATATAAAACCTTTAAATCATTTGTTGGTTAGGGCAGGAGGAGCTTGTAAACTTTGGATGGTTCATAATAAAAATACTCAGTTCTGATCTGCAAAACAGGTCAAAACCAGAAAGAGCAACAACAACAAAAAAAAACTTTTTATATGTTTGTGTGTGCTGTAAAATTTCACCATTAGATGTATTTAAAACTTTTATGAAGATGTAAAAGTTTTGGTTCTAGATGTGTCATGGCAGAAGTTACACAAGATGATTTGGATGAAATATTAGAAGCAGTTTATAGAACAAGTTTGGTGATAGAACAAGGTATGTATTTTTTATGCTCAAACATTAAAAAAAATCTTCTTATCCTAAAATTAAAAAAAAAACTTTTGGTTGTAAAAAAAACTTAACTTAAAAAAAACACTTTTGGTTGTAAAAAACTGCTCTAACATTGTAATTAATCTAACAGTAATTTAAATAATCTAACAGTAATTTAAATTAGAAAGTGTCATTATGCAAAACTATCCAAACATGGATTTTAAACAAAATTAAATAAATTTTTGTGCATTACTTGTCTACTTATATTGTCTACTACTATGACCCGACTTGAAAAATATAACTGCATAAAATTTTTTTGTTTAAAAATGTCAAACTGGTTAAGAAGTTCTTATATTCGAAATACTAAAAAATTTATTATGCCTTATGAAGACTATGAAATTTTAAATATTAGAACATCATTCAGCTTAAGAATGGAACACACAGAACAATTAATAATACTTAAAACAAAAAAACAAATGTGGGTGGTCATTCACTTGCAACATAATAAATGTGAGTGGCTATTCACTTGCAACATAAGCATTTATACAGAGTTCTCTACCACATCCCTAGTACTTGTACCACACTACCTTTGAATGATTGGCTTAAAAAAATTTGAGAAATAAATTTTATCTTTATACTTTTATATTTTTAAGCTAATCTTTTTAATCAAAACAATAAGAATCAGAAATACAATTTGCAGGTTATTCTAATACAAGTATAAAAAAAAATATTTTAAAATTCACATCCCCATGACTCCAAAGGTTGCCTTTAAAGTTAAGGAGTCTTCTCAATCTTTTGATTTATGCTGACTTTATCTCAAATCTAAACTTTGAAATAGGAACCTTGCTAAACAAGGCTGCTGAACAAAGAAACACATTAAGCCTGGTACTTCCAAAGGCATAGGGTAGATTTAAACCAAATGATTGTGAGCCAAGTGTTCTAGTTCTACCACATTTATAAAGAAAACTCTTGAAATACCTTTCAATATCAATATCTGAATAGCTTGCAATATCTTGCAATAATCTTTTTTTTTAATACCAGGTTTATGTAGTAAATGAATTGTACAGTATCCAATTAATGCACAAAAATAACCTGTACAAAAATTTTTTCATTTATGAGAAACTTACATTTTAAAAAGTAAATAAATTACAATTTAAAAAGTAAATAATTTTTTTTTAAAATATAAAATTTTTATACAACTTTTGTACTCTTTTTTTTTAGAGTCGTTGTTGAAAAAAACATCTTTTATAACAATTTGACAACAATTGAAAGTTTTGATATGCAATTTATTCACGATTTTTATCAGTCCATATAGTTAAGAAACTAATTTGCTATGCACACTATAATAAGTTTTGTTAATTTTTTTTCTTACATTTGTTTGTTTATTACGTTTATTAGTTTTTACATCTTTTTGCTTTTAAAAATGTTTTTGCTATATTTGACATTTTTTCTGAATACTTATATAATAGGAAAATAAGAAAATAAACTGTTATTTATTTGTAAAAAATATTCTTTGATTAATACATTTTGTAATGACGGAATAAGTTAAAAAAAAGAATAACATAGTTTCTTTAATAAATGTATTTACCACATTTGATGCATGTCTGAAATTGTTTCTTATATATTGCCCAATTTCCAATGTTAATACGAATTACTAGAGATAATGAACATTAATATTGCTATGTTTAAAAAAATCTGTTTAAATTTAAAAACATAAAAAAAAGTTTTTAATAGGCTCCTAAAAATTCAGTTAAAAAAATTCAGTAAATTAACAATGACTAGCAAACAAGATTTTGGAGCATCGTTTCATTTTTTTATATTAAAAACTTGTTTAAAGTAAATAGCAATTAGTTTTCTTGCTTTCCTGTCCATTGATAAAAACAGTAAAGTTAAGCAAAGACATTTGAAAAACAAGTTAAATTGTCCGTGTTTCCGGCACAAATTATAAAGTATTTTCTTTATATACTGATTTGAAAAAATTATCGAAAATTTTTTTTATCTTAGTTATATTCTTTTCCTCCTAAAAATGAGAAAACAAAAAGAGTAAAATATTTAGGTATGTTATTATTTTGACAACAATTTTATTTTTTTAATATTCAATTTCTTTTTTTAGCTTATTTTATTTAGATTTTCTATTTAATATAGTCTTCGATTCTTTTCTTCGAATATTGCTGTTTTATTCTTTTGTTCCTTATAGCTTTATCTTGCTGCGATCTCTTAAAACGCTTACTATATAAAAAACGTGGTCAAGTTGTCTTAAAAAATTACTTTTGCGTAGACGAACAAGGCATGCGACCCCGCACACTTCCCGGGAAGACTTGATATATATATTCAGTTATACCTAGAAAATAAAATTAATTGTATTATTTGAGTTTAACTTGATTGTTCGGGTTAACTTGATTGACTATGAATTTTATTCATATGTACCTACAAGTAAACTTTGTTCAAATTTTATTTTGTGTTAAAAATTTTGCTCCATTAACCTAAAAGAATTTATTACCCCTTTTATTTCATTTTGCTAGACATGAAATTCTTTGTAAACCTGTTCAAGCACCGCTGTTAAAATATTAAACTTGTTTTACTAACATATATATATATATATATATATATATATATATATATATATATATATATATATATATATATATATATATATATATAAGCACATATATATTAAACTTGTTTTAATAACATATGTAAGCACATTGCAACCATTTCATAAAAAATCTTAAGATTAATTTGTATTGGCAAACAAATAAATCCTTGATGATCACAGAAAAATTGCTAAAATAATTACTTTTTTTATGGCAATTTTTCTAGAGCAATATTTTCTAGGGCAACATTCTTGCAATATTTAAAACTGTTAGTTTATTGCTTGTTGTTTAATTACTGTTTATTACCATTTTAAAAATATTTATTTATAAATATTTTTTAATTAATCATAAATTAAATTTAATTCAATTTAATTAATTTAATTAAATTTAATTTTAAAAAATTAATTAAAAATATTTAAAATTATAAGTTTTAAATTATAAATTAATTTAATTATAGTCAATTGTTGAATTAAACTAGTTTTGCAATAATTTAGTAGATTATTTCAAAAATAGTTTTTAAACATAATCTACTAAATTATTTGTAACAATTTAGCAAATGTTTAAAAAAGATAATACCCATAAATACAAAAAGAAAATTTTAAAAATTTCATGTTTCATATCCCATTAAGCCTATGCGTAACACATTTTATGCTCATAAAAAGACCTAGAACAATACTGTCTGCAATAAATTTATGCTTATAAAAACACCTAGAACATTAATGTCTGCAATAACTTTATGTTTATAAAAACATTTAAAACATTTATATCTGCAATAAAGTTATGCTTATTAAAACACCTAGAACATTGATACCTGCAATAAAGTTATGCTTGTAAAAACACCTACAACATTAATGTCTGCAATAACTTTATGCTTATAAAAACCCCTAGAGCATTGATATCTGCAATAACTTTATGTTTATAAAAGCACCTAAAACATTAATGTCTGCAATAAATTTATGCTTATAAAAACACCTAGAACAATGATATCTGCAACCCTCAGAATTAGAAATAATAAGGTATGCAATAAATTGCAGACCTCAAACTGTTAGAGGTCAGCATCAGTTTGGCAAAAAAAACTTTGACACAAACGGGTTACCACAAAACATAAAAACAAGGTTGGCGATTTTTTGCTAACCTCAAAACTAAGGTCAGCAGTTAGGTCTTCTAATTCCAAGGGCTGTATCTGCAACAACCTTATGCTTACAAAAATACCTAGAACATTTATGTCTGCAAGAACATTGATGTCTGCAAGAACATTGATGTCTGCAATAACTTATGTTAAATTGCTTTTTTTTATGTTAAACTTATGTTTTATGTTTTATGTTAAAATGCTTATTTTCCTTCCAATATGTTTGCAACTTTAGCTTAAGTCCAATTGTTTTTCCATTCTCTGTTTCTTTAGTTTTTGTTATTTATATATTGATATTGTTTTTGTCAATAAACTTTGCATAGTGATACTTCTAACAACTTGATAAAAATTACATTGTGTAAGAAAAAAAACATTTTTGTTATGGATTCAGAAAGATTCAAAATAAAATAAATTCATAAAGGTTGGAACAATTTATAAAAAATACAGAAATGTAATAATTAAAAAAAAATATAGATATGTAAAGAAAACTTTTTATTTACTTTACATACAGTATTTATATATCTGAACACATGCTACCATTTTTTTTTGTACCACAGTTATCAATATAAAATTTTAGAGAAATAGTTTTTTTAACAAAAATAAAATACTTTAATAAGTTGTTTACTTATCTCTTTAAATCTAAATATTAATACGCTAATTTAATAGTAGTAGTAGTGTCATTTTTAAAGTAGTTTCTAGGCTTTTCTACACCCAAATCAGTATTCCATGCGGCCTTTCAAGCAAGGTCTGCAAGCGGATTAGAGCTGATAAATTTTTATTTTCAAGAGGAATTGATGTTGTTCATTGTTCAATTTTACTATAAAATTTTTTGCTATTGTTTGTTGTTGGTTGTTTGTATTTTTCTAATTTTTATAGTTGTTTCCTTTTCTTCAAATAAAATAAAAATATTATTTGTGGACATGTAAGTGTATTTACATAAATTTGCGTATATTTCAGTATATTTTATATTTCTCTGTATCTATATGTACATTTTCTTTTAGATAAAAAAATAAGGTATAGAAAAAAGTTAAAAAAATTCTGCTGGAAGTTGTCAAAAAAATGTTGTGTTATGCTTCTTTTTAAGGTATCTGAATATACATGTAGATTTTTAAATTTGTTCTTAAATGGTTTCATTTTTTTAATTACTTCAAATAAAAAATATACTGACTGACATTGCCAAAAAAATATGAATTTTAATAAATGCTAAATTAAATTGTTATAGATTTTTATTTTAAAAATTGTTAATTTGAATAATAATAAATTATTTTAATTTTTGTTTATTAATTTTTGACCTCAATGGTAAACTAATGAGTTAAATTGTAGAGGTTATATAAACCTATATATTATATATTGTGAAGTAATTGCATTTGATTTTTTTAAAATACATTGCTTAACATAAGGCATTTATATATCATTTAATAGTTATTCAAAATAAGGCATTTATTATCATCTAATAGTTATTCAAAATTGTTTTTTATTTAAGAAACCAAGTAAGATTTAACATTGTGTTTTTGTTTTTAATACCAAACAACATCTTTGTTATTAGGATTGCAGGTTTTTGTAGATTTTTACTTGAAAATTATTATTTATTTTTTTGTAGATATGTTTATCACTTTGTAGATATGTTTACCACTTTAGACTATTAATATTTTGATATTTGGATTTAAATTCTTTTCTTTTTTTTTGGATGGTCGATATTAGGCTTTTTAAAATATATTAGAATTTAATATGCCTGTCTTTATTTTGCTTTTTTTAATGATAATGTGGTTTAACCTATGAATCATAGGCCACCATGTTTTAAAATATGTGGTCATGTTTTTCATTGTGTATTTCATTGTGCCAGATTCATTGTGTTTCATTGTGCCAGATCAAGATATTACCCCAACACTATCAACTGTATATCTCTGACCCACTTGCAGCAGTAAATTTTAGAAAGCAATAACATTGCAATCAACTTTGCTTACATAATTTTTTATTTGCAAACTATAGTTAGTGAAGTTGCAGTTGTATTCCTTGGAGATGGTGCTACATCTGCTTTCAGGGAAGTTGTCTACCCAAAAGTCATTTAAAAGTTTTATTGAGAATTTATCTCAGTTTTATAATAAATTTTAAGTTGAAATATAGTCTTCGATTAGAAAAGATCACAATTTGTAAGATTCTTTTACGTTTATTTATTTTTCAGTTGTAACAATAGTAATATTATTGGAAATGTTTAATGATAATAGTGAAAATGGATAATATTAGGCTGAAGAAGTTATTAGTGTAAATGGTAATAGGCAACTCAAAAATAGTTGTTGTCAAATAAAAGAGATAGATATAGATAAGATGAAATTAATCGTTGTTGAAATGTAAGAAATGCTACTCAGCGAGCAGATAACTTGCTTTCAAGAATTCAGTGTCAAGCAGAGTTAATGTCTGTTATTTTGATTTTACTTTAGACACTTGAGAACAAAGCAAAGTATGAATTTTTCTATTTATAGTAATATTTTTATAATAATATGTTTATAGTAATATATTGAGTGATTTATAGTATATATATTTAGTTATATTTAGATTAATAACATAAATGATTTTGAATTTTTTTATAATTTCAATCATAATTATGTTCTTCTTTTTTTTTTAGTTGCCTTTGTCATCAATCACTAAATTAGTTTGCTTACTGTTGAAACATGGTTTTAATTTTGTAAATTTAATATGATGTGAAGTTTACTCTATTTATCATTAGTCAACAGAGAGAAGTCGGAACTTAATTAAAAAATGCTGGGAAATTATCTTTTAATCAAGGTAAAAATATTTTTGTTTACTGGTAACATAATAAAATCAGTTACTATTACCTATTGCATGTTTTTTACTTTTTTTTAACATGCTGCTTACTAAGCACTTTCTTTCTCTCCCTCTTTCTCACTTTGATGAGAGGGAGAATTATTAAAACTTATGTAATTACTGAACTCTGGCATATTTCTTAATACTTCAATTGATAATGATCATTTATAAGAAATATCTTACAAGTTGCTTGGTATTTTATGATATAATTGTTCAAATTAATAACTATAATTGTCCCTTGATTGTTCAAATATTGTAAAATATAAAATCTTTTTAGTTCAAGTGTTTTAGTAAAATATCTGATTAAGTTGTGGTGTTATTATGTTGTGTTGTCTATCCTTTTTATAATCTTTTCTTTTTTAATTATTCTGGAGACACAGTAATGTGTGCTTACAAATATCTTATGCTATGCGCTATTGTTACTGTGTTTTGTGTTGATAGAACTAGGCTGTTATAGCTATTTTTTGTTCTTTATATTTTCTGCAATATTATTATCCTAATTCTACTAACAATAAAATGCAAATAATACTTTTGTAATTAAAAATTTTCATTTTTTTTTTCTTTTTTTTTTTGGTATTTGCAGGCTTTACTTGACTTTCCTTTACTGGTACTGTTGTGTTGAGACTTTAAAAAGAACTTATCTGGCGTTAATGCAGTCTTTATGTCGTTAACTATAAGCAATGACATTGCTGATAGGGAGTCAAACTTAAAATATTATTTATAAATTTGTATTTAATTTTTTAGATAATATATCAAGTTATTAATGTGTTTTTATTGTTATAAATGATTTAATTACTAAAAAGCTGAATTACAGGTTGCTTACTGCTTGTATAATATGGTTATATTAAGAAAATTTTCAATTAAAGTTTAAATAAACTAATGCTCAAACATCTCTTTGAATATACTATGGTTGTAATAAGAAAATCTTCAATTAAAGTTTAAACAAACTAATGCTCAAACATTAGAAAAAATTCTTTTCACTTTTATCTTAATATTAATTAATGTAATTAAACAAGTACAAGCTATCATATTTTAGTTAGTAACCATAACTAAAATATGATAGAACAAATTTAAGATTAAATGATCTTTAGAGAAATACATACCTTGGTCTATCACCAAACTGTTCTATAAACTGCTCTAGTGTTTGATCTAACTCATCTTGTGTAACTAAGTATCTTCTGTCATGACACATCTAGAACAAAATGATGGAAATTTTTACCTCTTCATTAAAGTTTATATATATATATATATATATATATATATATATATATATATATATATATATATATATATATATATATATATATATATATATATATATATATATATATATATATATAAAGAGAGAGAGAGAGAGAGAGAGAGAGAGAGAGAGAGAGAGAGAGAGAGAGAGAGAGAGAGAGAGAGAGTAAGCTGTAATCATTTTTTAAGTGCTTTACTAAACCATTTTTAAATTAGAAAAGATAAACTCATTAAATATTCTCATTAAATATCTTTGTAAAGATATTTGGATACTGCCTTTCCATCTCTTTAGTTTATCTTAAGTGGATAGATAAATGTAAAACCATGGTATTTTAAAAATGTGTGAAAATCCTATTTAGTTTGTATTATTGTTTATATATTTTATTCATTTACCAAAGGGTTAGTGTTTCAAGTAAAAAGTGAAACTTGAAAGAACAAAGAAGAACAAAAACTTTCAAAACAATTTGATTTTTGTACTATACATAAACAATTTAATTTTTGTCTTTTGTTAGAGGTGCTCTAGTTACTGTTTTAGCTCACATGCAATCTACTTTATATATATGTTTATGTTCAGTCTAAACCTCTGATGAGGTGTTGACTTACCTGTAAGTTGCTGCAAAATATCAGAGTATTAACAGTGCCATGCTGAGCATGGGTGGTGTCCCTGTAATGTTTTTGGTGCGCATTGTTGAGGCCACATAAGGACCCATATGTTAAAACTTAGCATTAATTAACAGGACTGAGAAAATTGCATAGCTTATTGCTTGGGAGGCCGTGCTCTATCAATGAGTCAATTCTCTTTAAACATAAATTATGTCAAAATTAAACCAAAATATTAAACATAAAAACCTTACCCACCACCTAACTGATTTAATATCTTTTACTAGTATTTGTGGTCTGCAGAACAACATTCCATCAGTTGAATCTTACCTCCTGAAAAATTCACCAGACTTGCCCGTTCTTAGTGAGACTAATTTAAATTCTGCTATTCCTTTTTCTGATCTCAGTGTTGATGGGTACTATCCTTTGATTTGCAAAGACTCCAATAGCCACATGCTTGGCTTAGGGGTATACATATGCATCAATTTACCTATTAGTTGTGAAATCAGGTTTGAATTCTTTGACCATTCTTTTATGTGCTTCCACTTAGGACCTCTCCACTCTATCACCTTTCTCTTTGTTCTTCATTGTTTTCCTTTTCCCCAAGACTGCACTCTTTTAAATATAATTTCTGATTAAATTGACCATGCACTCTTTACCCCTTTGCCAATTTTGTTGTTATTGGTGACTTTAATGCTCATCACGCTATATGGCTTGGCTCTAACGCCACTGACCCTGCTGGCACTAAAGCCTATAACTTCTGCATTTCTCAATCTCTTACTCAGATATTTAACTTCATGAATGATTTTCCTGAAAAACCAAATTCATTTACCTTCACTCTATGATTTATGTCTTGTTTTTGGTCCTAGCTTGTGTTCAGTTTCTCCTTTTTCTCCTTTAGGTGGTTCTGATCATGCAATGATCTCTTTAAATATTTCATCTTGTATTTTCTTTTCGGACTCACCCTATCATCACACTACTTACTACTACCCTAAAGCTGATTAGGTCTCTTTTTGTGATTTTCTTTGTGACGGTCCTTAGGCTGATGTCTTTTCCCTGTCAGCTGAAAAATGTGCCTCATACATAACCTCCTGGATTCAGGCAGGAATGGAAGCTTTTACTCCTTCTTGTCAGTTCCAAGTCAAGCTTCATTTTACTCCATGGTTTTCACCCTCTCATGCAGTTGCTATATCTAATAGTTATTATTTTTTTCATCTTTTTCAAAAAGACAACTCTCTTGAGAACAAACGGCTATTTATTATTGCAAGAAATTAATGTAAAAAGGTGCTGTCAGATGCTAAGATCCATTAATATCAGTTCACTAAATCTTGTATCTCATCTCAGAAGTTAGGCTCTAGAGACTTTTGGAAAATTTTCAACAGCATTGTTAACAAAGGTAGGTCTAACATTACATCTCTCATTCATGGGACCAATCTTATTACCTCTCGCAAGGATAAAGCAGAACTATTTGCAAAGAACTTTTCTTCTAACTTGACTCTCGAATCTAATGGCCATTCTCTTCATTCCATTCCAATTACACAGGTTAACCCATTGCTAGACATTCAAATCACTCCAGCTTCCATTGCTAAAGTCATATCTCGATTAAACTCTTCTATGACTTGTGTTTCAGACAACATTCCTGTCATAGTCTTACAAAATTTTTCTCCAGAACTTTCTTCAATTTTCTCTATTTAATAAGTTCTTGAGTGAGTCTTTTTTTCCTGCCCACTGGAAAATGGTATCTATTATTCCAATTTTCAAAAACTTCTGACCCTTTCAATTATTGTCCAATCAGTCTTCTTTCTGTTATTAACAAAGCCTTTGAGTCTTCGATAAACAAATTTCTAATATTCCATCTTGAGTCAAATAACTTAATATCAGACAATCAATATGGTTTTCGATCCTCTCGCTCTATGGCTGACTTGCTAACTGCTGTCAATGATAGATTTTATTGTGCATTAGACGGAGACTGAGAAGCTAGGGCTATTGCTCTTGACATGTTTAAGGATTTTGACATGAGTGTTTAAGGATTTTGACAAGAAGTCTGGCATACTGGTCTTCTCAATAAGCTTGTATCATATGGTGTATCTGGGAAAGTTTTTGAGATTATCAAACTGTTTCTTTCTAACCATTTTATTAAAGTCATCCTCGAAGGCCAACACTCTTCTTTATTTCGAGTAACTTCTGGGGTACCTCAAGGTTCTATCCTATTTTGTACTATTTGGTTCTATTTAATTTCTATTTTGTTTCTTATCTACATTAATGATCTTCCCAACAACCTTCCATCTAAAATAGCTCTTTTTGCTGAAGACTTAACTTTATACTCCTGTCTTGACAAAAAGTTTTTTCTTTTCTATTATTCTGAACAGGCAGTTAATCTTAAATCTGATATTACTTCTCTAACAGATTGGGGCTCACAGCAGCTTGTAAATTTCAACTCCAACAAAACTAAGTATTTACTTCAAACAACTATCGCAGTAATGTTAATATTCCTATATTAATAAATGGCAACCCTCTTACTGAGTCCTCTTCTTTATGTCTTCTTGGATTATTGTTTTCTACTAACCTTTTATGGAAACCATATATACAATCGATTGCTAAATTAGCATCTAAGATTGGATTATTGTTTTTTACTTTTATGGAAACCATATATACAATCGATTGCTAAATTAGCATCTAAGATTGCTTCTCTTTATTGTGCTCGCCATTTTCTCTCTCCTGATTCCATTCTCTACCTCTACAAATCTCTTATTTGTCCCTGTATGGAATACTGCTGTCATATTTTGGCTCGTTCTGCTAATGCTCTTTCTCATTCATGCTCTTTCTCTTCTTTGCAAGGTCCAAAAATCCATTGTAAACGTAGTTGGACCTGCTAAGCCTGAGCATCTTTCTCATTATCGTAAAGTTGAATTTCTTTCTCTTTTCTACAAATACTACCATGGTTGCTGCTCAAAGGAGCTAACATCTCTAGTTCGATCAACTAAAACTTGCTTTGACTCATCATTCATTAAAGTCTCATTCTTTTACTGTATCTGTATTTGCATGCTCCAAAAACTTTTATTCCTCTAGTTTTTTCCCTCACACTCCAACCCTTTCGAACACTCTTCTGTCTTCATGTTTTCCTGACTCATATAACCTTCAATTTTTCAAGTCTTTTGTCAACAGTTTCCTGGCTCTATAACTATTCTTTTTTTCTAGTAACTCCCAACTTTATAGTGGGAGCTTGCAGCCTTACCGGGAGTTAATTAGAACTATTATATATAAATATATATATATATATATATATATATATATATATATATATATATATATATATATATATATATATATATATATATATATATATATATATATATATATATATACACACACACAATTTTTTTTTGTCTTTTATATAGTTATAGGTGCCTTAATTACTGTGTTAGTTTACCTGTAATTTACTATAAATTTATGTTTGTGTTTAGTCTAAACATCTAGCAGGGTGCTCTCTTACCCATAAGTTACTATATGCGTGTTAGTGTTCTGACTGGATCTCTGGAGCATTGCTCACTCAGTTGGGGTTCGAGATGGTGTCTCGATAAATATACTTATCTTGGGCAGATGTTAACTGCATTGAGCTAAAAATCTCCTGCCTTAAAGCTCTTGGTTGAGTAAAGGCTAGAAATGGTGTCTCAATAAAAATACTTATTTTGGGCAGATGTTAAAATCCAACTAAAATTCCATCAACAGCTAAAAAATGTCAAAGTATTAACAGTACCATGTTGTGCATGGATGGTGTCCCTGTAAATGCTTTTGGTGTGTATTGTTGAGGCCACATAAGGAGCCTAACATTATTGCTTTAGGTTAATTAACGGGTCTGAGACAACTGCATAGCACATTGCTTGGGGTGCCATGCTAGATGCATCTATAAATGACTCTAGTTCTCTTTAAACATAAATCATGCATAAAGTAAACCAAACTATTAAACATAAAAACCATCCCTACCACCTAACTGCTTCAATATATCTTTCTCAAAGATTTGTGGTCTTTGAAATAACCTTCCATCAGTTTAATCTTACCTCATGCAAAATTCACCAGACTTGCATGCTCTTTGTGAGACTAATTTAAATTTGGCTCTTTCTTCTTCAGATCTTGGTATTGGTGGGTACAATCCTTTATTTTGCAAAGACTAATTTTTGCACATTTCCCTTGAGCGTATACTAATGCATCAATTAACCTATATGTCAAGAAATCAGGTTTGGATCCCTTAACCATTCTTTTATGTGCTTCCACTTTACCTTCTCTTTTTTTTATGTCTAATTATGACTAAAAACTTTATGCTAATATAGAACTATATGCAAAAATGCCTGGTTTTTAATGAATTTTTTGATTGCTAAAGACTTTGCGTTATTTTTCAACTACTTAAGCAACTAGTAACATCTTATCTAGTAGTTACTAATTTATTATTTTATTTTATGTATCAGTAATCAATTAGTTTATTACAAAAACTTAATTCACATACTATACTGTTAATACTTAGTTATATACTTAAGTATTAATAATGATAATTAATATTTACTAATAATTTATTTAAACATGCATATAGTTATTACCCACATAATTTATGGTTAAAATTATTTGGTTAGTTAAAAATACTAATTACTTAATTAGTAGTTATGTGATAATTTGTATACTAACAGTTTAAAAAATATTTACTTTGAAGATTAATTAAAAACATTCCTTTATTGTTTGAATTGTTTTTTTTTTAATATAATTTATATGTAAATATTATTATTGACAAATAATGGAAATTTTAAACTTTGATTATTAGTTAATTTATGATTAATATTATATAATTATTTAAGTATAAATTTCACTTAAACTTCATTGTTAAAAGTATTCCTAAACAGCTTTATTGTGATCAAAACAGAGCCAGGTTAGTCTATTTCTTACCTGAATATATAACAACTTCAAAGTTTAGGATTATTACAATTTGTTATTTATATATAATGCCTGGCATCATATATACAACTCTTGGAATTAGAGTCGGCATTTAGCAATGCCCGCCTAACTGATGCTGACCTAACTTGAGGTCAGCTTTTTGGCAGACCTAGTTTTATGTTGTTGCAGTGAAAATATTACTTTTCTTAAATAATATTTTTTTAATGAAATATATCAAAATAAAAAAAAGGCTTTTTTATTAACATTTATATATAGACGTGTGGCGTGATAAATTTTTTTGATTATTACCTTTTGAGTTTTGATTTCGATAAATCAAAAATTGAGCACTCAAACACTTTCTTCAATATTTCAAAAAAGCGAATGGATTTCGCATTTAAAATAAAAAAATTTAAACGTAAAATTAAAGCTTCCCTATTAAATGAAGTTTACAGAGAGCTTTTTTTGAATTCAGCATTTTCATTGTACGGTTGTGCATTTTTACATTTTAACTCCTATATTGTATCATTATATGATCTCAAAGAAAAGAACCAAGTGTGCTACTACGCTAGTGGGTTTTTAGAGCAATTCTTATTTCTCATGATTTAAGAAGGAAACCCTTAAGTGATGTGGAATATTATTAAATCACAAGTAACGGAATGTGATATTATAATTTTGAAATTAGATTTTGATAGTGAACCAAAACAAAAAGAAAACGGAATTTGAAAAAAAAAAATATATGTTTACAAAAAATTGATATGTTGACAGTATGTATATTAAAATTATAACTTTAACAATATAAATATTCTTATCTAAAATAGTTTTAGCATAACTAAAAAAGCACATGCATGTGCCTCTATATTTTAAGTATGTAAAATAAGTGAGATTTCCCCCAACTTTAATGAAATACCAGCATTCATTAAAGATATGTTTGAGTAGATTTATTCCCAGAAATGCTTATTGCAAAAATATAAACGGTATTTCAGACCTGAAAATTTTAAACTCTTCCTTAGCTTTGGCTAAAACTTTGTTTAGTGAACACTAACATTAGCAAATATTTTTTAAAATCCAATTTTATTAAAGAAATTTAATCTCAACAAGGCTGCAAGCAAATACTAATTAGATTTTGAGAAAATGGTTGGAAGAATGCATGAAAAGCTGTAGTTTGTGTAAGTCTAGGATGCATGATCACAGGGAAGAATTCCAAAGCATTGATGTGCAAGATAAAACCCAGATAAATGTTTTTAGAGCATGAAGGAACAGGTTGATAAAACAAGAGATGATAAAATGTTTGACCATGGCAGTGTTTGTAAAAAATTCATCAATATAGGAGCATCAACAACATTGTGATTACTATTAGCAATAAACAACTAAGTTTTGCATGAGTTAAAATTTACAAGCCACTACATTCCCTAATCTGTTACAAAAGAAAAATCACACTCAAGATCAGATGCCTGTTCTAAGCAAAGACAAATCCATAGAGATTCAAAATTAGACCATAGATGGGAAGGACAAATTGTCTTAAGGAAAGGAGGGGGGGGGGAGAGACAATTGATAGAAGACTGTTTGGACAAAACTTAGAGTAAAATATATAAAAACTACGAATAAAATATATAAAAACTTGAAAACTTGGTTATTTAGTTGCGAACGTCCATATCACTTCGGCTTTTGTAGCTTAAGTTATTTCTTACTTGCCTTCTTCCACAGCTTGTGGTTCAAACAAAATTCCTATCATAGCTTTACATAAGCAATAGGGGTGGGAATTTTTTACATTTTTTTCTTAAAATCAATTTGCCTTATTACTACTGGTGTAGAAATGTTATAAAAAGTGTTTAAAAAATAATTTCAACCATAGCAGATTTCAATTTTCAAAAATCATGTATTCAAGTTATAAAATAAAGTTGCGACAGATTCAAAAGTCTTGTTTTTAAAAGGAATGACTTTTATAAACCAAAATATCAATTAAAAAAAAAACTAAGTAACAAATTTACATGGGGCTGAAAATACCTTACGAACAGTGATGTGGCTCCCCTTTCCTCCAACTTGTCATTAGGGCATTAAAATCTTTAAAACCATCTGTTTTAAAAAAATCCTTATATATGGAAAAGGACCCCTAAATTTGAAAAATGCCCTCAAATTCGCATTTCCTGCAAATTGTCTAGCATGGCTTGCCTCCATGCTTAAAAACTAGGCATTAAAATCTTTGTAACTCAGGGTAAAAATATTGTTTGAGTTCTAAATTTTTAGTTAAAAGTCTTTGAAAATTGCGTCATGGAAGTAAATATAGTTCAAACACTAAATTATTTTATTACAATAACACACTTAGGCAGATTAAAGTTTATTGCAGTGTCTCAGAAATTTGGCCTCTAAGTTGATGACGTTTCTTTGAAGAAATAATTTAACTTTCGCAAGAGACCTTTCACACACTTCATTTGTGTAATCAATCTCTAATGGACAAAAATTCCAAATATCAGTGTTTTTCCAAACTCTAGGTAATTAACAGTTAATGCCAATTTCGTTATACTGTCAACATTTCTTCTGCAAGAGAAACATGGCTTGGCCCAGTGATTACAATAAAATTGTATGCCTCTCTTATTGATTCTTTTTTTGTCTGAGTCAAAAGCATATATTTCAAGCAGTAGATAGCTCTTGAATTCTATCTTGCATTTAAAATATTTCCTGGTTTAGAAAAATGATTTGCAGGTAAATTCATTGTGTCTTGATAAGACTGGTATCCGTTACATCACAAATCCAGCTCTGTATAATCATTATTTTTTACTTTTAATAACTGGCCCATTAGGCTTGTATTTTTCAATTAAATTAAGGTAGCTACTAATCAACTCATTAATGAACCAGTAATTAATATTAGGCGATGTTGATAAGGAATCAAGCCTTGAGTTCATAAAATACTTAAGAATCAGGTCGAAAACATGAAGTCAACAAGGATCATAAACTAAACCTGGAACAATTTTTATCAAATGCTTAATTACTCCATTCTGAGAACCTGCATTTAAAGCAGTGGCATCACATATTATAGCAGAAATTTTATTTAGAAAATTAAATTCTAAAGTAATATTGTTTAATTTACATCAAAATGTAAGCACCACATTTCTTCAGAAGAGTCTATATAAAACCGAATTAAGCTTAATTCATGCACGAGTGTTGTAGATGCTCTTTGGACTGCCGATCTGCAAATGGATATCTCACCAAGCGCATTGAGTATAGTTACTGCAATCTTTGTCATACAACTTGCTGTATACCCTTCATTTTTAGATATCTTAGCTACCATTTTACCAATGATCTTTGCACATTTTAATGGGATTGTGTAACCATCACTTGTACCATTTTCTTCTGAACTTCCACCGATAGTTATCGATAGGTCCGTCACTAAAAAAAAATTTCTACCCCTAATAAGCAGCTTTGAACAGGAGAAGCATACAATTGCTATTCTTTAATAATTAATAGCTTTTACAATGGAAGCCAGAGTGATTTGGATGTTGAACAACTGATTAACCTGTTTCTAAGTGATGATAGGAAGAGTATGATAATTAGATTCAAGAGATGAATTAGAGGAAAAGTTCATTTCAAACAGTTATGCCTTATCCTAACAAAGTGCATTTATCCTAAATTTGAGCAAATATAAAAGAAATAAATCCAAAATTTATTTCTCTTATATTAGCTCAAATTTAGCTTAAAGCTATCTTAATTTTTTTGAAGCTTTGTTTGTTGTATGGTTAACAGGGTGGCTCTAAAAAGCCCATGCGGGATTTTTATTAAAAGACCTTTATATACGGGATTTTACCATATATGCTTAATGTAAAGGCTCATACGAAAATATATATATATATATATATATATATAAATATATATTTATATATATATACATATGTATATACATATATATATATACATATATATATATATACATATATATATATATATATATATATATATATATATATATATATATATATATATATATATATATATATATATTTATATATATATATATATTTATATATATATATATGTATATACATATATATATATACATATATATATATACATATATATATATATATATATATATATATATATATATATATATATATATATATATATATATATATATATATATATATATATAATAACTGACCTTAATCTAATAAATCATCAATACAAACCAACAAGTTGAGATAATACTATTTGTAATTAATAACATTGTTTGTAATACTTCGAAATAAAAAATGGTAACAACACGATGTAGTGACCACGTTTTTGTGTTGATTTTCTTAATACACAACTTTACCGCAAGCAAATACGATTAGTATTTTATTGTTTAGAGAACGTAGCCCAACACAAAATTAAAAATCAAAGGTTTTAATTTCTCTTTTACTATATAATGATATATATTTTATTGTATAATAATATAAATTTTTTTAAATTATACATAATTTTATTCTAAAATAAATATTGAAAACTTTGAAAAAAAAGAAATTCTTTTTATAGATAGTTTAACCTTTCTTAACATTTTCGCATAAACTCACAACAGCAAAAATGCCGCTCTAAAAATGGTGCCGTTATTGACATAACTTAAACATAAAATGAAATATTTTACAATTAAGTAACTGCTAAATGAAACTACGTTTCATTTAGCAGTTACTTAATTTCAATTAAGTAACTGCTAAATGAAACTACGTTTCATTTAGCAGTTACTTAATTGAAAAATATTTCATATTTTTTTCAAAAAAGGTTTAAAAAAAATTTGTAATCTATTTTAAACCTATAATTAATAGTAATAAAAATGTGTCGTAAATAAGTAAAGTGTATAGGTGTAATATCAAATTGTATTTGAAAATATTTGCAGTACTCCCACACCTCATTTAAAATAAGTTCGTTAAATACTATGGTTTTACGCTATTTTTTAAAGGTTATTTATGTTATACATATTTTTAAACTTGTGGGAGTTATACATAACAAACGTGCGCAAGTTATTTTAATTGATAGCGGGGAGTAATTTTATGGTTATCTTAATTGTTATTGACGTGTATAAATACACATGAAAATTGACTCAATGAGTAAAATGATCTGAGTAACAGATTTACTAATGAGATAAAGATACAAACAAAGCACTTAAAAGATATTTTTTTGTTTTGTTTTTCTTTTTGTTCATTTATAATCGTTAATGTATTCTAAATTTTGTTAAATTTTAATTGCGTGTGTATTAGTGTGTAATTTATCCTTTTGAAAATTTTTTTTTCACAAAAATATGAAAAAACAGAAATCCGGATGGGAAAAGAAGAAAGAAAAATTCCAAGCTGAGTTAAAGATATTGCAATCGGGACAAAAAACTTTTCCTGAATTCTTTGCATCATCATCAACTACTCCTGTACCATCTGATTCTAATGATACCTTGGAAGCAATTACAGACGAGGTTTCTAGTCACAGTAATCCAGTTGACTTTTCAATTTGAAAACATCAGACCATATCAGTATTCAATTCCCCCAAACATTGGATAACATAGATGATTCAATTGAACATTGGCAAAAGCCAGCAACGGGACAAGAGGTAAGTTTTATAACTTGTACCCATTAAATTCAACCAAACTCTGCAAAGAATACAGTATCCAGAGGTTATAAACGCAATATTGATAACGAACAAGATGAAACTGTACGTACATGGCTCAGCTTTAACCAGAAGAGAGAGAAATATTTTTGCATGTATATATATGTTTTAATGGTGATGCTAACAACATTTTCATGACTGGATGTCTGTTAGACCCAACCGGAAGATCATAACATCTACACAACATGAATAGACATGAGCTATCAGTTGCCCACTCTGCAGCATTAGACGCATTCTTTATTTCTAAAGCAGGAAAATCCATTCGTCACCTTTCAAGGCATTAAAACAGTTGTAGACCAAAAAACCGTTTCGTTCTTAAAAGCAAAATAAAAGCATTTTGCACTCTTGTTATGCAAGGCCTACCATGGCATGGGCACCAAAACGAAAATGCTACCGCCATTTTGGAACCTTATTTGCGGAATGGAAACATTCAAGTCTTGTTAAAACTTCTAATAACAGTGGATCCAATGCTTAATGAACACTTGAGGCAGCTTTCAGCAAACAAAAAGACATCGCAAAAATGTAAGTTTGGTAAAAAATCTGGTGCAGTTGGCAGAGGATCAAAAATTACCTGACTTAGTAATGACACCTTTGATGCACTACTGAAAGTTTTCACTACTCAAGTACAAAAGCGAATTGTCAGCCTAATAAATAAAAATGGTGCTTTTAGTATAAAAGCTGATTCAACAACAGATATAGCTCTGTGCAACCAGATGTGTCTTGTAATTCGTACCATTCAGAAGCAACACCGAGAGGAAATCGATGAATACGTTTCTTACATTCCATTACACAATATCATTGAAGAGAGGTTGATTGATATGTGTGAAATAACTTATGGAAGAGCAACAAATTTATTTACAGACTTATCTAATATGTTGGACAAAACAAACCTTGACTGGAAAGCGAATTGCATTGCGCACTGTTTCGACGGTGCATCAGTGATGACAAAGCTTGCAAATCATTTTCGTGAAGCTACTCAAAATGTTAATCAACACATTTGGTGTCATTCTCATCGCCTTAGTCTAGCTATTGTTGACCAGTGTAGCCTCATTGATCATCCTTCAGTTCAGCAGCTGTTCCCTATGCTTCAAAACCTATTTAACTTTGTAAACGCAGGTTACAAGAGATGTGCAGTATTTGTAAATACAGTCAACAGAAGCAAGCATAATCAGGGTGGAAGTAGAAAGCTGGCTAATTTCCTTACGCATAAGTGGCAAGCAAGATGCAAGGCTGTAACTAGTTTGATAGGTAGATTTAACAGTGAGGATGCCAAGAAGCAAGTTAACGATGGATTAATTGTTCAATTAATCTCCTAATTCAATTAATCTACTTTGGATTAATTCAATTAATTTTTTCTTAATTCAATTAACTTTTTCTTAATTCAATTAATCTACTTTGGATTTAATTGCCGCTGACTCTGATTTCGATGTGGAAATGCGAGGAACTGCCTTTGCATTTCTTCAACAAGTTCTACGAAAAGAGAGTATAATTTTAGCTATATTATATTCCCAGATGATGTCTCACGTGGATGAGTTAATGGCAATAATGCAGTTTCGAGATAACGATTATTCCAGCGTGAACCAATTAATCTCTGCAACCCTGTTGAAATTGGAAGAAACTGGAAAAAAATTTTACCACTTCTGGAGATATGCTGATTCATATTGCAAGATAATAATATCAATATTAAATTATTTTTAATTATCTTGTTTGATTGCTTCATAATTATTTAACTTTGTTAAAAGAATATTTTGGTACATATAAATTCTGATGTTAAAATATTTGCATGTTAACTATTATATTTATAGGTACTTCAAAGAAATATATATGGTGTCATGAAATTAGATCCTGAAAACTCAAAGTTGAAAAATGATTTAGAACGATTAAGTATAGCATACGGGAACGGTGGTGGCAGTGTCCGTATGAAACAGCTATATGCGTTTCCGAGATTTCAAGAAATACGTTCTTTAATATTCGGTAATATATTGACAGAGATGCGTGCTCGATTTAGTGATAAAGGATGCGAAGATTTAAATACTTTATGTTCAATTGTATGTCCAAATATGCTGGTTTGTAAGACTGACAAAGATTGCAAAATATTGTGAAATTCCCCTCATTAAACAACATTGATTGTGTTAGTCTTGGACAAAAACTTAAAGTACTTTGACTCTATTTGAAAGCTCTTGGCTCACGTTGAATCGAGATTCTGAATGACGACAATGAAATGAAAGATAGCGAAGCAGAAAATTCAGATAACAAAGAACACGTACTGACAGAAAATGACTACAAAACAGGAGCTCATAAAGAAAAGAATCATCTTAAGCACCAATGTCTTGTATGCACTTACAAGTAAGTTTTTCATATTTTATTATGTGCTTAGTTATTTAATCAATTTTGAAATTAATTATGGTTGTTTTTCCATACTTTAGATATATTCTGCAACGGAGAGCAATAGGCGGATCTTTGGCAATGAAAAATACGTTTCATATATATCACCATATTTTGACGCTAATTGTTGATATTGATGAGTGTGAGAGACTATTTTCCGCTCTTAAACATGTGAAAAACAAGTTAAGAAACAAATTGACCCAGGAACATACGCGAGATACGTTACTATGTTACTACAATGCGGATATTTTAGAGGAAATCCCTTTAGATGAGATTGTTAATATATTTGCAGCAGGAAGCCATGAACGATGCCTTCTACTCAGATAGTTTTTTAATATACATTGTATATTTAAATATGCAATCCTTTTTTTAATCTGCCTGAGGACAGGATATTACAGAGTGATTTCTTTATTTACATACAATAATATAAACTGTATAAAAACAAAAAACTTCATTTATTATAAAACAAGTTAATATCTGTTTCAAAACGTTACAAAAATGCAGAACATGAGTTCGATACTTATTTATATAAAACTTAAATTAAAATTTAACACCAAAACATTTTTCTTAAATGAATTAAGACGCAATACAATTACTATATAGTAATTGTATTGCGATTTAATTCATATAAGAAAAAGGTTTTGGAGTTAAATTTTTAAATTAAGTTAATTTAAGTCCAACAATAATAATAGCTATTATTATTGTTGGTACTGCGGACTTATTTAAATTTATTTGGTCAACATCACGATTGTTAAAAACCGTTTATGGGTTCATAATTTTCCTTATGAAAAAAATATCATAAAATGTCTTAAAGCATCTATTTTGTTTTTATAGCAATATTATTATTATGCATAATAATAATATAGTTGCGCTCAAAGTTGAATACTTTAAATCAAGTTATTAATAAAATTTAATTTGTGCAAACAGAAATATTGTAAATGATTGTAGAATTTCTATAAAATGTAGAAAAAATTAAAATTTGCCCAAAGGCCCATATTTAGATGAAAAAGTGAAAAGCCCATGCGGGAATCCCGCATATCTTCAAGGGCCACCACGCCTCTAATGGTTAAAGACTGAAAAAGTTAAAAACAAATTTATTACAAAAATATATTTTTAAATTTGTATTACAAAAAACTTTATGGAAATCTGGAAAAACTAAAATATAAAAGAAATTTTTTAGAATTCTAGATATATTCAGAAAATTAAAAATTAAATAATAGAGCCAGGAATATCCAGCACTCAACTTAGGCAAGAAACAAAGTAACACAAGTTTACATATATCCCCACCTTATAGGTGAAGAAAGGGCATGAGGCTACTCCACAGAACTTTTTTGTTTACTCCTAATTTTCTGGCTTACCCTTATTCTGTTCAATAAAATGCTGGTCTCAAAATGTCTGACTAAATAACCCTTGCTTATAAAAATATAAAGAAAAGAATTTGTAATTTTATGTCAAAAATGTTAAAAACTAAGTGTAACACTTTAGTTTTTAACATTTCTGACGTAAAATTACAAAAATGAAAAAAACAAACTTTAAGCATAATTCTTGAACATTGTCATTTCTCTATAATTATTAAAAACTAAACTTCAATTGTAAAACCTAATGTGTTTAAAAATGTTTAGAAACTTAAACTATCATAGTTTAAAAAAGATACAGGGTATATATCTTTAAATTAAAAAATAAAAATTCTTTAAAGTAACATTTGCATCTATGTTAATCTTTTTATATACATAAAACTATAGAAATTTCAGAGTTATAAATTTAAATTATGCAACTAACCTGCATTACAGTTTTCCGAATTTTCCACATTTTATAAACTTCTGCTTCATCATCCATTTTGTTACTTAAAATCTGCAGAAAATAAAAAAAAAAAGAATTACTTTCACATTAATTTTATATCTGTTACATACTTTATCTTTTTTAATGTATTCACTTTCCCCAAGCCAAGGGGAAAGTGAATACATTAAAAAAGATAAAGTCACTACAGGATATTACAACCATCTCAACTTTTAACACCATCGCACAATCTGTGACAAATTAGTCTTGTGTGCAGAGAAATAAGTTGAGTGTAGTATTTACAGAAGCATGGGAGAAATCAAATTCGAAACATTTAAAGTAAGTGCTTCAACACTATCACACAAACTTTAATTATGATAAGTTAATTTTATTATCCACTCAGTCTTACAAAATTGTTCTTCAAAATGCACTTATAAACTATTTAACAAGTATTTAACTGAGTCTTGTCCAACTACTGATTTGTTAACTGTAATAACATACAAATTATAATATGCAATAGATGGAACCAATGAGACAACAGCTATTGTTCTTAACATAAGGCTTGTGATAAAAGTCTGGCATGTTGGTCCTATCCATAAGACTTACATGGTGTATCTGGAAAAAACTTTCAATTTATCAAACCATTCTATTTTAAGCAGGGATGCAGTCTCAAAATAATGACTCCAGATTTGAAAAACTTAAAACAAATATTTCTTTTTGGTTTTTGGTATCTAGAGTTTGGATATTTGGTATCCACTTTAGGGGGAAAAAAATTAAGAAGTTTAGGTGAGAGGAACAATAAATTTTCAAAGCTAGTCCTTATGTATAACAGAGGCAAGGACTTCAAGACTCCTGTATAAAAAATAAATATAAAAATAGGTTTCAAGTCATTTAACCCCATTAATTTTTTTTATTGCAGATCATAAGTGTATCAACATTTTCAGAGCTCATGGACACAAGAAACCAGGAAAAAATACACAAGAAACCAAGAAAAGAAACCAGGAGTACATTTGGAATTTTACATCCTTGATTTTAAGTATTAAATTTGTTTTTATTAAACAACGCTTTTTGTCACTCTGTTTCCAGAAAGCTCTAGGGCACCACAAAGCTTCACCACTGGTCACATATTATTTCTTGCCTATAATAATAATCTACCCAATAATATAACCACTGCAGTTACTCTTCTTGTTGATGATATAACTATAAACTATAGCGATGATAAAAAGTCATCATTTATTGATCGCTTAAAACAGGCATACTGATCAAACAACTTGAATGTGATCTATCTTCTTTAGAAATTCAAGGCTCCCAGTGACTGGTTAATTTTAACCCAAACAAAACTAAATTGATAGTTGCTAATAATTATCACAACATTGATATCTTATTTTGAATCGCAACACTCTATAGCAATACTGAGTCTTTTTCTTGAACTATATTTCACCACTAACCCCTCGTGAAAACCACATACCCAACCGATTGCAAAGTTAGCAACTACTAAGGTTATCTTTTGTTGTCATTGTGCTCCCCATTTTCCAACTACATATTTCATTTTCTATCCCTATGAATCTCTAATTCACCATTATATAAAATGTTATAACACTTGAGCTAATAATGCACTTTCTCTTTGAAACAGCATCTAAAAATGTATTGTAAATTTAATTAGACCTGTTTCAGATTCAACGTTTGAGTCTTTATATCTTTAATCAACGTTGTTGCACTCTAATTTTTTTAATCTAGTAATTATCAACTTAAACTGTGATTGTTTGCATCCATTTTTAATAGGAAAAAAGTTAAGGCGCCAAATTGTATCGATATTATTCTGTCATACATTTCTGTTATCAATTCTAATTGTAATATGTATATGATATGTACAGACTATACATTATCTAAAGTTTTAGCATGTAATAAAATATTTTGCGTGAAATAAAACATTTTCATATATACATTGCATCCATACATACATTGCATGCATGCATACATGCATTCATACATGTATGCATGTATACATGCTTACAGCACTGAGTACTTTATATCAAATTTCGCTAAAAAAAAATGCATCCTTGTTTATTATTAATACTATTATTAAAATGTCATAAAAATTGATATTTTCAATGCAATTTGTATTTAACAATGCGATCACATTTACATTTAATTTACTTTCTATAGTTTAAAATCTAATTTAAATATTAAAAAAAAATTATCTTAATAGGTTAGTAAGTTTTATTTACAAATATATACTAATTTTAATCATATTTAATAAAAATCGTTCGCAAACAGTTTTAAGAGACATGAGGGACATAACTTTATCATATTGTATTTTACAGACTAATTTTATTCTTTTTTATTTAATTTTATTTTTATAAACTTAGCATTTTTTAAAAATTTTATTATTATGTTTTACAATAAATTTTATTGATAATATCAAAAAATATAGTTTTTTTTTAAAAAATTATCTATATTTATATTTTAATAAGTCAGCTTTATTTTCTAAGTATTTATTTAAAAAATTAAACGAGCGCCGAAATTTAAAGTGCCTTTGTTTTTAATCCATTTAAAGTTTGGACGAATTTCAGGGAATGGAAGACTTTCATACTACTGCGCGCTGGTTCTTACCGACCTTTCAACCTTCCAATAATGTGCTATCTCCTTTGATAACTTACAGAAATTATAATGAAAAAGAATCTTTTGCAAACGATGTGCCTTCAATTCAAGAATTACAGTCACTTTTAGGAGCTAATGGGTACCACGATAGATTTCTGCCAACCAAAGTTAATTATTCCTTAGATTCTTTAAAATTATTGCCATGCTTGCATGTCGATATACCTGATGAAAAAAGTAAGATAATTTTATAAAGAATATTTTAAACGATAGAAACGCTAGTTATAATAATAATAATGAAATGATAATAATAACTCAAAAATAGTAAAAATAGTAAAAAAATATATTATAATAATATATTACAGTTTTAGTAATAATTTTAATAATCAATAGTCTATGTAAAAAAAATTTTTTTTTATGTTTAGTTAATTCTAAATCAAACCACACTTTATTTGATATTGACTTTACTTATTTTTGAATTTGTTACTTGTTTTTCTGCACATCATAGTGATTAATTAGTATTTCTATATTTCATAAATTTTATTTTCTTATTTATTTTGTTATGAGATGAAATTCCTTTTTTTGACGAAGTGTTGTTGAGTCAAACAACAGTGATATCATCAATGTCAAGAATACATTGTGTATTGAAAATCCGCTTGGTTGAGATAAAGAAACAAAAACAAAAAAAATCACACCAGATCAATTAATTTAATAAATGTTAAAACTCAATTAACAAAAATCCTCTTTTACTGCCACATCTGAACTTGAAAAAGATCCATACTTATTAATGAACCAATTTTTTAATATTACCCACACACATTGGCACTATTTCACTATTTATATTTATATATATATTTATGTATATATGTATATATATATATATATATTTTTATTTATTTATATATATTTATGTATATATCTATATAAATGTAAATATATATATATATATATATATATATATATATATATATATATTTATATATATATACATATATATTTATATATACATATATATATATATATTTATATATATAAATGTATATATATATACATATATATATATATATATATATATATATATATATATATATATATATATATATATACATACATATATATATACATTTATATATATATATATATATATATATATATATATATATATATATATATATATATATATATATATATATATATAAATGTATATATATATATATATATATAAATGTATATATATATATATATATATATGTATGTATATATATATATATGCGTATGTGTTTTTATATATATATATATATATATATATATATATATATATATATATATATATATATATATATATATGCATTTACATATTATGTAAAACTAATAATGAGCAATATCATGCTATATGATCTTTTAATTTGTATTTTAGATAATTTTGATATGGCAAAAACCAGAGGACGTCCTAGCACCCATACCCTGCAAAAACTTTGTTTAGAAAATGTTCATAGACACAAATGCCCTGACTGTCATCGCAGCTTTCCACGAAAAAAATCTCTTGATACGCACTTGCTTACTCATAGTAATATCAAACCTTACATATGCGATTATCCAGGATGCACACGTAAATTCAAACAAAGTGGACAACTAAAAACACATCTTCGGTTGCACACTGGTGAAAAACCGTTTCAATGTTCATTTCCATCTTGCACTGTTTCTTTTACTCATGCAAATCGAAAGTGTCCTCGCCATCCTATGCATCCTTTATATAGAGTAACTGGATTAGCCATTCAAAAACAGTTACTTGATAATAGTCGGCTACAAAATAAAACTTTAAAGCATCCTTATCGTGATAAACTAATTGATTGTTTTAGCAATAGCCATGTACTAAAAGCAAATGACAATGAATTAACAGATGAAGATCAAAAACGTATGTTATCGGCTGTAGCACTTGTTGAGTTACAGGCTCAAAGTCACTTTTTTATAAACTCCAATAACAAAGAAAATGAATAACTTTTTTTTTTTTGTCTTTTATTACTTGTGTTCCAGGAGTGCGAGTGTTTGAGTGCATATTTACATGACACATAGTTTAATTTATTTTGATATTTATTCATATTTATGTGCATGGACAGAAAATTTATATAACTATTCTTTAAATATACTTTTATTTTGGTAATGAATTGATTTTATTTGTTTATTTTATTTTTTTGTCAAAAGCAGGACATTCTAATACCAGAAATTTAACCCTGCATACAGAGGCGATTCCATCAAGGTTTCTTGAACCCCTCTCTCTCCTGCCATAAGGCGATTTTCAAGTTAATCGATTTTTTGATGAATATAGTCAGTCAGCCAGCATTTGACACATTTCAGTCTGGTGATTTTTAGATTTAAGGATTCTTTAACCCCCTTCCCCCCTCCCTATCCTCCCACCCCATCCCCTTCCTCCCCCCCTCTCCACACACACACATTTTATTCCTAGAATCGCCTCTGCCTGCACACACTTACATTAAACAAACTTTGGGTCAGTGTAACAACATCAGTTTTTGCTATGTCTAATAACATCTATCCAACAGCATCTGTAAATGCACTGAGGTATAATAACATCTGTCCAGCAACATCTCAATTTTTATTGATGTCTAATAATATCTGTGTAAAAAGTATGTAATTACTACAGATATAGTTACATCTTTTCAATTATGTTAAGAATAAATACATCTGTACAACTACATCTGTGAATTCTACAGATGTAGTTACATCTTTTCGATTATATTAAATATAAGTACAGAATTTTATGAAATAATTAATTATTATGCATTATATTAACCAGATGTAGTTTATATATGGTTTATATGATGTAGTTCATCTAGAGAAAATTCTTCCAGATGTTATTGGACTTGAAGAAAAATTACCAGATGTAGTTACATTTTTCTGATTATGGTAATTTAGAAATTGTTGGAGTAAAAATAAAATACAGAAAATCTTGGACTACTCTACAAACGTTGTCGGGCAGATGTAGTAATTTTTTACCCAAAATTTAATCCCGCGCAAAGTTACATTAAACAAAAATAATTGCATTTTATTTTATTGTACAAAATAAAAATTGCATTTTTCAAATTTAGGTATGTTTATGTCCAACGATGTTTTGCAATGGTTTGAGCCTAGGAAGAAAAATAATTTATGTTTGCAACCCCTACCCAAAATGTAAGAGCAATAAGTCTATATATATATATATACACATATATACACTGTCCTCCAAAACATTAGCAACCAAATAAAAGAAGAAAAATCTTCTACTTTGATTACTTATTACAGCAATTTTGTTTTTTTAATTACGCTTTAAATGAAAAAAATGGTTAATGTTACATATAAGAAAAAAGATTTTAACATAATAAGACTACTTGAAAAAAAATTAACGTGAATTTTTGTTTGTATTGATATTTTAACGCAAAAACGTGGTCCTTCAAAACATTAGCAACTTTTTTAAAACTACCCTAAAAAATGTTAATATCAATAGTTAATGGCATATCTTTTACTTTTTAGGATCAAGGAACTTCTTCTCGGCATAGACTCTACTAGATTATTAATTTTTTCTTGTGTAATCTCATTCCACGTGGTTTCAATAGCTTTATATAGCTCATCGGCGTTTTTGAAGGGTCCTTTGTGTTTTAGGGAGAGTTCAACTTGGTACCATAAATTTTAAATCTGGTTGAGATCAGGTGATTGAGCTGGCCATTTCATTACTTTAATTTGATTTGTTTCAAACCATTCTTTAACGAGTTTAGAGGTGTGCTTGGGGTCGTTGTCTTGTTGAAATATCCATAAAAGAGGCATATTATTATCAGTATGAGAAACCACTTTTTCCTTGAGAGTATCACGATAAATATACTGATCCATAATGCCATTTATTCGGTAAATAGGTCGAACTCCACTAAAACCAGAAAAACAACCCCAAACCATTGCACTTTTTCCACCACCATGCTTGATTGTTCCTCTTGTGTATTTAGGATCTAAGCGTTTACTTTTAGGTCTACGTACCTTTAAGTTTACATCAGGACCTTTCAAATTGTATTTTGATTCATCGCTCCAGAGTACTCTATTCCAATCATTTATAGTCCAGTCTCTATGAGAATTTGCAAACTCAATTCTAGCTTTTTTATTCTTCTGAGAAATGAAAGGTTTTTTTGCTGCTCTAAAGCTCAAAAGTCCTGAAAGTTGTAACCGTCTACAAACTGTACTTTGAGACACGGAAAGTTTCAGTTTTTTAATAGTATCATTAGCGCTGTCAAAAAGATTTTTTTTAATATGACGAATGATTTTTCGATCAGTGAAACGACATGTTTTAAGTGGTCTTCCGCCCTTATGCTCTGTTTCTGAAGGACTACCTTTATTAAATCGTTTGATTATTCGACATACAATTGACTTGTTAATGGAGTATATCGTTGCGATTTCCTTTTGTTTGACTCCTTTCTTGTAACATTTTACAATACGTTCTCGAAAAGCTAAATTATACTTGCTTCCTGGCATTATAATCCAAAACAGCATTTATACGAGATCTAAAATTAATATTGTAATAATTGCAACACTCCATATTCATCTCTGGACAAAAATTAACAACTAGTTGATTCTCATTGGTTAAGTACTAATAATTACAACACAACAATTCCCTTGGGCATTATTTCCACACTTGTGCTGCTGATTCTCCGTGAGTTTTTGTGAGTAATTATATAAAGTTGCTAATGTTTTGGAGGACCACGTTTTTGCGTTAAAATACCAATAAAAACAAAAAAAACAAGTTTATTTATTTTCAAGTAGTCTTATTATGTACAAATCTTTTTTCTTACATGTAATATTAATCATTTTTTGTATTCAAAGCGTAATTAAAAAAATAAAATTTCTGTAATTAGTATTCAAAGTAGAAGAAAAAAAAAAAAAATATATATATATATATATATATATATATATATATATATATATATATATATATATATACATTACTGTTGGAAAAATTGTGGACATCCTTGAATTTTGTAAAAATGGTAACTGATCTAAGGATTTCATTAATCAATGCACAGAATATTGAACACAAAACACAGTAATAATACAGTTAAGTAAAGTCCATATATAAAAAAACATCAATTAGTAGTCTATTGAATAGTCTTTGGCCTACAGCCTAGTGTCCACAATTTTTCCGACAGTAGTGTATGTGTGTGTATATATATATATATATATAAATACATATATATATATATATATATATATATATATATATATATATATATATATATATATATATATATATATATATATATATATACATATATATATATATATATAAAGGGTGTCTCAAAATTAACGCAAGATTTGAATTAAATAGAAAACACAGTTTTTAGTCTTTTGATTGTTATTTTTTTATTGAATCATAAAGTACATAGGATAGGGTTATTTATGGAATAACAAATCGAGCATATGGCCTCCACGGCTTTGTATGCACATACGCACTCTTTTGTCGAAATTTTCCATGACCATTTTGCATAAATGTGACTGAATTTCGTTGATGCAGCGTTGAATCTCCTTCTTTAATGCAAGGGTGGTTGTGGGCTTGTTGACATAGACCTGTGATTTCAAAAAACTCCATAAAAAGAAATCTAATGGTGTTAAATCACACGATCTAGGAGGCTAATTATGATCACTAAAACGAGAAAGTACACGACCTGGAAATGTCTCATGCAGTAATTGAATTGTTTCACGGGCTGTATGGCATGTGACACCGTCTTGTTAAAACCACATATTGGCCACATCAATATCATCCAATTTCGGCAGAAAAAACTGTGTTATCATGTCGCAATATTCAGCACCAGTAACAGTCACTGCTTAACCAGTCTCCTCATTTTCAAAAAAGTATGATCCGATTATGCCTCCAGCCCAAAATCTACACCAAACAGTAACACGTTGCATTTGTTTGGGATGGATTTGTTTTTCGACAATCACATGTGGGTTCTCGGAACCCCAAAAGCGACAATTTTAGCAATTAACAAAGCCATCAAGGTGAAAATGTGCTTCATCGCTTAGGATAATTTTTTTACCCAAAAATCAGCAATCCATTTGTTGATATTTAATAATCCATTCAATGAACTCTCTTCTCTGTGCATGGTCATTAGGCTTTAGTTGTTGTGTTAATTGAATTTTATAAGTATTAAGACAGATCTTGAGTGAGTATACGCTGTAGAGAACTTCTTGAAATTTACAATTTTTGTCCACGACGCCGAATTGAGGTTCCTGGATTGTCACCGACACTCTCACGCACTGCTTCGATATTGACATTTAAACGGCTTGTTTTTGGACGACCAATGTGTTTTGCGTCTCCAACGGATTCAGTCTTCCTAAATTTTTCAATTAATCTCTTCACAGTTGACGAAGTTAAAACACTATTTCGACTATATTTTGTATGAAATTTTCGAATTGCGGCCGCCAAGCTTTCATTATTTTTGAAATATTGTTCAATAATGAAGACACGTTGTTCTATCGTGTAACGCTCCATTTTTACTAACCCTAAACTGTCAGCTGTCGAAGTTTTTTTTTTTCTAGGGTTGCCAACACTTTACTGCACAAATGGCAACAAATTCAAATCTTGCATTAATTTTGGGATACCCTGTGTGTGTATATATATATATATATATATATATATATATATATATTTTCTTTGAACATCTTTGCACAAATAATTACTTATAGATTGAGCAAACTTCTAAGTTATGTATGTCGAATAAAAATGCTTTTCAAAAACTGTGGTGATGGGAGCTTTAGAACAAAAACATCCCTATAGGTTTGTTACCCTAAATTAAAAACAATGGCAATGAATTACCATTATTTTAGATTCTTTGCAAATATTTTATAATTAGTATCCTTTTCAAAGGATATCAAATAAAAATATAAAACTACCAATTATTTGTAAATGCGAATCGCCAAGTAGCTTGCGGAACTCTTTGCAAATGTTAGCTGATAAGTAGGAAGTGCTAACTTGACGTTGGTTTATCTAAATTTTTATATGTTTAGTTAAAAACGGGTCTTATTTATATAGTAATTCTGAGAGGACAAAGAAGTTACCGTTTTGATATGATCCAATTCTCTAGTCTGATCCACAAAATGCTAATCCTCAGATTACCAGGTGGTGATACTTTGCAAAATTCCAGCTTTGTCACGGGTTTTGAACCTTAAAAAATTATTGTCGTTAACGTCAATGATTTTTTAAGATTCTTTAATTCTTTTTTCTAATTTTTCATTATGAACTCGATCAGATTATTATTTTGCCGCATCGAGTCGTCAGGGTTGGTAGAAAGCACTTAAGTGTTACGAATTTTTTACTAACAACATTAATAGATTTAAAATTGCTGCCTCTTTATTAAGATCATCAATCAACTTATCCGAAAGATAGCTGTTACATGATTGAGAATCCACCGCCTCTTATGACAATACACCAGATTGTTTTATTGCGAAAAATGTTGTCAACTTTGATATGACGCAAAAGCATTTTAGTTTGTAATTCACTTTAAATTTGCTTTTTTCCTAGCCTCTGGACTTTCTTTTACCATATTCGTTTACGTTTAATTAATTCTATTTAATTCTCAACACTTTTTTTTTTTTTTTGTGCAGATATGACAATCTTTGTCATATTTTATATGTATAAAATATGATATAGGTCTTTTGATTGTGTTTAACATTTTAATTATTAAGTTTAAGATATTTAACATTTTAATTATTAAGTTTAAGATATTTTAAAAAAATTCTTTTTATTGACTTCATTTTAAAACTTTTCACAATTAAGTGGTCACAATTAAGTTACATTAGTTATCCAATTTTTTAATTTAAAAATAGTTTTTTTATTGTATTTAATATTTAATAAATTGATTTTTTAATCTAATTAATTAAATTTGATTTTAATTTGATTAATTGAAGTAAATTTTATTTTCATTTTATTTTATTTTTGTATCACGCAGTGTGGCTTTATTTTTGCTTTTCAAACGTTAATATAAATAATTTTAATCATACAGTTATTTGAATGCTGATGCAAACCCATAACTACACAAACTAAAATGCAATATAACATTAATTAATAACAAAATTTACACGCTTATAACAAAAGTTTTGCAATCCCTAGTGTAAACAATATTTGGTTTTTTATAACTTGGTGTATTGATTATAACACTTTAGTGTAATATTCAAGTTCATATACGTATAATTACGTATAATAGTCAATGTCAGTCGTCAGTTTAATAGTCCGATTCTGTATAATACAGAGGCTTTCCTCCTCTCTCTAAAATACTACACAGACCAGACGAATTTTCTTTCTCCAACATTCTCCTAAAAATTCCTTGGTTTTATTTTTTAATTTTCCCAATTTATTAAAAAAGTGTTTTTTTTAAAAATATAAAAAAAAATTGAATCTTTGCTGGCTAGCTTCTCCAAACGCCCTGGCCCCGCAGCGACTGCCAATCCTAGACATGGGTGAATACGAATCTGCTTCCAGCAAATATCAAGCGACCAGAAAAAAAAGTTTTTCTTTCATCAATACAAATGAAAAGATCTTTATATAATTATATTTATTATATTGTAGTATTTAGATTCATTAAATTATTATATCGTTATATCAATAGATCATTATATCTAGATATATATAGATATTTATTATATTAATGTATTGTTATATTTAGATTCTGGTTTTACGCTAAAGTAATTTTTATTAACCACATAAGAGGACATTGTCTATAAAGGTATTAGGATGGCAGAGAGAAGGTTACTGTTGTAATGGATTAGGACTCAAACAGTTGAAAATGTTTCACATAATACCGAATTTGCAAACTCCTTAGCGTTTTTTGAGTATTTGTGAGCAAATTAATGCTTCACCCATTTTCAATAGCTGTGCTGCTAATAGAGCATCACGTGTAATCAGCTTTAAGGTTAGTTTGCAAACAATTAATAGATGGTTGCTGAAATGGCAAACTTGGAATTCATAATACTGACTGAATATGTGACAATTTCAGTCAATTTTATTGACGAAGCAGGACTTATCAAAACCAATAATTGTCTGTTTTCCTAGCTTAAATAATGGAACAGTGAGTGTTTAAATGAGTGGTTTTTTTATTTTTAATTATTTATTGCATTATCTTTAAGGATACTTCTTTAATAGGAAATGACAAAGTAATACTTAGTTTGTTGCAGATGTTCAAATTGTAATGATATCATTACACTGTGGAAAAATGAACATGAATAAACACATCATTCCAATCCATAAAAAAATTGTAAAATTTACTTGAATATCAAGTAAATATTAACTTTCAGTAACTTGGAAGTTACTGAAAGAAAAAAGATTAAGATTGTAGAGCAAGATAACGATTGACGGACAACTTAAAAGATTGCAAATTATATGAATCAGGAAAGCAAGATGAAGGAAGCGAATTCCAAAGAACTGATGTTCGAGGAAAAAAACTAGACGAATAAGCATTTTAAAAGCACGTAGGAAGAGTCACAGAAATAGGATGGCACTTAATTGAATGACGAGTAACACGAAAATGAATTTTAGTAGATGGCACAAGAGACGCTAGCTCTTTAGAGCAGTGCCCATTATAGCATTTGTAGAAAAGGGAAAGAGAAGCAACATTACGACGATGTGATAATGGTTGGAGGTTGGCTGCAAGAGCAGGTCCAACTATGTTTACAATGCGTTTTCGCACCTTGTCTAAAAGAGAAAGGGAATCATTAGAAGATCCGCCCCAGATATGGCAACAGTATTCCATACAAGGCCGGATTTGAGATTTATAGAGATAGAGAATAGAATTTGAAGTAAGAAAGAGACGAGCTCGATAAAGAGATTCAACCTTAGCAGATGCTAATTTTGCAACTGATTTGATATATGGTTTCCAAGAAAGGTTGGAAGTAAGAGTTAATCCAAGAAGATGAAGAGTAGGTGACTCATCGAGAAGTGAGATCCTTTTCAAGCTCAAATGCCCCCTCCAAGCAATCAGAGGGTGTTGGTTTCTTATCACGACAAGAATAAATGGTAGTATCATCTGCAAACAATGCCACCTTAGATGTGAGAATATCTGGAAGATCGTCGATGTAAATTAAAAAGAGTATAGGGCCAAGGATAGAACCTTGAGAAACCCCTGAAGTTACATAATAAGAAGAAGAGTGTTGTCCATCGAGGACAACTTTTATGCTACGATTGGAAAGGAAGGATTCAATGATCTTAAAGATGTTAAATGATCTTAAAGATATATACATATATATATATATATAAATGTATATATATATATATATATATATATATATATATATATATATATATATATATATATATATATATATATATATATATATATATTTATATATATAAATATATATATATATATATATAAATATATATATATATATATATATATATATATATATATATGTATATATCTATGTATGTATAAATATATATGTATATATGTATATATATATGTATATATGTATATATATACATATATTTATTTATACTAGGTTCTTATAAAATTCTTAAGTACCATTAGTTTAGAAACAAGGTTGAATGTTGAGAGGCAGAAATACAAACTTAAAGTTCTGAAGTATGCATAAATTATGCAGACAATTTAATGTTATTTAATTATAATATGCCTAAATTATAATTATACGATTATTTTTTGTCACTTTTTATTTAGACAAGATATAAGAACCTCACAAATCAACCAAATTTATTTACACTGTTTGACAAGAAAAAGGAGGACAGCATAGTTATAACTCTGGTTAGTTGCACCTGTTTTATGGAGGAATTGGAGTTCTTGATTACGTATTTCTTATTTTTTTTTTGTCGAATACCTGACCTAATTAAGATTTTTTATGGCTTTTTATAGGAAGTCATGGGACTTAAATTAATTGTAAAATGTGCAATCGTTACTGACTTGTTTCAGAAAAAACTTTCCTTCAAAATGTTTAAATCCCAAATGGATTTTAAGTCTTGAGTTTTTTTTAATTAGTTATGTGATATTTCTTGTTGTTAAATTACAGGATTTTTAAGTTTTAGATTTATTATATAAATATATTTGGATTAGTTTTTTAATTTAATAATTGATTATAAATGCTTGTCTTTCTCCTACACTTTAGGATTTATGTTATGCTCTGCATGTAGGTGAAATTCGTGTACCTAGGCCCGTTCTACTTTATTTTGAAAAAGTTTTAAGTTAAGTCCTAAGTTATGCTTCTCAGTCAGATGATTAGTTATACATGTTTTTACTTGCGTTACTACTGCAAGTTAAAAATGGAAAACGCTTTTTGATGGTCGAAAGTAAGCTTTTGCCGCTAGTATCTTAGATTGTTCTACAATCCTAAAGGAGTACTGTTCTATAAGATCTTGTATGTTGTATTGTTTGTTACTTATGTAATAAATACAATGCTCAATAAGTTTCCTCTCAATCCGTGCTTATTAATAAATGATATTTTTCATGAGGCTATCAAGTCTTTTATCTAGAGCCATATAGTTTGCTTGTACCTAGGGCCATATGAGCGTTTCTCTGATGAGGAATTTGTTTGATAACAAGGTATGTTGTTAAATTTTGATTGGTGCAGAAATTTTTTTTCTTGCGGTTTTTTTGGTATTATCATTTTACGCTTAGACTAATTTGTCAATTTTTCTCAAACTTGTTTGTCAATTTTGTTATTTGTTTAAGTATTTTAATCAATTAACACGAGATAAACTTAGTGAAGAAAATCTACCCAATAAGCACAACGTAAAATAGACGTCTTTTGAGCGTCTTATTTTGAACTTATATATGAACTTATAGGAACTTATGAACTTTATTTTGAACTTATATATGAACTTATAGGAACTTATGAACTTATAGGCACAATCTACGGCCTCTAAGTTTCATATCCTTCTAGCGTGGAGTAAGAAAAAGTCCACAACTGAGCCGAAAAAAGTCCTCATTTGTGCGTAGAAGTGAAGGCTACACACCAGTGTGAACGAAGTGTAGTTCTCCTGCCACTCTTTCAGCGAAAGTGTAGGATATACAAATTGTTTGTACAATTTATGATACTTGTGCAATATTTCCGCAAAATACAATATCTCGGCAATTACAAGAATGCTATATGTTTTACATTTAGTTTTAATATGCTTTCTTCAAGTTCAATATACACAATGACAAGGCTAAATTTAATTAAAGTGGAATTATCATGACAAAAAAACAAAAAACTAATATGTTAAAGAAAAAAAACCTCAACAATTTTCTCTGTTGTTTATCATCACAAATGGAGTATACACTAACGCTGTAATCTTTCGCGGTTTCAAGCGTTTTTCTCGAACTAAACTCTTTAAAAACGTTACTTTTTCGAAAAATAAAACACAAACTTTAATAAATAATTTTTTCTTTTCTTTTTTTTTAAATAAACTATTAATACAAAAATTAAAAACAAACAAAATAAACATTTAAAATATGAAGCATTTAAATTATATACAATTTAGCGTAAATATTAACGTTTAGAAACAAAAACGAACTTTTACAAATAACTACAAACACGGCTACAAACGATTATGACACCATTTCATTCTTCTATTTTGATTTCAAGTTTGAGTGGAGCTTGCAGTTGCTTTCGCGGAGCTTCGATTGTTAATTTAGAGTCTTTCGTATAGCGAGAACTTAATTCGGATGGATTTACATCATCTGGCAAAGCTACGTGTTTGGTAAACTGCTTGTGGTGGAAACTTGAACCGTGTTCACCGCTGTTTTCAGTTTTTGTTTCACCATGAACGACTAAATCTCTACCCTTTACTTGAATCGAAATTTCTTCTGGCTTGAAACCTTGTACATCTAAAGTGCATTTGAAAGTCTCTTTTGTTGATTCTCCAGTAGATGCAGGTAGCTTTTTAGGAGCTTCTATATGCAAAACGCCTTCTTGACTGATGTTTGACGTAAGTGCTGTCACATCTACATCATCGGGAATAGTGTACTTTCTGTGGAACTCACTAGACTCGAATCCATTTTCATTTTCGTTAAGATGCTTCCCACTGACTTCAAGAACTTGACCTAAACAACGAGAAACAGCATTTACGAACAGAAATAAAAAATATCTTTAACGCATTCCATAGCGAGGCTACGAATTTAAATAAAAATACAATATCCATAAATGGATAAACAAGACCGCGTATATAATGGATAAACATAACAGCAATAACTCTAATTATTGACACCAATCACGATTGACTTGGCTTCAATCGTTAGCTTTGCATTCTTTAATAGCGGCTATAAATGACTAAAACAGTTATATTTTTGAAAATTTCAAACAATACGCCGAAAGCGAAGTTCTTAATTTCATAAGTACTACGGACAACTAAGAGATCAATAGAGGAAAACTAACAATATAAAGTATGAGAAGCCGGCTACGAACTTGTCATTTATTAGTTTTAGATCTACAAAATTACCTTCTACTTTTAGAGTAACTTCCTCTGGCTTGTAATGCTTGACATCAAGATTTACAACAAAACCATTCTCTTTCGGAGTCTTTTTTTTTGAAACAGCCTTTGTTCCAACATTAAATAATGGAAAATATCTTAAAGGAGGAAAAGTTATCTCCATTATGTCATCCAGGAATGGATCGGTTTCAAAATATTTATGAACAGGAATGTGCCACAAAGACATTTTTTCACTAAAAAAAAATCATAGTTAAATAGCAACTTTGTTAAACGTAACTAAAAACAAGTTACACACAAAATAATTATATGCATATATATGTTTATGCATTTATATATGTGCATATATACATACATACATACATATATATATATATATATATATATATATATATATATATATATATATATATATATATATATATATATATATAGATATATATATATATATATATATATATAGATATATATATATATATATATATAATATATATGCACATATATATATATGCACATATATATATATATGCACATATATATATATATATATATATATATATATATATATATATATATATATATATATATATATATATATATATATATATATATATACATAAATGAGAAATAACAATAATAAATACAATTTAACTAAACTCGCAACAGAACGCCAAATTATAACAAATCAAACCAATATTTAAATCGGGAAGTCGAAAAACGCTCTTTACCTTTTTAAGTAGCTTTCTTACTTCTTCTTTTAGTAGCTTTATTTAGTTACGTTGTTTGCGCTTTATGGCTAACATCACAAAATTTCAAATTTATGTCTTTTTAGAGTTGACGTCACAAAATATTTTGCTATTCTAAACATTTCGAGAACGATCTATTTACACTCCTTCGTTGCGGTTATTATGTATGCGCGTTTTGTTTAACTTACTGTTTTCTTGAGGTTCATTTGTCGCACAGTGAATCAAAATCCATAAAAAACGGCAAAAATAAAACCCATAAAAAAAGTATTGCTTGAAATTAATTAATTTAATTATAATGTTACTAAATACCACTAAAAGTCAATAATTAACTTTTTTTGTGAACAATTTTCAAGATTTCACCAATTTATACGCCTTTTTCCGAGACTTATTTATTTTATTTTATTTATCGGAAAACTCGTTCAAAAAAATCTAGCTTTTGTGTCACTCTTTTAAGATTGACATGGGTAAAAACAGTTCAAAATTTAATTTGAAGTCATATGTTTAATATGTTTGGCAACTACTAACAACATTTTTGACCATAAATTTTGTTTTTAGTTTTTCATTACTGAGATCTCAAAAATGTGTCATAAATTGATTTTTTTAAATTAGTTTAATTATGAGTTTAGTTTAAAAACTAAAAGATTCCACTAGATTCCATGGTAGTTTTAATATTTTCCGATTAATAGGTATATATGAAAGCAGAAAAAATAAAAATCATTTGCCCAAACTTGCCCCAATTAAAATAAGACTTTTCAAATACTTCGGTTTTTTGTGTTTTTTTTTTCGTTTTTAATTAAAACTTGCCGTATAAAGTAGCAAATATTAGTTCATTGCTTTCATTCATTACACAAATTATACATTTAGTTCCTATTAGTAAAAAAACTCATGCTCATGCAGATGGTGCTAATTATTAAACCTCAAAAACCAATATATGCAACGTTTGATGGCATAGTGCATGTTTTAAAATTAAAACTTGTGTATAAAATAACTTAAAATAGTTCATTGCTTACATTCAACATGAAAAGAATACATTTAGTTCCTATAATTTAAGAGTTAGGAATTAATCATGATAACTTACTCGAGGCTCTTCTACGTGAGTTTTGTAGACTGGAGGGTCTATACTATGAAAGTATTGAAAAACCTGAAATGATAAATCTAAAGAAAACTCTAATAATATTTTAATGTAAATTCCGATCAAAGTTGCGGAAGTATGCAAGAACCTTCTCTAGACTTTTAGAACACGAGCAAACTTGGTTGAACAAAGGTATTACTGTTAACAAAAAAAAATGTTGCATCAGGTTCAGGTAGAAAGTGCAAGAACTGGGAAGATTTAGGTGATAGAAGCAGAAGATCTAAGGTATTAATAAATAAATTAAATTCAACCCAGTTAAAAAAATCGTTTACAAGCTTAAATATTAAATACTATCTTGTTTAAGGTTGCCAAATTGGCTGAACATCCTGCTGAAGCATTGGCATTAGCTTCAATAAAAAAAGCCACTAGAGATCCTAGCAAAAAAGACTTCGTTGATCTTGTGAAAAGTGCTACAAACTCTGAAAAAGATAAAATCAAAAAGATAAATTTTCCAATAAAAATGAAAACCGAAGATGCCTTGAGCTTAAAAATTCAGTGTGACCTTTCTGATGAACAATATCAAATTATTAGAAATTCATCGATAATACATAATGCAGATATTTATCCTTCACTTCATGAAATTAAGAATGAGAGACACAAATGTTATCCTGAGGGTTTAATTGTGACAGAAACATCTGCTTCAACTTCTCTACAGGGTATGTTTAATCATACTCTGACAAGGATATTAACTTTTACGGAATGCCAAGACTCTATGAGAATGTTTTCTGAAATTGGGGGGAGGTTTAAAGGTTTACTTCATTTTAAAGGTGATTTTGATGGTGCCTCCAGTCAAAGTGTCTATAAACAAAAATACACTGATACAATTATTAGTGAAGCCCAAGTTAATGAACAAAGTCTTTTCCAGACAGCTGTTGTTCCACTTAAATTAACCATCATGAACAAAAATGTATGGTTAAATAAAAAGCCCTCTAGTACACATTACTGTAGACCCCTCCATCTCCAATATCAAAAAGAAACGGAAGAATTGATAAGAAATGAATATGAACTTTTAAAAGCAGAAATAAATAGACTAGTCAAGTTTGAAGTAAAGTTAGAAGTAGAGGAAGGCAAACCGGATACGACTATCACATTTAAGTTCAAACTAGATTTAACCATGTTTGATGGTAAAGTGATTAATGCCCTCACTAACACTCTCTCCTCGCAATCATGTAATGTTTGCGGAGCTAAGCCCAGTGAACTTAATAACCCAGCATTGATCAGATCTAAACCAATCAATGAAAAAGCTTTATCTTTGGGTCTTTCTACTCTGCATTGCTGGCTCAGATGTTTTAAATATATTTTACATTTAGGATATAAATTAGACATTAAGAAATACTTTGCCAAATCCCCTGCTGAAAAAGCATTAGTAAAAAGTAAAAAAACGAACATTTAACTGAGGTTTAGAGAAGAGCTAAGTCTTATAGTTGATATGCCCAAACAGAGTTTTGGTAACACTAACGATGGAAACACTGCCAGAAGAGCATTTGAAAATGCTGAAACTTTCGCTGATATAACGGGAGTGGCAGTAGATGTAATTATTAGATTGAGGACAATCCTAATAGCAGTATGCTCCTGTTATGAGTTGAACTCTGAAAGTTTTGGCCAGTATTGCTATGAAACTACAGCTCTTATACTCAAAAACTATTGCTGGTATGTGATTCCCCCAACTGTTTATAAACTCTTGGAACATGGTGTGCAGATATCTGAGGCATTAGAACTGCCAATTGGTTACTTCTCTGAAGAGTCACAAGAGGCTCTAAATAAAGAAATTCGCAAAGCTAGATTAAACCATACAGCCAAGATATCTAGAAAGAATGTTATGAAAAACCAGTACCAATACTTGTTGATTAGAAGTGATCCTGTAATATCAAACAATTGCTTTAAAAAATACAAGGTTGAAAATGGAAAAACACTTACCCCTGAAGTTTTATCTTTGTTAATGCTGTAAAAATGAAACAAAGCCTTTTTATTAGTATTAGGTTTTCTTTTTTTGTTTTCTTGAAAGAAAAATTAGATAAGATAAATATTTATTTTGTTTTTAATATACTTTAATATTATATAATATAAAATATTTTTCGAACCAGTTTTTCTTTTTAATTAATAAATGTTTTGGTTTGAGGAATTTAATTTTTTTAAATTAAGTCAGTCATTGTGCGCGTAAAAGTCTCTAACGCGTATACGCGTAAGTAGTACGAGCCTTAGGCACAAGAAATATTTAGATTAAAAAATATGTGGTATTCTTTTATATGGTATTTTGGATCAAGGAATTCGATTTTTTTATTTAGGTTATATTTTACGCGCGTAAAAGACAGTTACACGCGTATGCGCGCCTCACGCGTCATAGGTACGCGTAAAAATTATTTTTAATGGAAAATTTAAATTTTTTGACCCAAAATACGATAATATTGATGCATCACATAATTATATATGATAGTTATATAATTTTTGCCGTTTTTTCACCTTTCTGACTCACTGTGCGTCGTCCTTAAGAAATTACTTAATCACAAATTTTTGATAAATATATATTCGAGTATAAAATTTAATAATCTACAGTGAATTATAATAATTGTGATAACTATTCATAACTATTTTAAATAAACTTTTTTAAGGGAATGAAACTTTTTTAAGTGGAACGAAATGCAATTTTTTTTTTTTAATTACATTTTTTTCTAAAAAATTATATCTGTCATTCCAAATAAACAAGAATGATATAATAGATATAATTTTACTCCACATAAATAAAATGAATGTTTCATTTATGCGAATGTATATGAATTAAAGAAATGTACATTAAATAAATGTATACACATACAAAGACATTATAAACGCTAATTTATTTACATTCTTTTTTTATATTTTGGTTTTTAATTAGGTTTTTTTTTTAATTTTTTTTTCTTTTATTGTTTTTTCTTATTTAATTATTATTATTTTTTATTGCTATTTTATTAAAACAGGCGCAGTACCAGCACTTTTTTTGTTGTTGTTAAAAAGCCATTCTAAGATTATTGTAAGCAAGTTGAAGAAAAGATTTTCATTACGCTTTGATCATTGCTAAATTTTTTTAGTATACAAGGCAACTCTTTGATGTTTCCTTAATTTATTGAAGTAGAAAATTAACCTTTTAAAATACATTTTAAGTTCATATAACCTTGGTACTTTGAAACAGACCAGACTAATGTATTCCAACGCAGTCTTTTAAATTTTTCCCGTTAAAATGTTAGGACGTATCGAGTTAGTCAATACGTCGACTTAGTCGAATACGTCGATACTCGACTTTTATACATAAATTGCAATAATTTTTTTAAAAAACAATTATTTGTATTAATTAAAATATATATATATATATATATATATATATATATATATATATATATATATATATATATATACATATATATATATATGTATATATGTATATATATATATATATATATATATATATATATATATATATATATATATATATATATATATATATATATATATATATATATATATATATATATATATATATATATAATGTAACATCAAGATATATAAACAATTAAAAAAAAAATTGTATAAAAAAGAAGACGGTATAAGTTTATCACAGACGGATAGGACACTGTAGTAAATAACAGCGTACTATAGCAGCAATATTTTTAAACATAAACGGAGCACACACAAAAAGTTTACATTTGTTTAAAGTTAAATTTATTTTTTAAACATGAGTTAGAGTTGTTTGATATCAATACCAAACATACGGACAATTTTATTTATAAAATCTTTTTTGTTGCAGTTTATTTTGTCTCTGTGTACGCGTAACATGCACAAACCAGACAGACGGTCATTTGACATCGTTGACCTCTTTTTTTAGACGTAATGTGTTCACCGCGCACGTTGTTGCTGGTAAAGTTAACACCAGTAAGGCATACCTGATACTTGGATAAAATTGTGTAAAAGATTTTACGTCGATGAATTCTTGGCTACTATTGTATTCTCGAGCGTTCCGAAAATCAAACCAACTCAGGACCTCAGTTTCAAAATTATCTTGGCTGTATACGTTAACAGTCATAGAAACAGCGTCTCTAATATGTTAGGTTCGGTTCGCACAATCTTGACGGATATTGGATTCACAAAATCGACTCTCCAACTAGCCGCGTAGATAATCTAAATATAGAATGTAAATCGTTTGTCTGAACAACAAACTCAAAATTTATGTTTCCTGGATTAACTTGATTTTTTTTTTCTAGAATTATGAATTCAATATTATCTTCTGCGTTTGTTATACATTGTTCACAAAAATATCACTGAAATAGTTACAGTATATACTTCTTTGAAGTTTTACTATCCTGAGTAGTTTTTCAACAAATCAACAAATCAGCTTGAAGAGCCTAACTAACTGGTTAAGGTATAACTGAGTACTGAGATATAATGTGTGCTGAACTTTGATGAACAATAAAACTGACGTGCATCTGTCGTGTAATTCAATTTGCATGCAATGAAATATCTTCTAGATGAAAATAAATACCTTTAAATTTACTACAAAAGACTCAAATACTTTTATTTTCGCTTGTCCACCTTGTCTCACATTGAAGAGGAAATATTGTGACAGAATATCTCAGTTTGTGGACTCACAAAAAGATGTAATAATTGTTTTAATAGTGCCAATGGCATTTTGTACCTAATTCTTGTAGGTAATGATCTAAAATATTTTTTGAAAATCTTTTATTATTGCGAGATTAAGTCAATATGAGGCGTAGTGAACAAAAAAAGTCATAGGAAAGAAACCCATTTTCTTTTCCAGCCATTGTGGAGCACCCATCATAACTTTGACCGAGTAAATTATTTTGGAAAAGGCCACGTGTTTTGCAATTTTGAATGATATAACACAGACCAACAAAAAACTTTCTGTTGCGAGCAAACAATTCGTTTCTCCTGCAGCATTTCTCATTTAGTTTTCAAATGTGCGACTTATTTGTTACTATCACGTCAAATTGTAAAGATACGTGGATTCAATTCTTTATCATTTGAGGTAAAATCTTTGATATCGTCAAAAAAAGAATTTTTCAGAAGTAACTCATTCAGAGTCTTAACAAAAAGCGTATTTTCACAGATATTTATAATATAAATTCGGATTTGTTTTAACTTATTTTACCAATAACTTTTTCAAAATGAACGCTAAAATATATATTACACGAGGAACAGTTAACTTAATAATGGCAATATAAAAAAAAAAAGGTATTGTAAAGATTTTCTATTACCATTACCGATGACCTACTTATACAACAAAATTTACTAAATCTTTCTTACTAAATCTTACTTAATCGAAAACTCACTAAATCGGATAATCTTATTGCCCTCAAGAAATAAACAGAGATCTTATAATTTACGATAACAATTTTCTCTATATGTATTAAATGTTAAAGATAAATAATATTGATAAACAATTAATATCAAAAATATATACCTAATTAATAACCAAAATATACAAAATGAATGTAAATAAAATAGCGTTTATAATTCATTTACATTAGTTCATATACATTCGCATAAATGAAACATTCATTTTATTTATGTGGAGTAAAATTATATTTATTATATCATTCTTATTTATTTGGAATGACAGATAAAATTTTTTAGAAAAAAGTGTGATTTTTTTAAAAAAAATTGCATTTCGTTCCACTTAAAAAAGTTTCATTCCCTTATAAAAGTTTATTGAAAATAGTTATGAATAGTTATCACAATTATTATAATTCACTCTAAATTATTAAATTTTACACTCGAATAATATATTTATCAAAAATTTGTGATTAATTAAGTAATTTTTTAAGAACGACGACTGAACCTCAAGAAAACAGTAAGTTAAACAAAACGCGCATACAAAATAACCGCAACGAAGGAGTGTAAATAGATCGTTCTCGAAATGTTTAGAATAGCAAAATATTTTGTGACGTCAACTCTAAAAAGACATAAATTTGAAATTTTGTGATGTTAGCCATAAAGCGCAAGCAACGTAACTAAATAAAGCTACTAAAAGAAGAAGTAAGAAAGCTACTTAAAAAGGTAAAGAGCGTTTTTCGACTTCCCGATTTAAATATTGGTTTGATTTGTTATAATTTGGCGTTCTGTTGCGAGTTTATTTATATTGTATTTATTATTTTTATTTCTCATTTATGTATATATATATATATATATATATATATATATATATATATATATATGTGCATATATATATATATGTGCATATATATATATATATATAATATATATATATATATATACATATATATATATATCTATATATATATATATATATATATATATATATATATATATATATATATATATATATATATATATATATATATATAAATATATATATATATATATATATATATATATATATATATATGTATGTATGTATGTATATATGCACATATATAAATGCATAAACATATATATGCATATAATTATTTTGTGTGTAACTTGTTTTTAGTTACGTTTAACAAAGTTGCTATTTAACTATGATTTTTTTTTAGTGAAAAAATGTCTTTGTGGCACATTCCTGTTCATAAATATTTTGAAACCGATCCATTCCTGGATGACATAATGGAGATAACTTTTCCTCCTTTAAGATATTTTCCATTATTTAATGTTGGAACAAAGGCTGTTTCAAAAAAAAAGACTCCGAAAGAGAATGGTTTTGTTGTAAATCTTGATGTCAAGCATTACAAGCCAGAGGAAGTTACTCTAAAAGTAGAAGGTAATTTTGTAGATCTAAAACTAATAAATGACAAGTTCGTAGCCGGCTTCTCATACTTTATATTGTTAGTTTTCCTCTATTGATCTCTTAGTTGTCCGTAGTACTTATGAAATTAAGAACTTCGCTTTCGGCGTATTGTTTGAAATTTTCAAAAATATAACTGTTTTAGTCATTTATAGCCGCTATTAAAGAATGCAAAGCTAACGATTGAAGCCAAGTCAATCGTGATTGGTGTCAATAATTAGAGTTATTGCTGTTATGTTTATCCATTATATACGCGGTCTTGTTTATCCATTTATGGATATTGTATTTTTATTTAAATTCGTAGCCTCGCTATGGAATGCGTTAAAGATATTTTTTACTTCTGTTCGTAAATGCTGTTTCTCGTTGTTTAGGTCAAGTTCTTGAAGTCAGTGGGAAGCATCTTAACGAAAATGAAAATGGATTCGAGTCTAGTGAGTTCCACAGAAAGTACACTATTCCCGATGATGTAGATGTGACAGCACTTACGTCAAACATCAGTCAAGAAGGCGTTTTGCATATAGAAGCTCCTAAAAAGCTACCTGCATCTACTGGAGAATCAACAAAAGAGACTTTCAAATGCACTTTAGATGTACAAGGTTTCAAGCCAGAAGAAATTTCGATTCAAGTAAAGGGTAGAGATTTAGTCGTTCATGGTGAAACAAAAACTGAAAACAGCGGTGAACACGGTTCAAGTTTCCACCACAAGCAGTTTACCAAACACGTAGCTTTGCCAGATGATGTAAATCCATCCGAATTAAGTTCTCGCTATACGAAAGACTCTAAATTAACAATCGAAGCTCCGCGAAAGCAACTGCAAGCTCCACTCAAACTTGAAATCAAAATAGAAGAATGAAATGGTGTCATAATCGTTTGTAGCCGTGTTTGTAGTTATTTGTAAAAGTTCGTTTTTGTTTCTAAACGTTAATATTTACGCTAAATTGTATATAATTTAAATGCTTCATATTTTAAATGTTTATTTTGTTTGTTTTTAATTTTTGTATTAATAGTTTATTTAAAAAAAAAGAAAAGAAAAAATTATTTATTAAAGTTTGTGTTTTATTTTTCGAAAAAGTAACGTTTTTAAAGAGTTTAGTTCGAGAAAAACGCTTGAAACCGCGAAAGATTACAGCGTTAGTGTATACTCCATTTGTGATGATAAACAACAGAGAAAATTGTTGAGGTTTTTTTTCTTTAACATATTAGTTTTTTGTTTTTTTGTCATGATAATTCCACTTTAATTAAATTTAGCCTTGTCATTGTGTATATTGAACTTGAAGAAAGCATATTAAAACTAAATGTAAAACATATAGCATTCTTGTAATTGCCGAGATATTGTATTTTGCGGAAATATTGCACAAGTATCATAAATTGTACAAACAATTTGTATATCCTACACTTTCGCTGAAAGAGTGGCAGGAGAACTACACTTCGTTCACACTGGTGTGTAGCCTTCACTTCTACGCACAAATGAGGACTTTTTTCGGCTCAGTTGTGGACTTTTTCTTACTCCACGCTAGAAGGATATGAAACTTAGAGGCCGTAGATTGTGCCTATAAGTTCATAAGTTCCTATAAGTTCATATATAAGTTCAAAATAAAGTTCATAAGTTCCTATAAGTTCATATATAAGTTCAAAATAAGACGCTCAAAAGACGTCTATTTTACGTTGTGCTTATTGGGTAGATTTTCTTCACTAAGTTTATCTCGTGTTAATTGATTAAAATACTTAAACAAATAACAAAATTGACAAACAAGTTTGAGAAAAATTGACAAATTAGTCTAAGCGTAAAATGATAATACCAAAAAAACCGCAAGAAAAAAAATTTCTGCACCAATCAAAATTTAACAACATACCTTGTTATCAAACAAATTCCTCATCAGAGAAACGCTCATATGGCCCTAGGTACAAGCAAACTATATGGCTCTAGATAAAAGACTTGATAGCCTCATGAAAAATATCATTTATTAACAAGCTCGGATTTTAGTTTTTTTACGTAAATAAAGTTTACTTTTGTAGAGTAAATAAAGTTGCGACTTGTTTAGAGCGGTTTTTCAAATTTACGGCAGAATGTATTTTTTAACTCGAGGTTAAAGAAATAACAAATAGATAATTTTTAATTCTAAGGATCAATGGGGACGTCCTAAAAAATTTTTTATTAAACGATAAAAGACTTTTTTAAATTTTTAATCTTTTATTAAAAAAGCAAGTTATTATATTCTTTACTTATATAATTTTTTGGACGTACCCAAAATAGTACAGCTTAAGTAAAATCTTAGTCAAAATATTTTGTTTTCGATAATCAGGAGGTGAAGTTCGTTTTTATTATTAATAATTTTCAAAATAAAATAATGAACGTACCCAACATTTTTTTTCTATGATTGTTCTTTTTATTTAGTTTAGTTTCAAATATCTAAAATTAAGTAACTGATTTTATTTATAAAAAAACACTCTCAGACGTACCGCAACATATACACCCTTAAATATATAAGGTTTATTATGAAGTTTAAAATATCGCTTAATGTGATTAGCGATCTTTAGTATGTTCCAAAAGGAGGTCTTGCAAACTTAAAATTAATTGTAGACTCCGGAAAATTTTGCAAAATAAAAAATGACGTAAGGGTCGTTTTTTGTTTTGCAAAATTTTTGTTTTTATTTTTGCGTTTCTATATCACCCGAAAAAATTTTAGAAAAGCTTGGTTTCAATAAAATAAAATTCTTACAGTTACTTGTTAAATGATTTTTTATTTTTAACCAGTTTCCAAAATTTTAGATTTCAACATAAGTATTTCTCAAAATGCTTTCAAAAAATATTGAAATAAATGCGGATGATTTGTTTGATTCTGGTAGCTTTAAAGGTAGTGAGAATGGAATGAATCTTTTATCGAACCAGAAGATTTTATAGGTAAGATTTTTTATTTATTATAAACTTAAATGATCTCTCGATTATGATTTGATTGTGTTCTTTTTAACATTTTAAATATTTAGAAAATTAATGATATAGTTATTAATTTTATTATTTTTAATATAGTTATTAATTTTACTTAATATTTGTATCATATGCTATATTATTATAATATTTATAACTTATAATTTAAATAATATGTTTAAAATACTATCAAGACTAACGGTATTAATGAATATAGACTAATGATAATTATGATAATTAATGTGATAATTGATATTACCATTAACACAATGATAATAGTATAAATAATACCCAAAAACAATAAACAATAAAAACAATCTTTAACACAGGTCAACAAGAAAAAATTTTTTTTCTAGTGCCGAGCAAACAATTTGTTTTTTGTATAGCATTTCTCATTTTGATTTCAAATATGTAACTCTTTTTTTACCATCAGGTCAAGTTGTAAAGATATTTAGGTTCAAATCTTAAGTTTTTACGGTTAAGTCCCTAATATTGTCGAAAAAAAAGTTATTCAAAAGTATGTCAACCTGGGTCTCAAAAGAAGCGTATTTTCATAGAGATTTTAGAAAACATAAATATTTTACCTTAAAATTTATTGACAAAAAAATTATATGAAAAAATGCTAAAGACTCTTAAAAAAAAGTTAACAGAATGTTATTCACCAAAAATTCACAAAATTCTTATTTTTATTACAAATAAATAACATTTTTAAAATCTCTATGAAAATACGCTTCTTTTGAGACCCAGGTTGACATACTTTTGAATAACTTTTTTTTCGACAATATTAGGGACTTTACCCTAAATACTTAAGATTTGAACCTAAATATCTTTACAACTTGACGTGATGGTAAAAAAAGAGTTGCATATTTGAAATCAAAATGAGAAATACTATACAAAAAACAAATTGTTTGCTCGGCACCAGAAAAAATTTTTTTTTTGTTGACCTGTGTAATAGTTATAACAACTATTTAAATAGCTATAATAATTATAATAATGATAATGATAATTAATAATTATAATTATAATAATGATAATAAAGTAAAATTATAGCCAATAGAGTAGTAATATTGATAACAATATAGCAAAAATAGCAACAGCTGTAACAAAAATTATCACAATAGCAAGAACAGTAACAATAACAACACAGCAATGTTAACAACATTAATAGTATTAGTATAAGAAGAGAACGTTTGTTATTCTAACCGGCGCTATTTACTTAAAGTTGCGACAAACTTTTAGGGCATTCTTGCTTTTTCTAAGATTCTTATCAATGCAATTTTTTGGAAAATATTTCTATTTTATATAACTATTAACATACTGATGTTTTGAGTTTATACAATGCCAGAAAGTCTTATATCTAAAACAATAAAAAATTATGTAGGGCGCTATGAAAAATTCTGTAGGGCGCTATAACCTAGCTACTATTTTATAAGAGTTTACTTAAATGTTTCTTTTATGAAATATCAAAATATAGTCTTATATAATATATAACTATATCATTAATTAATATTTAGCATCAATTCTTATATCGATGTAAAATTATATTCATTTTAAGTTTGTATTTAAATTAAACAAACGTATTTTTACAATGTATAAATTACACAGCTCGCAGAGACTTTGCGTCTTCTGGGAGCTATTACTCTTTTATTATTTGTCTTGATCGCATTACTTGTTTATCATTTTTATGGAGTCATTCTGAACAAGACTTCATCGTTTCTTCTCCTAATGTTTTTAATTTCTTTTTTTAGTCTTTAAACCATATGATTGAAGCATTTACTTTCTTTAATTTATTTGATGGTTTGTGATATTGTGAACTAGGCTTGAAATATGGCGCGGATATACATGAGGTACAGTTACTAGTTTGATTAACCACATAATTTGTTTTCGTAGTACTTTTTGTGTCCAGTTCTGACCACATTTTGTCTCTTGAGTCGATTTTACCCATTTGCTGTCACCCTCCTTGAATCTCTTCTTATCTGCTTTTCTCCATATATTAACCCCTGGAATAAAATATAGTAGTTTCCTCCTAAATAGCTTAGAACAACTCAGCACTATCTGATGATATCTTGTCTAATTGTATTTCGTCTCATGATATGTATTGTATATCGTATAACGACTTTTTTTCTAAGCATTTTCCCAAAGTTACGCATCTTTTATTAATTTTAGTTAATCTAACTTTTTGCATATAAGTAAAAATATCAAATTTATTTGCAAAGAGTTTAGCTTTAAACTTTTTGCAAATAAAATTTTTTTATGCACAGTCTTCTCCGTTTAAAATTTGATGCCGGCGCACGAAAAAGCGCTGGCAGGATGGTCATTTTTAAGTTAGCCTTCGCGATTTAAGAAATTCATTTTTTTCTGCTGCTTAAATTAAAATAAAACGGTAAGAATGCTTTGAATAAATACTAGATAAAATAATTAAAAAAAAAATAAGGTAAAAAAAAGCATTTTTTATAAAAGTTGAATATATATATATATATATATATATAGTCAAAAAGTTTCTTCCATAAACTGTAGTTTTAAATTGACCGCTAATAAACCAGACCATAAACAGTTTAAAAATTTGAATCAAGTTATTTTTTTTATGATAGATTGTGTCCACACTATGTCCACACCATGCTCAAAAAATGATTTTCAAAAAGTATCCCATGTATACATAACTTGTTTTGGACCATCTTTTATTCCAAAGGTTAATTTGTTTCAACGATTTCATGATCAGTGGACTTAATTGTGAATTAACTGATATAGATCTTAAAGTGTAACCAGTACTTTAGTTAATTTGGTAGTATTTTAATAATATATAAAAAATAGTGAGTACCATTTACAAACAGTTTTAGACTAATGATGCATAAAGACCTACGATTATGTGAAACAATTATTGTAAAATAATTATAATAAAAATAATAACAACAATAATTATACAAATAATAATTAATTACATTGTTCATAACAGTAGTAATAATAATAAAAATTTCCAGCTTTAACACGGAAATGTTGCAAGTGTTTGCAACATTTCCGTGTTAAAGCTGATGATAAAATTCTTCAAGATCAACTTAGATATTATCAAAAAAAAAAATGCTTCTCACGTATCTAATATCATCAGGTAAAATAGTGTTTTCAAAATAATAACATCAAGTAAAATAGTGTTTACAAAATAATAAAAAATTTTTTAATTATTTTTCTATTTTTGCGGAAGAGGCTTCTGACAGTTAAAGTAAAGAACAACTACTACTTATTATATGGTTTTTGATTCAAATTCATCAGTTTTTTTGATTGCACAAATGGTGTTACTAGTTAGGGATTATTTCATATTTTGTTAAAAAGTATTTCAGATTCTTCTTTATATACCATGAATTGGTGAGGACATTGATATGATGGCGCTGGGGTTATCGATAGTCACACTAAAGGTTTGTCCTCTTGTATTTTAAATCTGAATGGAAAAGCTGCATATGCTCATTGCAACAGTCATAGACCTAATTTAGCTATTTGTGCCGCATACAAAGTGCAAAATATCAAAGATCTTTTAGCACACCTTAATGAAGTATCATACTTTTTAAACTTTTACCTACCAGGCAACAAATGTTACAGGAGAATATTGAAATTATTGTACCGTTGACTGTTAAAAAAACAATTGAAACATTTTTGCATAACACATTGAGTGGAAAAAGTTTACTTTTGTTTTGGATACTTTTCGAGAACTTTGTCCTACAAAAACAATTTCAGAAGTTTAATTTTTTCATGACACTAGAAGGGTTTCATCATATCTTTTAGTGACTTTTATGGAACAAATTTACTGAACACCCATGCTTTGAGCTTGTGAGCTTCTCTCTAAATACCTCTTTATATAATTTAAAATTGCATATTATAGTATAATAATATATCTATTCTACTAATTTATTATTGCACTGTTCTTTTTATATACATATATATATATATATATATATATATATATATATATATATATATATATATATATATATATATATATATATATATATATATATATATATATATGTATATAAACAGAACAGTGCGATAATAAATTAGTAGAAAATCACTTAACAAAAATTTTTCAATTAACACAGTGTTTCATCAATAAAGACTCATCAGATATATATATATATAAACATATATATATATATATATAAATATATATATATATATATATATATATATATATATATATATATATATATATATATATATATATATATATATATATATCTATATATACAAATATATATATTATATATATATTATATATATATATATATATATATATATATATATATATATATATATATATATATATATATATATATTGACTAAAAAGCTGCAAATTCCTTAAACATAACCTATTTGTCACAGGATTCGTCTGCTTTTTAAAACCTTTTTATTTTTTGCAATTTCAAAACAATTATCACCTTTATTAGCTGAAACAAAACATTCTAAACCTTGATAATTTTAAATTGTAAACAGTGTCTCAATGCAATGGTTACTGATCTATTAAAATGAGGAATACCTTTGGTCTTTGAACAAGCTTTTTAACTTGACCTGAAAATGTTTCATATTTGAAGGAGGGACATCTATTAAGTACTTAAAACTTAACTGCATTATTTCCTATATGTATTAAAGAATGGATATTGTACACTAATTGATCCTTACCATAAAGCTCACCAAATAACTGTACAAAATAAGTTAGTAACTTAGCTAGAAAATTATTACATATCTAGAACAATCCACCAGATAAAGTATTGACTGCAATCTGAGACATTTTACAACGTTTGGACCATTTAACCATAAGGCGATGAGTCTTTGCATACCCCTAAGCATACTAGATGCGCAAAGTCTAAAAGAAACTTTGCCACCATGTCAAAATTTAATCCCATTTAACACACCACTAAGATGTTCAGAATGCTTTTGATGAAAAAAACCTGAATCAGTGTTTAAAATTGATGAAATATGTGGGAGTATTATCCTGCCACACCACTTTTCTTTCTGAACACAACGCTCGCATCAGTTATAATTATTGCTTAATACACTTAACAATTATGACTTTTGCCCAATATTCTTTAGATATAAAGGTAATATTTACTCCAATCTTTCACGGCTGTTTCACTCAATATAAAAGCGAGCTTGACGTCACAAGAATTTTTGTGTTTTAAAAAAAGAAAAGTATTTCCGCGTAAAAAGTATAAAAATTCACTAACTTTAAAATAATAGTATTTTTTTTCTATAAATTCTTTCATCTTCAAGTTAAAAAAAAATAAAAGAACTATCCTTCCTTGTTAAATAAATATTTCCATTAAACGGACTAAAATAAGATATTGTTAAAATATTGCTAAAGATTTGAGATCACTTTTCTGTTTTTTACGATTTTTACGGAAAACCTGTCTTGGGCCAACTAAGATATTCTGACATAGCTACATGGTTGATAGTTGAAATTTGGAACACTTATCAATAAATGTCTATTCTACCTGAATTTTGGTGCATATTGCTCATTTTTGTAAAAAAAGTTAGTTTTTAATGCATTTCTATTTTTAATTTTATCACTTTACAATGTAAATCAATTTTTTTTTTGTAATATGCACCAAATTATTGAAAATTCAATTCTTTATAAAAATGAAAATCAAAAAATTATTTTATGTACCTCCAGCTATGTTAAAAAATATGGTAATCAAACCTGGCTGGTTTAGCAACAAATTTTTATTGTTTTATGCGTAAATTTTTTTTTTACATTTTTAAACAATCACGTGATCTTTAATACCTTACGACCCAAAAGAATATCATGAATTTTATGAAAACAACTTTTTTAGCGAGTCAAATTTTGAACTATAAAATAAACAAAGTTAGGCGGTTTTTTTCTCTTGAGGGTATTCAACTAACATCAGATAAGTTTAATCCTATTATATATTATTGGTATAATTACAAACATAAATTGGTGTAAAAATATAGTTTAAGAATTGGTACAAGTTATTGTCACGAGTTATTAAGTCCAGCAACCGTTCTTCTGGTTTAAAATGAAGTATGAGTCTAGTATCAACTGGGTGTACAAAGAAATACTACTTAAAGAACTTATCAATGGACCAACTGATTATAGAATAGTTTTTTATAAGAATAAAAACAATTTCAAATTTTATTTGTATATTTAAACACGCAAAAAAAAATTAAATTTCGCGAGTCTTTATTTTTTAACATTCTCACAACATATTATTAGAACTGTGTGCACATAATAAAAAGTTTTATAAAAGCTTAAGCTTTAATTTTTAGGCTAAATATTCTTTAATTTAAATCTGGTTTTGTTTAATAGAATCAATTTTCAAAAACTAGTCATTTAACAGTTTATCCCCCTTTAACGACATTTTCATAATTTTGCGAAAATTCAATTTTCTTTACTGGCTTAAAATAAATCTGTTTTAATTAACTTTAAACGTTTAAGTAAGATTTTTTTGTTTTTAAAATAGTCCAACAATAATTATCGAAAATAATAAATAACCAATAAATGTTGAAAATATACTCTTTCTGATTTTTTTTTGATAAAAAGTAACATCAAATTACTAAAATTTAGCAAGGTTCGTCATTTGGCGCGTTTATTCTAAAATTAAAGAAGTATTTTAATATATTTTTGAAATGTCATCAGATAAAACATTTTATTGGTGTTTTTATTCTTTTTGCAGAACAAAATTATCTCTAATGTTATAAAAGTTATAAAGGTTTTAGTAACACCCCTTATGTGAATATTTTCTAAAAATAACAAGAAGCCGTAAAGCACGCCTGAAACAGCCGTGCATTGTATTTGTCTCCCAAAGTTCATGCAAGTCTATCATACATAAGTCTCTCACTAGTTCTAATACATAAAAGTTATTACCATTATTATTATAACTATATTTACTAACCTGTCATTACTAATATTTAATAAAAATACATTCTGGTTGTTGAAATCACTTTTACTCATATCAGTATGCAAATATTGTCAACAGTTAGTGTGCACCAAGCAGAAATATTCTTAAACATGCTGCAAAATACAAGAGATACATAAGTTACAAATCATAAGGGACCTATTTTTGTTCCTTTAATTTGCAACTTAATATTTTTATCTCAACATTTTAAAATTAAGTTATGGAAAACAAAAGCGGTGTTTAACTTATTTTAACTTATTTAAGTTATAATAAATAAGTACATGGTCATGATCTATATATTAACAATTATCTTTTTTTTTTGTATTTCTTCACTGAGTAACAGTGAAGAAATACACTGAAAAAAAAATTTCTATCTAATTACTAAGGTTGTTCACGAAAGCAAATGTTGAATTTTCGATAAAAAAAAAAGTTTTCGAAACTCTATTTTTGTTTCGGTAAGTTCGAAATAATTTCAAACTAATTAATTTTGTATCGAAACGATTTTTTCATTTCGAAATTGTAAAACTTGCTTCGAAATATTATTTTGATTTCGAAATTCTGAAAATATTACCGAAACAATTTTTCACTTTCGAAGTTGTAAAATTTCTTTCGAAATAATTTTGCGATTTCGAAATTCTGAAAATATTACCGAAACAATTTTTCACTTTCGAAGTTGTAAAATTTGTTTCGAAATATTTTTGCAATTTCGAAACTCTGAAAATATTACCGAAACAATTTTTCACCTTCGAAATTCTAAAATTTGCTTCGAAATAATTTTTCGATTTCGAAGTTCTAAAAATAACATCGAAACAATTTTTAACTTTCGGAATTCTAAAATTTGCTTCGAAATATGTTTGAGATTTCGAAATTCTAAAAATTATAGCGAAACAATTTTTCACTTTCGAAATTCTAAAATTTGCTTCGAAATGTTTTTGCAGGGATTAGATTAGAACCCCAACGGTTCTTTTGCAGGGATTAGAAACCTCAGGATAAGATAGGGGGTTGATATTTTGTGACATTTTGTGAAAAAGGGAGGAGGGGGATCTGAAAAGTTTTTTGCGTGACATAATTTGAAAATGACCCCTTACATCTACACGGTGAAATGTTTTATATAAAATATTAGCTCTCTCAAAATTAATAAAACCTACCTATAGCAAAAGCTACTTAAGTGTTTTTGTTTACAATTTAAATTGTAAATTTAAATTGTAAACGTATAATTTTTAAAATTTTTACTTATTCACTTATTCATGTTTTTACTTATTAATTATTGAAAAAAGATGCTTAAAAGCATATTCATTCAATATTGAATAAAAAAAATTTGAACTTCTAATTCAAAATAAAATTCAAAACTATATTTGGTTAAACTATATTTAAACTAGTGCACTAGTTACACTAATAACAGCACTAATAACAACTAGCACTAATAACATCACTATAGTGATGTTATTAAAAAGTTCGACTGTCGACTAATATATTTTCAAAAGTCAACCAAAGTCGACTTTTGAACTTATATTAAAATTGTTGAAATTATAGTTTGAACGAATAACACTTTTTTGAAATCGACTAAGTCGAATAAAAGCCGATGTAGTCGAAATATGAGGGGGGGGGGGGGGGCGCGCCCAAGTACTAAAAGAAATCAAGTAATTTACGTCTGTTTTATATGTTTTTAAATTATACAACTTAAATATTAATGAAACAAAACAATATGAACGCCACGCAGGATAAATTTTGCTAGGTCTAAATGATTTAATATTGTGGAAAAGTCCTTTTGATTTCTTGATAAATTTAAAACAAATATAAATCTAAAATAGTAAAATAAAAATAAATATAAGTTTTAAAACAAACTATTTAGATATGAAGGGTCTCACAATTTAATTATCTTTAGAGCCCTAGTTAAAGAACGGAACGGATCAGCACTGTATATAGTATCGATATTGTATGAAAATCTTTTTTAATAATCACATGCAAAGACTGCTAAAAAAACAAACAAAAAAAAACACATAACTATACAGTTTTTTAATATGATAATTATTGTCATATGTTATGAAGTTGTTTAATAATGCAGGGCCGTCAGAAGAAATCTTTGGACTATAAAAAGGCAGTTGCCGAAAATCATGCGGAAAAACCATTTTTTGGCGAGCCCTCGTTAAATGATCAGTCGTAAACCCAGAAATACAGAAGCTAACTGACAATATTTTGGATTTAAATTAATTGGGATATCGAAAAAAGAAATTTGTAATTTTGATTATTTATTATTTATAAAAATACTGAAGAAATGAAAAAATAATATAAATAAAATGTTAATATAGTAAAAATAGAGAAAGAGTATACAAAAATAGTGTAAGATGAAAATAATAATATTTTTACAAACACACACCCAATGAATCTTTCCCAACTTCTTTTCAGGCCTGGTTGTTTGTATATTATTTTTTAGATACTATGTCAGAACTAAGGTTCGGCAAGTTACTGACTGTTAACATTACGAATTGTTAACTTAGGCGGTATTTAATTCTAGTTACCATACATAATTACCTGAAGATGTTGTGAAGCTACTTTCAGTGTATTGTAAGTTACTCTTGAGTACTTTTAGTTGTTCTCAAGTGACCGCAGATACCGGTACCGGTAACTAAAAGTAATTTTTTTGGAAGTTGCTGAAATCCTCAAACCCTTAATAGAACTTCAAGAGAGTAAACAAAAAACTTAGTGCTGGATTAGGAGAGAAGTTGTTGGGATGGAGGGAGATACTATATTTTAATTTTTTAATTTAATATGAAAGGAAGGGGGGCAAATACTATATTCCGGCTCTGAAAAAATTACATTCTATTCAACAGTCATATTTGCTTTTGATAAACAAAATGAAATTATAATGAAATTATAATGAAAAAAATTTATAATGTTCAATCAAATAAAAAGATATTAGAAATGCATGTAAAAGTACTATTATTCGACTAAATCGACTTTTAGTCGATTAGTAGATAATCCAAAGTCGATTAGATCCGCTATTAGATTTTTCAAAGTCGAATAACTTCGACTAGTAGACTTTTAATCGATTTAGTCAAAGTCGATAGCAACACTAGTTTAAACACTTTTTAATTTTAAATTTGCATAACGTAAGTTTTAAACTTTAGATTTAGAATTTACATAAAAGTTCGTGCGCTTTTCCTAAATGATATAATTATGATGTTTAAAAGTTATAACGTGCAATTCCCTAAGGGCCTCTAACGCAAGTTATGAAATCATTGTTGCAACGTAAACGGCTAATTACTCTCTAGTGATTACTTAGATGAGATTTACAACGATTTCAAACAATTATATTTATACCTTAGCAATCTTTTTGTTACATAACTCTAAAATGTAACTAAAGTTATAATAATCTCCTTAATCACTCGGCAACCTAAGTGAAGTAACATGTGTTACACATTTACTAATAACATAAGATACTAATTTATTAATATTTGTTGTATGCGTACGAGTAAAAAAACTACTTGCTTTTTAGTTTGAATAAACATGTCAAAAACAAATAAATCCGTTATTAAGAAAGGAATAAGAAAACGAAGCTTCGTTTGGACATATTTTGAAAAAGACCAAAAGAATCAAACAAAATGCAATATATGTTATAAGATTCTACCTTACAACAGTTCGACCAGTTCAATGCAATCCCATTTATCAATTGATCATTGCATTAATTCAAAAATATCTAAAAAATCAACAATTTTACTCAACGATGACGATATATCCGATATTGAGAGCGGTAATGAAAATAGTTTTGAAGAGACTGGTCATAAAAAATTAAACAAGTTGTTGATAAACTTTATTGTTGGTACTGATCAGCCGATTTCGATAGTACGTCATCCAGATTTTGTAAATTTAGTTAGTGAGTTAAACAAAAGCTACAAAATGCCATGCATAAATACGGTGAGCAAAAAATTAATTCCATCAATTACGGACAATCTAAGATCAATTTTAATGCTAGAATTGAAGGGATGTCATTTCATTACAATTACTTGTGATGTTTGGTCATCATTGAGTAAAAACAGCTACCTCGGTGTGACTTGTCATTTTATTGACAAAAATATGATTCTGGTTGACCGAAACCTGGATCTTAGGTTTATGTCTGAAGTGAAAACAGCTGAATATTTATTTAATACGTTAAACGAAATCTTCAGTGAATGGTCAATCAGTACTAAGATTTTTGCACTAGTTACTGACTCAGGTGCAAACATTTTCTCTGCAGTAAATAAATTTGATGATAATGTTCTTAAGATTCCATGTGCTGGTCATCGTTTGAATCTTGTGGTTAACGATCTTTTAAACACGAGAGATATAAAAGTAAAAAAATTAAAAAATGGTTCAAAGTGTTACGAAGTAAAGGATTACGACGGTAATGGAAAATTAATTAATAAAGAAATTACAGAAAGTGAAGTTAAAGAAATTGAAAAAATTAACGAAGGCAAATTGGAAATCGCCAAGGTAATTTCATCCTGTAGGCATATTGTTGGTTCATTTAAGCATTCGGAGATGTTACAAAAAAAGTTAAGAGAAGTTCAAGAAACACTTCGATATGAAACTAAAATAAAGTTAGTACAGGATATAGCTATTCGCTGGAATAGCCAATTCGATATGATTGAATCTATATTAACTAATAAAACTGCGTTGGATATGATAAGCATTGAATACCAAAATATAAAAGACTATCTTCCCACTGCTAATGAATTTAAGGTGCTGGAGGATTTATGTGATTTGTTACACCCAATTAAAGAGCTAACAAAACTTTTTAGCGGAAAGAAATATGTTACAGTAACATTTCTGTTTCCAACATTGTATTCTCTACTAAATGGAATACTTGAATCGCAACCCATTTTTACAGAACTAGTTAAGACTTTTCAAAAGGAATTATTAAGGTCTCTAAAAGGACGTTTTAAATACGTTTTTGCTAATGATTTTTTCTTAGCAGCTACTTTTCTTGATTTCAAATTTCGTAAATTTGAGTTTATCAAAAATGATATCGATAGATATGAATGCATTACAAAGGCAAAAATGTTTATAAAAACATTTTATGAAATGCATCTAAAAGAATCCGAAGAAATCGATATAACAATTGAAACAAATTGTTTAAATAACACTTTAAACTCATCAAACAACTCAACTGACAATACCATAAAAACATTTCAGCAATCGTCAACGCCACCGTTTGCAAATACTACTACTTTCGTTAACAACCAAAGACGAAAGCCAATCAACTTAATTGAACTTGTAACAGATAAATCATGTTGTCATTTAATTGAAAACAATGATAAACTGGAAAAAGAAATAAACGATTACAGTCTGCAATACTTTCAGAGCTACGAAAATAGTGCCATCGAATTTTTCCAAGCTAATCAAAAATTGTTCCCGGTTTTAACACAAATTGCACGGGTAATATTTTCAGTTCCAGCGACATCGGTACCATCAGAATGTTTATTTAGTTCAACCGGTTTAATAGATACGGAGCTACGGAACCGGCTGGCGCCGAGCTTATTGAAGCAGTTGGTTTTTATTAAAGAAAACAAATAATGAAAAACATTTCTTTATCAAATAATGTTAAAAGAGTTCGAATTGAACTGAAACTTGTTTTCACTTATAATTCTTAGTAACTTAAAACACTTGTATTCTTTTTTGTTTATCTGATGAGCTTTTTTACAAACAGATTAATTGAGGACAAGTTGTTTTCTTTCCAGTCTTTATTTTCTTTTCCTGTCTGGAAAATACATCATTCAATCATTGAGCTGCCACCAGGCCAGGTGCTAGTAGGTGTCATGTGGTGGGGTGCAATTAAAATTTTTGCTAAGTAAAAAAAAAGGTCCTTGTTTTTTGAAATTTGAGGACTGACTGGTCTAAAAGGTCTACATTTGCCGGCTTATTTAAAAGGGTAAATTTTTCCGACTAAATGCACAAAAAATGCATTGAGGAGGGAAGGGGTGTGAACAATTTTAAATTTAAGTAATCCTTCCCGGTCACTGAACGGTTTGGAATTTGTAACTAAAGAGACTAATTTCATAGCTTGCAACAGTAGCATTTACTGTTAAGATAGTGCCTCTTTTTAAAAAATCTTGTTGTCCAACGAACTAATTATAAATTTGTTTTTTACCCTAATTCGTTAAGAAACTGGTTAAGGTTTTTAGATTTTTGGAATAATGGTGCCTCTTCAAATTATATTCTTTGCACACTAAAACAGATTCATTACATACTAAGCATACTGGCACCAAATTAAATTTACCAAAATGGTATTATTTTGCTATATATACATATATCTCTATATATAACATATATATATGTATACATATATATATATATATATATATATATATATATATACATATATATATATATATATACATATATATATATATATATATATACATATATATATATATATATCTTTCTCTCTCTCTCTCTCTTCATATATATATGTATATATATATATATATATATGTATATATATATATATATATATATATATATATATATATATATATATATATATATATATATATATATATATATATATATATACATATATATATATATATATATATATGTATATGTATATATACATATTAATATATATATATATATATATATATATATATATATATATATATATATATGTATATGTATATATACATATTAATATATATATATATATATATATGTACATATATATATATATGTATATATACATATTAATATACATATATATATATATATATATATATATATATATATATATATATATATATATATATATATATATATATATATATATATATATATATATATATATATATATATATATATATATATATATATATATATATCAGAGCCGGAACCAGCTTTTTTTGGTCTTTGAGATAGCTGACTTCCAGACATGGAGCAAGCTCCAAACATTTATATATTTATACTTATGTCAAATAAGGATGTTTTGCAAAAAAAATTGCGATGATTGGAGGCTGGAAACTAAAAAGCCCCAAAACTTGTGCCCCCCCTGTCCCAAACGTGAGAGCAACAAATTGATGAAATATTTTTTGTACTATTATTAACTAGACTTATATTAATCAATAAATTTTAAATTTCATAGTAAAATATTTTAGCTTTCAAAAATTATGACCATATAAAGTCAGAACCCCCCTCAAATTGAGGGGATTGTAAAGTTTATATAGTCATTATTTTTGAACGCTGAAAGATAATACTATGAAACTTAAAATTTGTCAATGAATGTATATCTAGTTGAGAATAGTACAAAAAATATTTCTTCAACTTGTTGCTCTCACGTTTGGGGCAGGTGGGGCCACAAATTTTGGGGCTTATTTGTTCCCAGCCTCCAATAATCGCAATTTTTTGCAAAGCATCCTTATTTAATATAAGTATAAACATATAATTGTTTGGCGTTTGCTTCATGTTTGGAAGTTAGCTATCTCAAAGACCAAAAAAAGCTGGTTCCGGCTCTGTATATATATATATATATATATATATATATATATATATATATATATATATATATATATATATATATATATATATATATATATATATATATATATATATATATATATATATATATATATATATATTTATATATATATATATACACATATATATATATATACATATATATATATATATACATATATATATATATATATATATATATATATATATATATATATATATATATATATATATATTTATATATATATATATATATATTTATATATATATATTTATATACATATATTTATATATATATATATATATATATATATATATATATTTATATATATATATATATATATATATATATATATATATATACATATATTTATATACATATATTTATATATATATAATAAAAGGTCTACCTGCTGAAACACCCCGTGGTAAATTATTTAGGCGCCCGGTTATTTTAATATTATTATGCAAATAAAATATAATGTATTAAAATTACTTTTTGGAATAAATTTAACTTTCCAAAATTCTTTTTTCTTTTCTTCCTGAAATTAAATAAACTTTTCAAAATCTAATTTTATTTTCGAAATTAATTTAGGTTATCAAATATTGTTTTGTTTTTTTCGAAATTAATTTCACTTTTCGAAATCCACTTTTTTTTTTCGAAGTTAATTTCACATTTCGAAATTCTGATTTTTCTTTCGAAATTAATTTCGGTTTTCGAAATACACTTTTTTTTTTCGAAGTTAATTTCACTTTTCGAAATTCTGATTTTTCTTTCGAAATTAATTTCGGTTTTCGAAATACACTTTTTTTTTTCGAAGTTAATTTCACTTTTCGAAATTCTGATTTTTCTTTCGAAATTAATTTCGGTTTTCGAAATACACTTTTTTTTTTCGAAGTTAATTTCACTTTTCGAAATTCTGTTTTTTATTTCGAAATTAATTTCACTTTTCGAAGTTCAATTTTTTATTTCGAAATTAATTTAACATTTCGAAATTCCTTTTTTATTTCCGAAATTAATTTGACTAGTTCGATTATTTTCATAAGTTTTTATAGATTTCGAAAAAAAAAAAGTATTTCGATACCGTTTTAATCGAAAATTTTCGAAATTTGCAATTTCGATAATGAACCCTACTAATTACAATATAAATACAATGTATACAAAAAATATAATGCATAAAAGTTAAATTTTTAAAATTATTTTCACGCACAATACGAATTGTAAATGGCAACCATCGAGTAAGTTTTGTAATGATTTTTTTATTATCAAGATTAAACTTTTAGGAACCTTCTGGGAAAGCCATCAGATCCCCAGATCTTTCGGCCCTGATAAAAACCATATAAAACCAAATCAAGCAAATTTGCTTGATTTTTTTTCATATGGGGTCCATCCGTAAACCAAAACACTTACCCGTCAAAATTCCGCTCCCGTAAGCCAGGACAAAAACCATACATCTTAAACCTTGTTTGTTTATTACAAATTAAGCACACAGTTGTACATGACTTGTTTTTATAAAAACATAAGTTTTCTACATTAGGGCGTACACAAATTTTTTTTTGGTTCTTAATATATCCCGGTTATATGCATAAAGTATGCAATTTTACTAAATTTAAGAGTTAAAGGACCCTTAGAAGTGTTAGGTGTAAAAACTGAAAAACAGGCATTTATGGAATTTTTGATATAGTTTTCCACCTAAATGATATATCTACAGCTCCAAATCAAGTAAGCAAGTATTATTTTTCAATAATACAGAGACTGTATAAATTACATTAATTAAATCAATATAACAATAAAGTTTTTGTTTTTAAATATGTAAATAAATATTAATATGGAAATAAGCAATAAACAATGCAGAAGAACAAGCTGTAAAAAAAGAAAATTTGAAGATATGGGAAAAAGTTTAATAATTTGGTAGAAAACCCAAGGAGACCATTGTATCTTTTGAACAGACCCGTTTCAGAGCTTCCAAAATACTAGTTGCCCACAAATGATGGCATTTTAAGAAGATATTGCCATATTATTTCCTCAAAACAAATAAGGCATAAGTCAACAAAATCAAATATTAGTTGCTCCACAGAGAAAGATGGTATCAGTTAAAGTATCAACTCTCTGGTGCACAATATGAGACAGGTATTAAAAATTGTCTTGTCAAAGCCGTAGTAAATATCTGGTGCAAAGCGGGTTGGAGAAAGCAAATATATCTTAAAAAGTAAGATTTTCTCAATATGTTCACAATGAATATATTTTTTTAAATTTTAGCTGTCAACATTTACAGTTGTAAATGAGTAAGTTATGTTTTTTTTTCACATTAGATTGAACTTCTCTTCAAAAGAAAGTCTTTCGATTCTCATTCTGAAAGTCAGAGACAAAATATCATGGTGGTTGGTAAAGAGAATAAGGTGCGAATAAAAGAATAAAAAAGAGCAGTTTGAATAGCATAACTCCTTAGCAAAATATATTTTAGATTAAATGTAAATCTTTTTTCAACTTTTGTTAAACAAAAAATATTTTGAACCGAAATAAACTGTTTTTTCTTCGGATGGTTTTATTATCTAAATATTAGACAATTTTAAGAAAAATAGAAATCTACACCTAACACTTCCTGTAGGTTTAGAGAACTAAAATTTTTTATTTTTTTTCATTTAAGGTATATAAGCAGAATGTGTTTAGAATCTTTTGGTTCTGTGAAAAAATTCAATTTTTGGGACACCCTATTCTACATAACGTCAGTTTCCTTATAATTTATGAAGATCTGACTTCTGATTATTAAATATATTTTCAGTAAGCGTATACGTATTTGTATTATACGTATTATGTATTATACGTATAATACAAATACTTATACGTATTTGTATAGTATAATACAAATACGTATAAGCGTATACCTATTTGTATTATACAAATAAAAGAGAAAGATTATAATAAAAAGTTATGGGTGATACACCCGTTAAGGCGTTTATTAACTGTTCTAAATATAATTTTTATCTTAAGTGCATAACTAAAAATATAACTTTTAAACTATAATAAAAATAAAACAATAATAACAATATTATTATTATCATAATAAGATTTTTTTATTATTAATCTATGTTAATTTAAGTTAATTTATAATATTTTCACGGTATTATATATTTATAAGGTAATATCACATATAACATTACATAAACAAGCTATATTCATTTAAATTGTATACATTTAGTTCGTTAAGATGCTGTTTAAAGACAAAAAGATAAATAACTGCTCGATTAGAAAGCATTTAAAGAATATACATGTCCTTCTACTTTTAAAAATAACTTATTGCCAGCTTCAAATTTATTAAATGTTTCTGTTGATCTCAACACATCTTTGTTTTGTAACAATAATGTTGTTCATTATGTGCATACTTTACATTATTTATCATATCATGCAGAGACATTTGTTTGTTTTGACAAAATTTCAGCATTTGTCTTTGAGAATTATTTGAAAACTTTACATTAAATGGAAAGATACTAAAAGTCATGTTTTTTAAAGTCTTCCTACGTTTTTTTTTAAAAAAACATTGCTAAAATGGGCTTCTTTTAAAGCCATTAAGCATTCAAAATAAGTTTCATTCATGGTTAAAGATTTTTGCGATCATTTTATTTATAGTTAAAAATTTTTAATAACCATGGTTAAAGGTTTAACAATTTTCAATCATGTTTAATGTCTTACTGTTTAAACTGAAGAAAGAAACGGTTTTATTAAAATTTGTTCAAACATTGCAACAATGTGAAATATGATAAAGGAACATAATGGTAAAATAAACTGTTGATTATAAAAAATATAAACGCATTTTTAATTTTTTCACATCCAATACCTTCATCTGATCCTAATATTTTTAGAGTTCAATCTTACTACTAACCAATACAAAGCACATATTTCAGAAATATTAGTTTGTTTGGCTAAAAAATATGTATGTATGCATGAATGTGTGTATGTATGTATTTTTTTTTTCAGCGCTAATTTACAGACATTCCTTTGTTGAAATAATGCAATTTTTGAAACTTATTATTTTATTTAAAATTATAAATTTTTGAAAGATTGCAAGTCATATTTTTTTAGATATTTTGACTTGTTGTACTAAATAATTTCTTGCTATCTTCAAAGACTAATACAAAGTATGAAATTTTTAATGAAAACGATGATAATAATATGAATTTTTTACTTAAAAAGTAAGATTTTTAAATTTGTAATATAGTTAAACATACATAACCAATTTAAGTTTTTTATATTACCAATTATTTTAAATTTATTGGTTAGATTGTCAAAAAAACTTCATAAGCATCAAGTAGCCCCAGAAATACTTATGCTCAATAATCGCAAATTATACGCAAATGATATCAAACAAATCAAAGTTATAAAAATTGTTGAAGGTCACAAGTCTTTGCAAAATGACATCAGCGAAATTGCAAAATGGACGGATATCTAGTTGACCAAGTTGAACGTTAAAATGTGCAAAGTGATGTATATAGGTAAAAATCCATTAATAAGTTACAGTATGACCCATGACGGCTAAGAGCATACATTGTACAGAGCAGTAAGTAAAAGATGCTTATTTGACTATTTCATCCAACCTTAAATGGCATGATTAAGTGAATTCTTGGATAAGGAAACGGTAAAATCAATATATGCGACGTTTGTGAAACTGTTTTTTGAGCTCGCTATACTTGCATGGATGCCTTAATTACAACGGGATATGGATGAGTTAGAGAAAGTTGTTTTGTTTTATTTTTAGTTATATGTGAGTTTCATTATTTTACAATGTGTTTATATGTGAGTTTCATTATTTTACAATACTTTATTTGAATCAATTAACAAAAGTTAAATTTATTAAAGCCTTTTTTTCATGCTGATTAAGTAACTTATTGGCTATTTAATAATAGATCGATTTTTACCGAGTTGTCGAAAAAAAAAGAGTAGTATCCTTATCGGTAGTACCTACGTCAACCTTGGAGAGTAAATAATAAGTATATATGTATAATAAATGTCTATCATATCTTCACCTTTACGATTACATTTACTTACACCCAACCCATCTGTGTATGTATGTACTGCAACCCCTGCATAAGACCATTTTAGTATAGTTAAATATATTCATGTATGAGTTAATGCTTAAATGCATGTGTGAGTGTGTGAGTGTGTATATATATATTTATATATATATATATATATATATATATATATATATATATATATATATATATATATATATATATATATATATATATATATATATATATATGTATATATATCGCATCATTGTTATCACTATTATCATCTTCACCATCATATTAGTTCATCGTATTGTAGTTTATTCTCCTCGGGCCTTTGCCCTGCAGAGGTGTTATATTAGTTTATTGATTCATTTTATTAGCAAAAAAAGCTATATAATTGCGTTAATTAGTGGCAACAATAGAAATTTGATTATATGCCTCTGCTAGTGGGGCTAGTTTTTTTAAATCTTAAGGTAAATAATTTAATATGCTTTCATTTCCGAAAGGTCTGGTGAGCGCAAATTATATTATTTTTTTAGAGAAATAAAAAATACTTTTTAGTTTGAAATACATGTTTCGAATCAAAAAGTGTTTTTTAGATCGAAACATGTGTTTCAAACTCATGAAATACAAGAGTCAAGTAAAAGAATTCAAATTAGGGATACTGAGAGGGCAATATAAGCTCCATTTTAAATGTATGGTGTGGCAATTTTTAAAATTTCCTTATCTTGTCTTTTCAGCAGTCACAACATTGTTATTTTGTGACATAGCCATCAACAATGCTGTACTTTACTTTTATTTTATATGTATGTATGTATGTATGTATGTATGTATGTATGTATGTATGTATTTATGTATGTATGTATGTATGTATGTATGTATGTATGTATGTATGTATGTATGTATGTATGTATGTATGTATGTATGTATGTATGTATGTATGTATGTATGTATGTATGTATGTATGTATGTATGTATGTATGTATGTATATCCGAGGAAGACTTTACGGTTTTGCTACATAGCACCACAAAAGAGCATATAAATAGGAAGTTCAAGTCTCCTTCCTTACCAATGGCGCTAAATATGTCCAGAGCTCGCTTCGACCCCTGGATCTCTTGCATATAAGGCAAGCTAACCAACAACCGCTGCACCTTGGCCGTAATATTTAAATGATCCATTAAACAAAAAATCTAAAGAGTTTATTTTTCTACACATGATGCGTCAGGGGATTAGACCAGAAAAATGGATCATGTCGTAATGAAAATTTCGTTTGCTTTTTAGAAATACTATATGAATACGATCCACTTTTAGCTAAACATATAAACATTTACGTAAACCAACGCATATGTAGCACTTTTTACTAATCAGCTAACATTTGCGAAGAGTTCCGCGATCTACTTGGTGGTTCTTATTTACAAATAGTTGGTAGTTCTATATCGCTTTTATATTTTTATTAGATATTATTTGCAATGGATATCAAATATAAGAATATTTGTAATGGACATCAAATATAATGGCAATGCATTGCCATTACTTTTGGTTCGGATTACAAACCTTTTCGGATATTTTTGTTTTAAGACTCTCATCACCGCAGTTTTTGGTGACGTATTCTTACTTGACATACTTTAGAAGTTTGTTTAATCCCTAAGTAATTGTTTGTACTAAGATAGACGAATATCCTCATACGATGCTTTTTTCAAAGATATATTTTTAGAGCAAACTTTAATTTTTTGAATTTTGATTTAATATAAGATAACAAAAAAAAAAAAAAAAAAAGACAACAACAAAAAAATTGACTTATTGCTCTCACATTTAGGTAGGAGTGGCAAACATAAATTATATTTGTTCCCAGATTACAATGACCGCAATTTTTTTTGAAAACGTTTTCGTTTGACATAAACATGAACATACTTAAGTTTTCAAAATGCAATTTTTCTTTGTACACTGAACAAATATGCAGTTATTTTTGTTTAATGTACCTTTGTGCGGGAAAAAATTTCTTTAGTTAAAGTGTGCGCAGGCAGTGGCGATTCTAGGTAAAAAACACGGAGGAGGTGGGGGAGGTTGGCAAATCTTTAAAAAGTACTAACTGCTTTCTAAAATTAAAAAAAAATCCTCAAATCTAAAAATTAATGAAACCTAAAAATATAAAATTACGTCAAACTCCCGACTGACAGACTATATTCCTCAAAAATTTAACTAACTTTTAAATCGGCTTTTGGCTGAAGGAAGGAGGGGGGGGGGGGTTGTGACTTCTCCATGGAATCGCCTTAATGAGCATGGTTAAACTTTTAATACTAAATTGTCTTGTTTTTGACAGAAAAAAAAATCGGATAATCGCATATGTAAGATATTACTGTGAGTAAGTACAATATTATTCCGCTTTTGTTTCTAATTTATGTTAATTATGTTAATGACTTAGATAAATTTTCTAATATTTTAAATACAGTTTTATTTGCTGATCATACTAATTTATTTTATTCTAACGAAGATAATAATATTTTATTTTCAACAGTCAACCAAGAACTTGATAAACTAAACCAATGGTTTAAGTCCAATAAATTATCTCTTCATATTACTAAACTAAATACACATTATTCCGTAGTGTATATATATATACAATTGAAATACTATGCAATTGAAACTTTTTGTTATCAAAGTTTTTAGGCATAATTCTTGATGAAAACATTACATGAAGTGAGCATATAAATGTAAATGAGAATAAAATTTCAAAAAATATAGGCATAATGTACAAAAATAAACAATTCTTAAATCAATCTTGTTTGAAATACATATACTTTTCATTTATACATTGTTACCTAAATACATTGTTACTATGGAAACATTGCTTAATGCAGCACCAACGTTACAAAACTAAGTAAACTTCTCTGCAAACAAAAACATGCTATTAGGATCATTAGCGAGTAAAATTAAAAACGAATTTTTAAAACCCAATGCTTTTATATGTTATTAAAACACAAATTTTGCAATCAATTTTTAAGATAATATATTCTAGTCTTCTTCTCGCCCCTGCTACATATATATCTTGTTATTAACATACGATTTATATATTTACACGGATTAAAAAATAAAAAAAATAAAAATTTGTGATATTACTATTTTATTTTATTAACATTCGGCTATATGCATGTGTAAAAAAACAAATATATTTTAAAGTTTACTATTCTTCTCCCATATAAAAACAAACTTAATTAAAATTAACTAAATTAATTGACTTATTACAAAACTAATTATTGAACATTGTATTGTCATCAAGCAAGAGTATGTATGCAAAATTTTAAGAAAATCTATCATCAGGAAGTGACTCAAAAAGTGATTTCAAGGTTTGATGCTAACAAACAAACAGACTGAGACGAGGAATTAATAAAAGCATTCGGAAAAATGAAAATCATCTTTTCCATACAAAAATATTTTTTAGTAAAACTTAATATAATAAATATTTTTAAATAAAATCTTTATCGTGTTCTTATATTTATGTTTAAACTTAATAAAAAAAATGGCACCGTTATTATTTAACTCGCTATTTAAAAAAACTAATCATATATACAGCAAAAGATTTTCAAATAACAAATATGGTCAATCTAAAACCTATTCAGCCACTATATACTCAATAACCAATGATATATTATATATTCTAGATATTCTAGAACTTCGGTCCGAAAAGTGAAGCCGTGAAAGCCATTTATTTTTGGAGCAAAAAAACTTATCTAGTTACTTTACTTTACTCCTACGGGGGTTACTTTGCACCGATTTTGAAAAGTTTTTGTAGTTCACCAGCTCGAATAGCAATGTTGATTTTTAAATATATTTGGTTTTTTTTGTTTGTTGGGCCATTATCTTCAATTTTCGGAATTAATTTTGAATGATGCTGTCATTTTTAGTGTTGTTTTTTTAATATTTATGAAGCCATTTTTTTTTACCGATTTTTTCTCCTTTAAAAGTGGCGTGTTTCTACACGAGAACTTAATCAACTTAAGCAAAGTTTAGTTTTTTTATGCGAAGAAACTATCAGTAGTTTAAATTATGCAAAAGAAAAATTAAATTAGACTATTATTTATGAAAGTGTTGTTCAAAATAGTTTGTGTCATGTTTTAACCAAAAAGGGGCTACTTTGCACCAGCTAAGAAAGTGGTGAAAAGCAACCTTAGACTATATATTTTTAAGCATTTTATGGTTTTAAATCTTACTAACAGATACAAATTGTTTTTAAGGATGGTAAGGTATTACAAGAGGAAGATTGGAACTCGTAGTTATAAAAATTATTCAACTGAAACACTAAAATTATGTTTGGATTTAATAAAAAATGGAACACTAAGTCAACGTATAGCTGCTAAACAATTTAATATACCAAGAAAGACAATAATTAATAAGTTAAACCAAAAAAATTTGATGAGACCAGGTAAACAGCCTATATTTTCAAAATTTGAAGAAGAATTTTTTTGCAAATATCAAATGCTGCAGAGCTGCAGTAAACGAGGAAACAATACGAGCATATATGAAAAATTTGAAGGAGATTGTGAAAAAACTTACCTGCAGAAAACATGGAGCCTAGACGAAATTAACTTAACTGATGATCCTGGAATAAGAAGAGTGATATGTCGTTGTGGCATTAAGTATCCAGAGAAAGTTTGTAGTTTTTCAAAGTCCAGCACTTTCTTAATGATGTGTAGTAGTGCAGCTGGTGAGTTGCTTCCACCATTTGTTTTGTACAAATTTGGAATACATGGACAAAGGGAGGGCCAAAATATTGTCGCTTTCAAAGTACTAAATCAGGTTGGTTTGATTCATTTGCTTTTAATAATTGGTTTGAAAGTCTTATGTTGCCAAAACTGAAAAAGTTAATTGGTAAAAAGGTTCTCATTGCTGACAACGTATCTACTCACCTTAATGTTACTATATTTCAAAAGTGCAGAGAAGAAAATATTTCATTTGTATGTTTGCCTCCTAACAGTACGCATCTTACACAACCCTTAGATGTTGCTTTTTTTAGGCCAATGAAAATAGCATGGAGAAAAATTTTGTTAGAGTGGAAAGGAACTCCAGAAGGTTTATATTTTGGTGTCTTACCTAAGCAGTACTTTCCGTCACTACTAAAACAAGTTCTTGATTTTCTAGAACCAAATATTATAAATATCTTTAAAGTGGTTTTCAAAAGTGTGGAATTTACCCTTATGATGTGCAACCACTGCTTGATAGAATTTCTAATAAAAAAGTTGAGGCTTCAGCCATCAGTTTGTCATTTTTGGATGCTCTCAAATTAACAAGAACTTCAATTGTGACAAAACCAAAGTTAGCAAAAAAGAAATTAGTTAACATACCAGCAGGAAAAAGTCTTTCTCATTTAGAGTTACTTGATATGGAACTGGATGGTTCCAGTAAAACAGAATCGTTAGCTACCCAGCTTCTTGATAACCATTTATTTTATGACTTGATGAAACCAATTAACAAGCAGATTGATGCATTTGTAATTGTAATAAATTGTAAAAATGAATATTTTCCTGGAATCATAAAAAGTTTTGATGAGAATGGTGCAACAGTAAGTATCATGGTAAAATCTTTATATAATTGGAAATGGCCTCTGAAAAAAAAAAGATTTTTTTTTATACGTGAGATACAATAATTGGAGAAATAAGCCCTCCTAAAATTTTGAGCAAAAGAGAGATCTTCTTAGTGCCAACATTTTTTAATAGTGTGGAATAATGTGAAACATTGGTATTTTAGTTCAGTTATTTTATTTATGAGATGGCCTATTTTTGGATTTTTTTTGTTTTATTTTTGATGTTTGTTTATTTAAAAGAAAGTATTACACTTATTTAATAAATTGTTTTATGAAATTACTGAATATAACCTCATAATTAAATTAACTTTCAGGGCTTTTTTTTTTTTTTTTAGAGTTTAAAGACCATATTTTTAAACACATAAAATATTTTAACTATTTAAAATAAAACTCTAGTATCATTAGCTCCATTTATGTCCTTAAATGAACACGATGTTGAAACCTCCATTATATTTGAAGATCTTCACTCGACCCAACTTATTAAAAAAGTATGTAACATTTATTTTAATATGAGATTTGCTCGGTATGCGCAGGTGTACACTGAAAGTTTAAAAAAGTCTACACTTGGGCTAAGACAACAAACAAATAAACTCTTTTTGTTTAAAGGTTTGTAAAAATGTTTATTAAATTTTAAAAAAACATACGAGAATGTTTGATTAATGTTTCCTAAATTCTTTTTTGATAAGGTAGGGATTAAAGTTTTAAACAAAAAAGCTCCAAGTTGGGACAGACTTGGACAAACTTGGAACAGACTTGGACCAACTTGGGACAGACGCTTTTAGTGCATTTCTATAAGTTATGATATTTTATAAAGATATATTTTAGAAATAAAAAACTTATCTTTTATTTTAGAAATAAAAAACTTATACGAATTTTCGAATGATCTTAAACTTATTATTATGAAAATGCATTTTTAACTTTTATTTCGCACGTCGGATATAGCTTTTGCCCTTATTAAAATGGCGGATTCAATTTGTAAACAAAAAAAGCGGCTTTACTTTTTGTCTAATAAAATCCCGCAAGTTAAACATCTAGTATATATAATATATTGTCAATAACAAAGTGAGGACCTAAATTATGGAATACACTTTTAAACGACGACTTTAAAACGCTCTCTTCGCTTAACCAGTTTAAAACAAAACTTTATCAAAACCTTTTACTAAACAACAAAGAATTAAATTTTTTCTAAGGCGTTTAAATAAGAGCATTTTCGAAAAATGATACACGATTTTTTAACGTTTATAAATTGTTTATTCACGATTTTAAATTATTTATAACTGAAGATGTAAAAAAAAAAAAAAAGAACAAAAAAAAAAAAATTCTTAAAATCGTATGTTAATTTCACTTCTTCAATTCACATAAACATTTAAGTGAGATTGAATTCTTTAAATTCACTTATATCTATATGTTGAAAGTATAGTTTTTAGTTTTTAATATAAATTATTTTTTATATATATGAGCGTGAATGTGTGTGTAACCATTCACTTTTTACCTTTTTTTTATCAATATATTTTTTCCTAATTATTTTGCAATAAATAACTAGGCGAGCTTAATATATGAATTAATAAAATCTAAAAAATTTGTACATATTTTTAAATAATTTATTTATTTGTTCAATTACATAAATAAAATAAGGTTTGAAACGGGTTTTTTTGTTTGTTTGTTTAGTTTTTTTTTTTTTTTTTTTTTTTTTGGTTTGTTAATCCCTATTTAATTATATTTTTAGTAAATTTAACGGCAAATATAACTAAGCGGACTTAATTAATAAAAACTAAAAAATATATATATACTTTTTAATAATTTATTTATTTGTTAACTACATAGATAATAATGTATAGATTATAATGGATCAGTCTTTTGTTTGTTTGTTTGTTGGTGTTTTTTTGTTTGTTTGTTTATTCCTACTTAATTAAATTTTTAGTAGATTTTAACGGCACTAAAAAAATGATATTTAAATAATAAACTTTAATTAATAAAAAATACAAAAAACTTCTAAAATAAGACGTAACTAAAACTTTTTAAAAGCCTCCATTTTTTTCCCTGTTATATTTGTGAAGAATTAAAAGTTGTTTCCATTCAAGAGTTTTCAAACAAAAGTTTTGATTGCGGCGCAGTAAAATGTTTTGTATTGAAAAATTTATCTTTGAAGTATGCTTTGCAATAAAAACGCTGCTGCAACCAAAAAAAATAATATAACTATGGTGCCAATAACTGAGAAATAATCGCGTAACAATTTTTGCTGTTCTGAATAAGAGTTTAGAGACTTCGTTACCATTCTTTTTTACGTACTTATTCAATCTTTTATATGATATTTAGAGTTAGAGATTGCTAAGAAATTATTTAAAATAAAACATAGAAATAACTTTTTCAATTAAAATTTTTTATTATGCGTGTTGCAATGATGGCTCCATCATCAGTGTTCTACCATTTAAAAAAATTAGTTTGATAATTATTGGCAAGTCATGAAACCACAATGTTCTTGTTTTGGCTCCTAATTTTTATTTTTAAAATCAAATCTTCAAAAGTCCAACACATTAGTAGTAAGATATTTTATTAGAATAATGCACTATTATATTTTGTATATATGAATTATTTAAATAAATTTCAATTTTCTGAAACTTAACAAGTTTTTATATTGATTAAAAAAGCAATTATGTAAAGTTATTTTGTGTGTTTGTATATATATATATATATATATATATATATATATATATATATATATATATATATATATATATATATATATATATATATATATATATATATATACATATATATATATATATATATATATATATATATATATATATATATATATATATATATATATATATATATATATATATATATATATATATACATATATATATATATATATATATATATATATATATATATATATATATATATATATATATATATATATATCTTATATATTTTTGAAATTTGATACGTATTTTACTAGAATCACTGAAAAATGAAGATATATATAACAAAAATTATTTTTATATAATAGAATCTTAGATTCTTAATGAGAATTTCTGTAAATTTAAAAACATTATGGTGTTAAAATAAGAACTGTTTTCTAATTTTGGGCAACAACCTAACCCAGCGGGCATTTGCTTTTAAAAGTTACGTTCTAAATGTATTTTAAATGTCTTTAAAACGTTTTCTAAACATTTTTATATAAAGAACGTTTAAAAGACGTACAAAAAACGATTAAAAGAAATAAACGTAACTTTTAAAAACAAATGCCGAAGGAAACACCTTTTTTTTTTACCAAAAATCTTTCCTGCCTCTAAGAAAAGTCTCTTTGAGTAGACATATGAGCCAGGGATAGATAATAGTTTCTTGCTATTTAGTATATATGGGGATAGTTAACCTTATTGTCACTCCACCATTTAAACATTTTTTTCATCATTATCCCATTAAAATATTTCACAAAACAATCCATTTCTCTTTATCTCTTTATTTGGTATTATAATATTCTTTTTTTGCTTCTTTCCTTTAGACTTACTTTAGGCTTACTTTAGGCTTATTATCTCTTTCTTCCTCTGACTCATGGCATGTAAACCCTACACCCCTTGCGCAAGGATGACACGCAAATTCGTGTCATCTTTTGCAAATTTGCAGCCGTGGTATAGTGGTTAGAATTCTGGATTCAGAACTGGAGGTCAGTGGTTCAAAGCTGGCTCTGGTCATATATGCAATATTGGTGTTGGTAACTGAATCTTTTTATTCGTGTAATCGGTAAAAAAAAATTATAATAAAAGAGAGTTACTTACAAGTTACTTCCTAAAGGAGGATAACCCACGATCTTTAATATACTTTATAAAAAAGCGTCTTAGATTGAAGTTATCATTAATAAAACACTAATTGTGAAAAAAGTAAATCTTGTTAATGTACTGTAGTGTTAATCAAGAAAATACTTTTGGTATGTTTAAAATGAGCGGTTTGCAAAAATTGGTAATGGCAAATTGTTTGAAATTTGAGTTTAAAGAAAAAAAAAATAGAAGAAAAAGATTATGTGTAAGAAGCAATAAATTTAAGAGCAAAAAAAAAAACTTACAAACCTTTTTACAACAATGAAATTTATACATACATATTGACAGTCATATACGCTGGAGAAATAAAAAAGATTTTATTTATCCACTTTATAGTTTTATTTGGTTATTCTACCTTACAAGTTTACCTGCTTATCTATTTTTACATAAATAAAGTATATTATTGATGAACCTTTTTAATAACTATTATTACTAAATGACTTTTTAATTTTTCATTATTGCTTATACGAATTTCAACGTTATATATAATTAAGAGTACGTTATATATTATGAGTAAACAAGTAGAAAGTAAGTAAGCAAAAATAGAAAAATGAGAAGAATTCATTAAGGTATAAAGTTACATATTTTAATGTAACTTCAATATAAAAGGTATAAGGTGTAATTTAATGGTTAAATATCTAAATTTATGGTTTAAATTTTGTGGTTAGCAAGTTTTGAAATTTCATATATTTTTTTTTTGTTTCGGTAGATTCTAGGAAAAAATCCCTGTGAGAAAAAATCCCCAAGGAAAAATCCCCCGCAAAAATTTAAAAAAAAAAAAAGGTATTTTTTTGAAATTGATAGATTGCCTATCCAAACCAAAACCCTCAGTCAATGTAGCGGTACACCTTGCATATTCTACCTATTTGTCAGTCTATTTGTATGCACACTCCTTGTATGTTCTAATTATTTGTCAGCCGATGTATGCACACTCCTTGTATGTTCTACCTATTTGTCAGTTAATAAATTTAAACTCCTTGCGTGTTCTACCTATTTGGTAGAAGATGCAGTGGGATTTTTTCTTAGGGGAATTTTTTCCTGCTACCGTTACGGCCGAAATTTTATAAATTTATAAATTACTTGTCAAATAAAAACAACGCATTAATCAAGATCAATAGAAACATTCAAAAAACTTTAACTTGTGGGGTTCCCCAAGGTTTAATTTTAGAACCCCTGCTATTCCTAATATAAATCATTGAACTTCTTTTTGTATCTAATCTATTAAATTTTATTCACTCGGATCCTTTTTATTATCATAAAATTTCGAAATTTGAAGTTGTTGTAAAATGTGTCAAATTTTCCAAATTGTTATTGTTTTGTTTTATATCTATGATTGTAAATATGGTAAGGTGCTTGGTAATAGCATTTTGCTGTCTTTATTTTGCTCTGACTCTTTTTTATATGCTTATATATTTATATTTTTTATAAATTCACTGTATTTATTATTAGATGGCGAAATGTATGTTGAAAATAATTAAAACAAAAAAAACCCAGCTGTTATCATTTTACGTTGTATATTTTATTTAGGAAGAAGTTGTAATGAAATACGACACCAATTTGCAATAAAAGAAATTGGCTTCGAAGATCTTCTGCAAAAAATTAAAACGTGCAGTGAAGGTAATTTAGCATTATAATGCAATATTAAAATCGTTTAAGATTGTTTGAAAAGATGAATTTATAGAGAAATTTATAGAGAAAAAGAGCTAAAAATACAACCTTTTTAAAAACTTCAGTTTAGTTATATAATTAGTGTAAACATGCTAAAATTTAAAGTTAAGAATATACGTTTAAATGTCTATACTTAAAATTGAAAAAAAGTCTACTTAAAAATACGTAAAAATGAAAAAAAGTCTGCTTAAAAATACTTAAAAATGATACTTGTAATAAGTATAGGTATTTATATGTTATTTTTTATAATTTTATATGTAAAAGTTTGAAGGCGGATGTGGAGAAGCAAAATTCATACTCATTAAGAATATGCTTTAATATTTTCAAAAACTGGTTACTTTAAATGCAAAGTTGTTCAGAAATAAGGGTTCCAAAAATAAATTACTATAAACTAAATTATTAGTTGAAAAAGTAAATTGTAAAGTTTATATAAGGCTGATAATACCTTACAAACTCCGTATAAAGATCTTTGAGGTGTTTTTTTGGGGGTGAAGAAAACTTTATTTTGGGGTAAAGTTATAACTTGTAAAGTTATAACTAAACCCCAAAATAAAGTTTTAAATTTTCCTTATAAATTTTAAAATAAATTTCTAAATTTTCAACCTAAGCCTTTGAAAATTGCATCATGGAAGTGAATGTAAATAAAAAAAAAATAATTTTGTTACAATAACACACATAGGCAGATCAGAATTTATTACAGTGTCTCAGAAGTTTGGTCTCTAAATTTGTGACGTTTCTTTGAAAAAATATCTTAACTTCCTGACTTTTTGCATATCTTATTTGTGTACCGGTGATCTTTTCATGTTACCATGGTGCAATCATCACTTGCATTACTGTTATCTGAACTATCACTTCTAGAATTGTCTGTATCATCAAACACTTGACTATCATTTATTTCAAGTTCTTTTTTTTTAGGTGACAGGTCTCGTGGATGGGTTGTAATAGGCTCTGTCACAACACCGCATGGAACTTCACACCCATTAGAAGATTTCTGAAATTTATAAAAAAATGTGTCTTTCAAATTTTAAATTAGGCATTTTTGGGCAATAAGTCAAATAATCTATCCCAGCTATTTATAATACTTGTTTTCATATTTGTACTTTGTGTTGATTTATTAATTAACTTATAACTTTGAACAGCAGTGTTTACTTTCCTTTGCACAAGTTTCTTCGAAAAATATGGTATCGTCATTTTTTTCCATGATTGACAAACTTCAATGGAGATTTCTTTATAAACTTTCAATTTCTATTATTAAATTACTCTAGGATATCTTATACATCTAAAATATAGTTTATATTTAAGTATATACAATATATAATAGTCTAAAATATGAAATATTTCAGCAAATTTTCACACTTTTGATGAAACTTCAAAAAGGATTTGCGCAGAGGTCTTTTTGCATTTTATTGTTTATTTTTATGTTTTTGTGAGTTTGTAGGTCATTACTCCACCAATAGTCATAGAGCCGTCACTTGAAAAATTTCAATCCTATTATATATATATATATATATATATATATATATATATATATATAATATATATATATATATATATATATATATATATATATATATATATATATATATATATACGCATATATGTAAAGAAGAGGTAGATGCCCTTTTATTTTCCGGCTAATTATATAAAGTTGATTTAGCTAAAAAATAAATGAGCTCAATAATAAACTACTCAGAGAGGCTATAGCAACTTTTTTCAGATGATAGATTAAGATGAGTGAAAGTAATACAATCAACCAGGGTAATTTTGGACTGCAGGGTCCGAAATTGCCCTAGAGCAGATAATAGTAAAGGCATGAGTACTCTTTAAGCTGCAGTTAAGCATAAAGTTAAAAAACCAACCTTACATGACCACATTTAAAATTCCAGTTTAAAGAAGGTTGAAAGGTAAACAATTATAAGCAAAGCAGATGAAGTACTCATCGTTCAAATGCTAGAAGCTGTTGCTGATCGGGGTTTCGCTATTGGAAGATTAGAAGTTAGAGTAATGGCTTTTGTTTCCTCAAAAATTGTAATAGTTCAAACGTTTTCAAATTAAAGATACCTAAGTTGACTGGTTAAATTCTTTTATGAAACGAAAACATTTTTTTGAAAGAAATGCTGCTATTATTAAACAACCAAGGCCAAAGTTAGGAGTTTAAATTCTCATCAAAAAATCTTTTTTTGATGAGAATTTCAAACTCATCTAAAAAAACTAATTTTTTTAGATGAGTTTGAAAAAACTAATGAACCACTTGGAAATATTCTACCTTCAAACATACTTTCCTGGAAAATCCTGGAAAGAAGTTTGTTTTAGTTTGAAAAGGAAGACGGCGTGTCAAAAATGTTCAAGAACATAGTAAAACTTTAACATCTATTGTGTGATGCGGCTCTTTTTCCGGAGTATTATAACCACTTATAGTAGTTTATAGAGTATTGAACGTTTATAAAGGTTGGATGACAAGAGGACCACATAGAACAGCCTATAGTTGCACAAAATCAGGTTGCTCTTATATGCAAACGTTTGAAAAGTGGTTTAAGTTGTGCTTTTTTCCAAACTTTTAACATTTGAATGGACTTAAACTTCTTTTAGGAGAAAGGAGAACCTTTCATTTTAATACAGACATTATTATGTTAGCAAAGAATTATAATGTTTACTGTGTTATGTTGCCACCTAATGCCACTCATATAATGCAGCTATCAGATGTATCTGTCTACGGTCCAATAAAGCAATGTTGGAAACAAGTGGAGGAAACAAAGTAGGAAATCTGGATGTTTTTCCATAGAAAATTTTCCAGCTCTATAAAAAAGTAAGCTATTAAGTTGGAAGACACTGTATGTCAGAAATTAATATCTGTCTTTTTTACATGTGGACTATATCCAATAAACCGCATAAAAGTTATAAAAAAAAAATTCATTAGTACCACGCAGCTGGTGCATTGGCATATTAAACAATTCAGTTATAACTTTGTTAATGTTTCATCGTAATGTACACGAAACGAAAAGCCCCAGGGGCAATAAGTTGAATACTACATTAGGGGCATTTTTAAATGTCGTTGAAAATAATGAAGTTAATCTTTATTTTGCTTGTGGAAAAGAAGAAATTGACGAAACTGTTAAAATTAGTGAAGTAGAAGAAGAGAAAGTTTTAGTCGATTGGACTGACTTTGAATGTTGTGGTCGTTGGTGTCGTTCAAAATGTTTGAAAAATTCCATGTCCGCTGATTGCATTGTATGCCCAAAACTATCGATTTATTTTAAAAGAGAAATAATTTTTGTATTATTTACTTTACAGTATCTAATTTTTGTTGTTGTTACGATTTCGAATAAATTTTTTTTTTTTAATGAAACACCTTTTTGCCATAAAAAAATACAAGTTAAATTCCCTGATGTTGAAAATTCAACTGTTAAAATCTTAAATTTTAAGTGCCCATATTTCAAATTTTATTTTTTGATGTTCAGACCGTTTGTTTAGGGTAATAACATGCTCGGAAGCCAAAAACAAAAATGTTAACATATTCTATATAAATAGAGTGGTACGATCCACACAAAAGTTTAAGTTTTGTATTGATTTTATAGTTGTACACCAAGAAATATTTTGAAAATTCATTGTTACTATAGTAAAACTTAATTTTTTAAACATGAATATATCATTTAAATTAGAAAAAAAATTTTCTTACTTGAAATTTTTTTGCCTCGATCACTCAATTAAAAACTAAAAATAAGCAAATTTTTGTGAAATGATTACTCAAGATTTACCAGCCCTTTTAACATGAAATTTGTAACATATTATAAACATAATACTAAACTAATTTGAGAGAAAATAATTGAAAATAAAAGAATATTTTAGAAATGATGCATGAAAAACTAACAAACTCTAACAAGTTAGGCGAGTCAAACAAAAATAATATGAAAAATTTCAAGAGCCAAAATTCGTTAAACAAAAACCTTCCTTCAAATAAATTTTATTACTATGAAGATCGAAATGTCAAAGTTTTATATCTTTTGTATAACTTTTTATAAAGTAACCGTTTCGCAAACTTTTTCAAGTGTTTTGTTTATATATCGGTTGCTATGGCGTTGTTACGGAAAGAAAACTGATTAAGTAGACATAATGCCATATTATTAAAATTTTAAAATGATAAATTAAAAGTTTTTTTAATCTGTGAAAAAAGGTATAATAATCCAAATTTATTTAATTTTTTTTTTCAAAATTGATTTTTGTTTCTTGGGGTACTGCGTTAAAGAAACGATTGAATATATTCTTCGAAAATTGTCCGGAGTATCCCCGGTTGACGGGACTTATTAATATTATAAAAAAAATTACTTTCTCAAGTCCTTAAATAAAGCGGTGTAAATTTGTATTTTTTAAATGTATACTTTGGGAAAAAAAAATTGTCAAAATGTGATTTTAACTAGGTGTTAAAAATAGTCTAGTTTTATAACTTCCCAAAAATAAGTTAAAAAGAGCATTAATATCTTTTATAAAACTTTTTAATTTCTTTCTTCATCCATCCAGTCGGCATTACGTCACTCCGCATTAAAAAGTAGTTTTAAAATTAACCATCTTGAATTGGGGGAAAACAAACTAAGAAATCAGTCGTGGTTTGTTGATTAAATTTATTTTTTAGAATACTAAAAAGTTGTTGGGCATTAGGTTGAACTGACTAAATAAAATAAAAAAATTAAGAACCTAAGTCTTCCTAAAAATGAAGTATTTCTAAGAAAGTGGTTGAATCATACTGCGGATGGTAGTGCATTTAGCAAGCATTGGTCTCCTAAATCCTCTAATGTTTATTTTTATTTGACACATATTATTACCGGTGGGTTATTTTTAATTTACATCTTAATTTAGTATAGGTAAATAAATATCGAAATATCAGTACTTTTTATGCCCTATAATAACCAAAATAATATGTAGACAGCAATGTAAGTCATCATTTTATTGAAACAGAGGATTAAAATATGTAAAAATAAAGTAAAATCACCTAAAAGCTTTATGTTTTGCAGACATCTTTCCTCTGTTTCTTTTAATTAACTTCTAAGATAATTGTAGGACATAAGTTTATTGTTTAATAAATTTTTCTTGACTTTGCGTATAAAAAAGAATCGTTTGTTTTTCCTTAATTCTATATGGTTACTTTTTACAATAGATAGCGTGTGCGCCTATCGTAGCAATAGTAAAAACGTAATATTAAATTGGTTTTTTAACTTTATTATTATTTTTTCTTATTTCCTAGGTAAAAACTTTGCGCAAAACATAGACAACACAAGCCAATTAAGAAAGAGAACACAACTTCCATTATCAACTTCAGATTATGAGATAACTTATACTGACTATTTAGTACCAATAATAAAGACTGATCAACCACTTTTAGCAAAAAAAATCTTAAACCCAAGGGAAAACGAAAAAAATTATTTAGAGCCTAATAACCAAAAATTAGCAGTTAACTTAGTAGACGATTCTTCTAACCTGTTAATGCCATTTAAAAGTAATCTTATCGCACAACGCATCATAGTTCCAACTTTAAAACCTATTTGGAAAAATATTTTTTTACCAACATTTCGCCAATACATCACCAGTTCAATATTAACACCGCAAAAATACATAAGATTAAATGACATTGAGCAAACCAGTTCAGCAGCTAAGAAGTCTACTAGATATCTTAATACGCTCGACTCAAAAAGTCTACCGGTAGAACCCATTAACTTGGAAAAGCAAGCTAAAGAAGCTTATGAACAAATTCAACGCGTACTTGAAGAAAATCCAAGTTTAACATTGCCGCCTCCTGTAAGTTTAAGTTTGAAACCTACAAAAAAGAAACATACAATAAACCTCTCATGGGATTTATCATTTTTAAAACATAAACCAACACCACCTTCGCAAGCTTTTTATCCTACTACTTTAGAAGTTGTTAAAGGAACTTTCACCTACCGCCCATCACCAACAGATTTATCTTTTCACACCGATATCAGCGTTTATACAAAAAAAAGTTTGTGGCATCTTGGAAGTTACTCAAATAATCTTATTACAACAAACAGCCCTATTGATAACTCTCAGATGGATCAATCAGTGTCGTGGAAAGATTATTTTCAGTTTGAAAATATATTAAAACAAATGGGATATGATAAGAAAAATACCCAAGTAGTAGATGACGATAAACAAAACAGTCAAGAAAACAATAATCAAAACCTTAATGATCAAGAACTCGAAAATCAATACCTAGAAAATCAAAATATAAACATTCAAGAGCCAAAAAGTGAAAATTTAATCATTCAAAAACTGAACAACCAAGAACTAGACAATCAAGATATTGATACTTTAAACAAACAAAGTACTCAGTTTAATAATTTTAAATTGATCAAATCAAATAATGCTGATAAAAGAACAAAAGTTAAATCCTTAATAAATCCTCATTTAACTGTAAAATCGCAATATAGCTCTCCAGTAAGCGTATCTTATAGCTTTAAAAAACTCGCAAGACCATCTTTATCATTGTATCCAGAATTTGTATCCTCTATTAATTCTAAAATTAAAGCAAACAAAGTCAATTCTTTAATACACGACGATTTAAGCGATGAAGTCTCGCAAATCAAAAAAGAAAATCCATATTATTCTCAAATGCTACTTTCTAATATAATTCCAACAAGTTTTAACAACGAAGATGTTTTAACTAGATCACATATCACTGACGAACATGATACAACGGTACGAAAAAATAATTTTTCAAACGCGGATAATAAAATAATTCCTGTGAGAGATGACAACATAGAAAACAAGTTCGCTAACTTCGATTTTTTAAAAGTTTCTAACCAATCAAAAAACGTCAAAGTCCAAATGAAAGATAATGCAACGGTTGAATCATTTTCTAACCGTAGTAAAAAAATTCCATCCATTTTTTCCACAAATAATCGCAAAACTGTTGTATCCACGTCCAACAAAAATAATGAAACAATTCGTTACTTGACAAAAAGTTATAATGACAAAAACAATGAAATCATCAAAGTCAAGTACAATTTTACTAAAAGAATTTTATTCAATGACTTTAAAAATATTGTTAATAATAATCCCTCAAAAAAAGAAGAAAGTGTTAATTTGTTCCATCTAAATAACGAAACAAAAAACGGTAACAACTCGAAAGAAAAGCAAGGTAACTTAAAAAATAATTATTCACAAAGATATCTCAAAAACGCTAACACATCAGAACATTTTGCCAAAAAGTCATTATATTCTAACATAACACCGCCATATTTTAATATAAAATCGATGGAAAGAGGGTTTGATAAAAAAAAAACTAAAAATAATGAAATAAAAAAAAAACAGTATTACGACCAAATGATGCAAGAAAATGATGAAGATTTTAACGAACAAGATCATTACGATATAAAAAATGCTTTCGAAATACAAATTAACGAAAACAAACAAGACAATAATAAACAATACTTTAATGACTTGATTAATACAAACTCTGTAAAAGATCTACTTGATATCAAGTACGCACAAATCGAAAATAAATTAGTTAACGACTTAAAATTGAGACAGGCCGTATTACAAAAACTTGAGCAAGATTCAATAATACTCGAACAGGAAGAACATAAAAAGGAAAAACTGCTTAAAGAATCTTATGGAAAACCGGTGAGTTTATCAACACTTAATGAGATATTTAGAGAAATCAACGGAGAAACAAATAAACTGTTGAATGAGTCAAAACTTGTACATGACCGAACGCAGATATTTCAAGATAATAATTTAATTCTATTTGAACCAATAAAAGAAGAATTAAACGACCGAGTTAAAAAAGTTTTGTCTCCTACCAGCAAAAGAAATACAATTGAAAAGTCAGAACCATCGAGGCTTCAAAAAAAATCTCACTTTACAGTAAATCATTATGAATACGAATCTACTTCTAATGAAGTTAAAACCAATAATAAATGCACACAACTAGAAAATCAGAAAGTAAAACTTCAAAATAAAAACAACTATAATCATCAAAACAAAATTTTTTTTGAAAAACTTCTTAAATCATGCACTTTAGAAATAAATAATAGGAGAAATTCAAAAGACGTTTTGAGCAAGCTGTTGACAAACATTTATTTGCCAAGCAGTAGCACAATTAAAAAATCTAAGTTTTTAAAAAAAAATTCATTTGATTTGTCGTCTAAAGATTATAATTCTATAAAAAAAAAGGATACATTTACAAATCAGTCAAACAATGACAATCAACTCTTTAAAAAGAATATAATGCACGAAAGTTTTCAAAACCGGCATAAAATTCTGCAAGACTTTTTTTTGTTATCCCATCATTCAAATATCTCCATTTCTAACCGTTTAAATGAAAATAAAAGACTCTTGAAAAATTTTAGTAATGTCTTGAATATATTTTACAAACGTAAACCTAACTTTTTAAGAAATAGTGCTGTGAAAGGTTTTGCCAGATTCCTCAAAGAAAAAGAAAGTAATTGTAAAAATGGCATGAAAAAAGACACTGAAATATACACCAAACTAAGAAGTAAACATCCTCAGCTAACGCTTAATGTTCAAAAAAATAAACAGCGAACGTTTAAAAAAAGACAAAAGCACAAACCTACAAACAAAAAATCTTTTTTTAATCTTTTAAGGTTAGAGTTTGGTGTACATAATGGAAATTCAGTTAAACTCTGAGTCCGATGAGATGATAACCAATTAGCAGCTCTTTCGTAAATTGACGTATTTGTTAACTAAAAATTATCTGGTTTATCCAGAACAAAATGTTTGCTCAATTTTACACGCATTTTTGAAACGTATGCACTAAAAAACTTCTTACACTACCGAAGAAATTGCCATAGAAGGTTTTCTATATATATATATATATATATATATATATATATATATATATATATATATATATATATATATATATATATATATATATATATATATATATATATATATATATATATATATATATATATATATATATATATATTTATATATATATATATATATATATATATATATATATATATATATATATATATATATATATACACACACACATATATATATACAATAAAAAACCACCTAAAAACACATCTTTTTGAGTAACGGTTTGTATTTTTTACAACGTGAATTCTACCCATAAACTATTTTACAGTAAAAAATGTACTTAAAAAAAAGAGAGAGACAAGAAGTAAATTTAAATATAAAATTTTACTGCCGGAGTAACTCCTATTAAGCTCAAAGGATTTTACAAATCTAGTATAATGAGCAAAGGTTTATACAAAATAATAATAATAGCTAATAATGACTGAAGAAAATGAACATGTGTATATAAAATTTTCTTTTAATAAAATGAATAATTGTTAACTAATAAAACTGCTGAGTAAACTCTGCAGTTTTATTAGTTAAAATATTACTTTATTCACCTAAAATAAAACAGATGACAGCTCTTGCTCCAACTAGTTAATAAGAAGTTTCTAAATCATCACGTGTAACAAACTTAGTAGCTTGAACTGCACTCAAAATAACATTAGAAAAAGGTACTTTAACCATACCCAACCCTAAATTTGGAAAAACACTTAGAAATAAAAGCACGATTTTGGAACAAAAATGATTCATCACATTGTAATAACATTGGTCACACTAAAGTTATTTTTCATCTGAATTACAACGTTATATTAACTTTAGTTCACAAACGTTGTTTTTATTTATTTATTTTTTCACCCTCACCACAATTTTTATATACTTGCATATATAACAAAATAAATAGCTAAAACAAGAAGAAGACATAATGTTTTATCACTAATAGCCCCATTAATATAAAATCGTGGTTTTCAAATATCTTATTACAAAGACGTATATATAGTGGTATATATAAACTGAAAGGTAATATCTAGTATTGTTTGATATAAATTTTAATACATGAAAAAGCAAACAGTAATTGCTAAACTACTTAGATTCTCTACAGTAACAAAAACAAAAAAATATTACACACATACCATTCAGTGAGAGAAAAAAAATATAAATAATAAACTTTTTTATATGAAATATGAACGGTTACACCAACGTTATTTTTTATCAGAATTACAACTTTGTAATTACTTTAGATACCCCAAGTCTAAATATCCTATAGGACCTATTGGATTTTGAAACAAAAAAAAGAAGATAAAACTTTGATAAGTATAAATACTTTTTAACTTATGCTACACTAACGTAATTTTTTATAGAAGTTACAACGTTATTATAGCTTTACTCAGAATATTTTAAATGAATATTTCACTTTTTTTGACGAGAACTTCACCTACAATTAGGTATGGTAAATATGCTATTAATTATAATTCATGGTTTTAATTTTCCACTAAAACAAAGTGTATTTTTGTTATATTGAAATTTTTTTTTTATAAAATATTACTGTATGTTAGTAAATATTTTTTTAATCAGTATGATTATGTAGTATTGTGATGTATTGCGCAGCGTGTAATCAGGGTTCGATTCCCGATTACTGACAACTTTTACTTATATAACACTGTGCTTTTACATTGAAATTACAACAATGATTGAGGTTGATTAACGTTGGAGAATATAACTTTATAACGTTGGAGAATCAGACGTTACCTATCTTTTCCATTTCCAACGTTAATCCAACGTTATATAACAACGTCGGTGTTTCCACTGGGTTATTACTTTTAAAAAATACTTCACTTTGATGAACTCACTTGTAAATGGTGAGGATTAGTATACTGAAATCGGGAAGCATTGATACAAGATTTTGAACGCCTGTTTCGTCTATTGACAAGTAAAATTCAATGTGACACTGCAGCTAATTTGAGATAATCAAGTTTAAGTTAGTTTTACTTGCCGTTAGAACCTGCAAAACAGCAATTAATGATATCTCTAGATAAAATGCTACTATTTTGGATTGATTTACGCACTTAGTGACTTTTTCTTGCAATATGTTGTTAATATTTGGGCATCATAGTGTATAAAAGTCAATTTCCCAGAAAACTGTACTTAATGAGTTTTACTTGTCAACCGACAATATAATTGTTAATGATAATAATTAATGAACTTTTTTCTCAAAAAAATGTTATGTAATTACCCCAACTTACACAAAACGTTCGCGCAAGTCCTATAAACGCTCTGTAAAAGTTCTAGAAAATTGTGTATACACAATTACCTATTAACATTGAAGAAAAATTGCAATGAAATTCGTTTAGATTCGCGTAAGTTTTGCTGCACAAGCCCCGTAAAGTTCTTTGCTACAAGTTGAAACTTAATATTTAAGATGTTTAGCATACATATTATATTAGAACTTGTCTAAAAAGTTGAAATTATTTCCTAATATTTCTTAATAATATCTATAATTGAGCCTATGATACTAATAACTGTTGGCTATTTTTTGTTTGTTTGAATATTTGACTTTTCTAACTAGGCTAAAATTGAAAATTGCTTTTTGATACACAGTTGCATTATTAATAAGACGTCATCTATAATTTCCAAATTGTTTACTCTATTATTACAGGCTCGTAGCAAATCTACAAGGTTATGTAGTAAAATAGCACGTCCGCCTGAAATATCATATGTCCAATAGAAAAACTGAAAACAAAAATGCACTTTCGAGTTATTACACTTAGAAGTGTATCAAGTACGTCCAAAATATTCAAGTACATAAAAAATATATTAAAAAAAGCAACGAGATTCATAAAACAGTTTTTAAATAATATACTATAAACGAAGTTTGCATGAAATGGTAAATGTTAAAGATTACACATAGGGATGCGATATTCTCAATACCGAATACTTATAGCTTGCAATGTTTTGCAAATTACTTAGGGGAATGTGATATTCTAGAAGTCTGCATAGGAGGATGTGATATTTTTATATAAGAATTTTAGCTTCTTTTTACAATATATATAGAGATTACACAAGAAGGATGTAACATTCTAGATACCAAATATTATTGGTTTGCAGTATTTTAAAAATTACTCAGGGGTATGTAACACTCTAGAAGCCTAAATAATAAGGGATGTGATATTTTAAGTTAGAATTTCAGCTTCTTATTGAGATATATATAGAGATTATAAATTGAAGATGTGATATTATAGATACTAAATGCTAATAGCTTGCAGCATTTTAAAAATTACTAAGGGCATGTTATATTCTAGAAGCCTCAATAAGGGGGATGTAATATTTTAAGTAAGAACTTCAGCTTTTTATTGCGATATGCAGAGTTTTATTAAGATTTAAACTTTTATTAGAAGAAAAACAAATTTCTTATCAATCTATATCAAAAAAATACTTATTTTTTTAAAGACTTGATAAGAAAATAATCGACTAAAGCAATCTTCAAAAAATCATTTAAAATGCTCTTTAAAATCTAATTATTTATTTCTGTCAAAAATTAAGAAGACCAAAATGCAGAAAATTTTTGAAAAAGTCTGTGTTGCTTTTTTCTCTCTAATTTTGATTGGTTCCAAAGTTCTTCCGGAAATACTAAATGGGGGACTTTCGCCACCTATTTCTATAAAATGGAGACGCGCTTTGATTAGATAGGTAACACTAATTACCCTCAATTAGTCTTGGTAATTAACTTTTCAGGTCATGTTAGTTATATAATCAATAAAAATTTATTAGATCGATCAATCATTTGCTTGAAACTACAAGAGAAAATATCTATTTATAGTGAAGAGCTATAAATGGTGTTTTTCTATATAGTAAAAGGGATTGCAAAAGTTAAAGTTGGCAAACAATTTATCATGTATCATAATTTGTAAGCTAAAAGAAATGTTTCTTTTAAAACTTGCATGATTATTTTAAAACTCTGTGTGGGAAATCAAAAAATTGTTTTCCCCACTATTGCTATTCCCCACAATTGTATTCCCCACTATTGCTAGATTGATTTTATTTAACTGAATATAGATGTGCTTTAAAAATCAAAAAAAAAAAAATGTTATTTAAAAAAAGTTAATTTATTGCAAATAATTAAGTTAGCAAATTTTTCTTGTTTTCCTAAATTCTATAAAGTTAAAAAAAAAAATACTAATATTTTGTAAATTTTTTAGGGGGATGTAGTATTCTAGAAGCCTGCATAGGGGTTATACTTAAGGAAGATATATACTACAAATAGTGGTAGCTATTACATTCTTGATGCCTTGTTGGATAGAAAAATGTTTAAAACAAAAACATTTAACTAAACAGCTTTCAATAAACTTAAGTACTGACATTTTAATATTTTATAGTCTTTTTAAGCTTTTTAATGTTTTAATTTAATCTTCTATTTTATTTAGTGTTTATCTAATGTTTTAATTTAATCTTCTATTTTATTTAGTGTTTATCTAATGTTTTATTTTAATCTTCTATTTTATTTAGTGTTTATTTAAGTTTTAATTTAATCTTCTATTTTTATTATATTTATTTTATTTATCTTCTATTTTATTACTACTAATAATTGATCTTTTCTAAAATTCTTTTCTACTACTTTCTTCATTTCAATGCTGATTTATTACTACTAATACTTGCTCTTTCTTAACTTTTTCTCAAACTAATATCATTATTCTATTTCCAACTCTCACTATTATAAATATTGCTATTTTTTAATATTGTTATTATTATTATTGTTGCCATTGTTGTTACTATTAATATTATTATTATTGTTATCATTACTATTATTATTATTATTATTATTATTATTATTATTATTATTATTAATAGAATTGTTATCTTTATCATTTGTATTATTATTATTTTGATTATTATTACCAATAACTGGAGTTTTTATTATTATTGCCTATTATTATTACCGATACTTATATTACTACATTATTTACAATGTTGTTACTGTATATTATTATAATCTACTTCTCTTTTTTTGCTATATTTTAATTAGGTATATAAAAGTCTTTATTCTAGATAGATGTATAAAAGAAATTTGAATTATGTCCTAAATTAACAAACTTCTTACTTAATTATTATTCCAAAAGTTTTTCGTTTAAGTATTGTACTGTTTTAGTTTTTTTTTTATTTTTTTTATTTTTTGTGTGTGTGTTTTTGTGTTTTTTTTTATGTGTGTTTTTTTGTGTTTTTTGTTTTTTAGTTTGGTGTTTTAGTTTCTTATTATGGTGTTTACTTAAAATTAGTATTTGTACTATATGTAAATATTCCATAAAATGTAAAATCTATTTCAGAATACATTTAATTTGAATTTGAATTTGAATTTGAATTTAGATTCGATTGAGTTAACAATTAAAATATGCTAAATTGTTCAACTGAGCCAAATATAAAGCTTTGAACGAGTTAAAGTATTCAAAAGATTTAAAAAGAACACAATGGTGTTAAGTAAAACAACTTTTTATGCTTGTATTTTTATATCTAAGAGCATAACCATTTTACTTGGTTTAATTGACAAAAAATTTTAAAGGAAAAGAAATAATCACGGTTTGTAATGTTGTTTCATTTTTTTGTATATTTTTAAATTTATCTTTTTTACGCTCACCTAAGGAGGCTGAGACGGAGGAGGAGGGGGTGGAGGTGGAAAGGCTAGAAAATGTTTGGATGCGTTTTTTAAATTAAAGAAACTTCAGTTTTACTCATTAAAGGAAAAATTTTAACAAATTATTGGGACATATTAACGTTTTATAGGGTGATTTGGTTAAGAGTTGGGGCCTCTGATTCTTGAGTAATTGCAGAGCTACTCCATGTTAAGCCGGTTCCCGGCTCAGTGAAGTTATAAAATTATACATTAGTTGGTTTATATATATTTAATACGGTAAAAGTAAAATTTTTCTTTTTGGATTGAGAAACATTAATTATCATCAATTATCATTAATTAAACATTAATTATCATACTGAATGTATAATAATAAAGAGTACTGCATGTTATGGAAAAGACGAAACACATAAAAAAAATTTGGGGCTGTGATTATTTAGGGTTTAATAATTTTAAATGAAAACAACTTGTCTATTATAGTTGTTTTAAGTCCATAGCGTTCAAGCCCACAACGTCATTAGAATGCTGTCGCAAATATTTTCATCATTTTGACAATGAAACGATTAAGCATTTATACAATATGTTTATTTGTCCTTACTTAGAGTATTCAGCTTTTGTTAAATATCCTTATTTACTTAATGATACAAAAAGCTTTAGAGCGTGTCCCACGAAGTGTCCCACATGTCCAACATATCCGACGACGAGGATTTCACCAACAATCAAAAATCTTGCTTATAATAATAGATTGCGTTGAATTTGACAAGTTTAAAAAAAAGATAGGAACGTGGTGGTTTAGTTAAAATGATTGAGTAAAGTGATGAAATTGACTATACCAATTGGCATAATAAAGATTATAGAGTCACGCGTACCATACGCGTGGCCAGAATAAAAAATGCAAACATTTTTTGTCGTTAATTATAATATTTGTCATAAGCAGAGTTGTAAAACTACTAAATTCCTCCTTCGGAAATTTACATAAAAGTTTAAAAAAAGGTTATATAGACATAATTATTTCATAGACAAAACAATACATTTGATATTTAGACCGCCCCCCATCCTTAGCCCTAATAGGTATACCTATTAGGGCTATATTTTTACTGTGAATATTACTGTGTATATTTTTATACTGATTTTTTTTTGCGCCTATAGATGTAAAAAACAATCAGTATAAAAATATTGACAATTGTAGAGGTATTAGTCTTGGACGATGACTATTGCTTCATTTTCTTCGTGAACATAGCGGATGATTAGAGAAGTTTAGCCATTTTTGAAGAAGGCCTAGAGAGCAATCTATAATAACTAAAAAACACCTTCAAAACTTTACTATGTTCACAATAGCTTCTTTTACATGCGAAGCTAAGAGGTTAATGACTTCATTTTGGATATTTACACGGAGATTTTTAAACGTCTTTCTCCATCTTTAATTCGCCTTAAATGCTCCATCAAAATTGAATTAAAATCAACCAAGCAATCGAATAAGATCAAGGAAGTTCCTATCATTTTTGGTGTACAGCTTTGATAAGCTTCCATGAAATAATTGCTGACACTGTTCTCTTAAGAATGCTTCTCCACCTTTCTGCTTCATTCATAATTAGTTGGATAAAACCTTAATTGACAGCTGGTTCATTTTTATCCTGATTGTTGCCTCTATCCATTTCACAGAACAACTGAAATGAGATTTTTTTTTAGATTTATTTAAGACAATTAGCTGAACCAGTTTCTGGAGAGTTAACAAACCACCTCCTCTTCACTTATTCATTATTTCACGCTACCCTGTATTAAAGATCATTTAAGAAAAGGCGTTTTTTGGTTTTAAAATATTCTTTATTGCTCTTCAGGAAAAGTATTGAGTTAATTTTAATGATACTTTTGTTAATAGTCTCTTTCTCTTACAGTCAACCGTTCCGGCTAAGTGGATCATTAGATAAGTATCTGCAAGTGTCACATCTGCGTGAAACATCTGTTGTAATTTTGATACTATCATCTGTTTCAACTATTATAGGCTTTAGATTACATTCAGGCTCTTTATTTTTCTTTAATGCTTTCTGAGATTTTTGGCTACAAATGAGCAAGGATAAAGTTGATCAACATATGGCAAAACTAGCTAATGAAGTTAAACTACACAACAGAGGGTTATTTACATTATCTTCCTCTTGGTTAGATTAAGACTGAGTGGAGGTCTCACCAGATGCTTTTAAGTAACTGGAGTAAGAAAAACGTGTTAGCTTTGAAACTTTACTTAAAACAGCTTCATGGGCAGCTTCAGAGTGCTTGGCTAATTTTTTTCTTTGAGCTTTTTTTCTTTTTTTAAACATCTTCTCTTAGTTCAGTGTAAATAAAAGAAATCGTTAAAAAATATATAAAAAAATCTTTTTAAAAACAACGTTTTTTGAATGGACTAAATAAGTAAATAAATATATAATATATTTAAAGAAATTTTTAAAAAACAACATATTTGAAAATCGCTAAAAAAATTTGCCTTGACGCCCCCAAGGCCGTGACGCCCCGGGCAGTTTGCCCCTCTTGTTTCTCCTAGATATGGCTATGTATACACACACACACATATATATATTGCAATAAAAGTTCTTACTTAAAATATCGCATCCACCTTGTGCAGGCTTCTAGAATATAACACCCCTTCCCTCCCCCGACCTTTTCCCCCACAAGTAGTTTAGAAAGTATTGCAAACTATTAGAATTTAATATCTAGAAAATCACATCCCTTATGTGTAATCTTTAATATTATGTGACGCAGTATTTCAAAATCAAAATTTCATAAGTATGAATTTAAAATATATTACCATTTCATCCTAACTGCATTTGTAAAATATTATTTATAAACCGTTTTATGAACCTTGTTGCGTTTTGATTTGTTGTTTTTAATTGCGTTTTCAAATTTTCGTTATCTCGAACTGTTTATTTGGTCCCTTAAAGTTGTCTAATTGATTACTATTAAAATTCTCCGGTTAAGTCGAACCTCGGATACTCGAACTTTGTTAAGTCGAACCAATTTCTTGTCCCCTTTCAGCAAATTACTTCAATTAACTCAAACTTTTCGCGTGAGAAATTAAGAAAACTTTTTTCAAAAATTCAAAAATAAAATGAAAATAACAGTAGCCTAATATTTTCTGTTTTTTTGTTATTGTATTTAGATCTAAATAGAATAGATTGTTATCAGGCGTAAAATAATGCGATAATAAAACTGTTACAAATTATCATAATAAAATTTTAAAGTTGAAAAGCAATTATTTTATAGTTTTAAAATAATTTTGATAAAAGATCGCAAGCTTTTAGACGCTTATATAAAAAAAATCGCCTTAACTCTAACTATCTCATGCCAAAATTCGACTTAACAGCAATTTTAGTCGAACATTCATTAAGTTGAACCGTATTCCTTAGGATGTTTGAGTTATCGGGGATAAACTGTATATATATATATATATATATATATATATATATATATATATATATATATATATATATATATATATATATATATATATATATATATATATATATATATACATTTTAAACAACTTTAAAATGTTTTATGCAAAATAGAGTGCTCAATGTTCTTAAAAGAACAGAGCAGTTATAAATTAGTAGTGCCACTTAACAAATCACTTAATAAATTTTTTTTTATTTAACACTGAGTTCCATCGATGATTTTCTGTTAAGTCTTTATTGATGAAACACTGTGTTAAATGAAAAAAAATTTTGTTAAGTGATTTTTTACTAATTTATATATATATATATATATATATATATATATATATATATATATATATATATATATATATATATATATATATATATATATATATATATATATATATATCAATATAATTCACAATATTGTTTACAATATATTAAAAATTATTATTATTTAATTATATGTTTGGAGTAAAATAGCAAAATAGTTGTAAAAGAGGTATTATTGAGTAAAGACAAATTTATATAGATAGTAATGATTGAATAATAATATATTATATATTTATCCTATACTGCTGGTTTAGGTAGGCAGTGTGACTTTATACTGAAAAGGCCTGCTGCCGGGGGCTTTAGTACATACATTGACTGACAAATAGCCAGACTCGCTAAGGAGAGCTGCTATATCAACTAAGGGTTTAGCATATTTAATTAATGTAACAAAAAAATGGTAATAATTTGTTACACAAATATGCTAAAGTAGATTATATTTATATATATATATATATATATATATATATATATATATATATATATATATATATATATACAAATATATATATAAATATATATGTATATATATATATATGTATATATATATATATGTATATATATACAAATATATTTATATATAAATATGTATATATATATATATATATATATATATATACAAATATATATATAAATATATATGTATATATATATATATATGTATATATATACAAATATATATATATATATATATATATATATATATATATATATATATATATATATATATATATATAAGTATATATGTATATAAGTATATATATATATATGTATATTTATAAATATATATATATATATATATATATATATATATATATATATATATATATATATATATATATATATATATATATATATATATTATATATATATATATATCGTTTATGCTGAGAATTACGAGCTGCGCAAAATCCGGCAGACATTGATCAGTATTCTATACTATATTTAAACAATTTAAAGAATATGAAAAAAAAAAAAAATTAAAGTTGATTAAATCATGCTATAATAAAGTAAAAATTGTAATTTTTTATTAATATTTTGTTGTTTATGTTTACAATCTGGCTGTACTACACATCCCAGAAGCCTTTGCGTTAGCAATTACAAGAATTTAATGCAAATTTTGCCGAGTCGCACCCCACTGATCTAAACTACCCAGATAACTTAAAGTTCAACTCTTTTTTTATCCTAATTTTTACAAAATATAACAAATTATTGCATTAGAAGATTTTTTTTTAGCCTTACTAAAGATTTCCATTAACTCTTCACTACGTATATTGTGATGACTTGCACTTGCTGTCTTCTCGATCTAAAAGATCTGTTTAGAATATCTAACGCAGAATTATTAAAATTAAACGACTGAATTACAAATAATAAACTTTCATTAAATATTGAAAAAACTAAATTTATCTTATTCCACAAACCTAGTACGGGAGATGACCTTTTTTTAAAATTACCTAATCTCTTTTTGAATAAAAAAGTTAGTAAAGAGAGTCAACTGTTAACTTTCCAGGAGTGATTATAAATGAAAATATATCATGAAAATATCATATTAAATCACTTCAAATTTACTTCACCAAAATTACTCATAAATACCCCCAAAGTTTTCATGTAATATTATAGTTGTGTCAAAATCTTATTTAAAACTCAGTTCATTTCAAATTCATTTATTTATTTAAAAACCATTTATTTAAAAAAGTTTTTAAAAAAATATTATTAAAAATAAAACTCTTCTAAAATTCTCCGTAGAACAATTCAAAAGAAAATCTAAACGATTTCTATTAGAAAATAGCTTCGATCTTAAAAAACTTTTTAAAAATTAGTACATAGCATAATTAAACTGAAAAAAGTTGTCATTACTCACTTATTTTTGTTTTGATTTGTTTCTTATTTTTTTTTTTTAAAAATGAAAAACAGATAACTAAAATAAAATAAATTTTATTATACGATTTACTACTTGTAATATGTTGTATTTTACTATATAATTTTCAACTTGTAAATTTTTAACTTTTAAATTTTAAACTTGTTACATAAATTGAAGACAACAATGTAAACGGAGCTCGACTTCTTCTTGCTCCGGCCATTTATTATATTTTGTACGTTATTTTTTTTTTTTTTTTTTTGTAAACGGCAAAGAATAAAAAAAAAAAAAGAAGAAAAAAATGGTAGGTAGGACTAAATATTACATAAGAGAGATATGAGAAAAAATATTTTTTATTTTATTATATTATAGATATATAAACTATATATAGGTATATTAAAACTATATAGATATATTAAGTTATATTATAGATATATAAACTTATATTGCTATATATAAAAAAATGATGTAATGAGAGGGTTGTTATAAGGGTTTTTGCCGAAAACCTTTTTTACACATAAAAACAAATCTTAATTGCTCCACAATGTTAAAATCAGTCAACTTATAATTTTTTGTTTTTGGCTTTTGAAAAAAGTCTTTTATCGTTTACAAAGTCATTTTAGTTTTATGAATATCAGTCACTGTACAGTCACAGTAGTTTTAAAACACCGAACTATGTTAAAAATCCATAGACTGTGTAAATTAAAATTATATGAGATATTTACTTAAAACAAAATGTCTTCATTTTGTTTTCTGCCATATATGCGGGAAAATTTGTAAAGCAATAATTGTAAACAATAGTTTTTAATTATCTGGTTTTTTGTTTCCGTTTAAATTAAACGCAGAACTTTTTAATGAGAAACTTTTACTTTAAGGAGCGCCAGTTGACTGGCTAAAGGAGCGTGTGGGGTTGAGGCAGGGCTCGCTTCCCCACACCCTATACCGAATCCGTCACTGTATAAGATTATATCTCTATAACTCTTATACCCCCATGATATAATAAACTTTTGTCAAATACTTTCTTAGTCTTCAACAATCCGAACAACATGAGTAAGATAATTGCATATTTTTCAAGCAGAAACCATATGTACCATAGCGTTTAGTGAAAAAACAGTTAGTGAACTATCTGAAAAGCCTCCATATATAAATGCGTTCAGTAAAGCAACAATTTGTTAACTGACTGAAAAGGCTTCTCATACAAATGCGTCTAGTGAAGCGACTATTAGTGAGCTACCTGAAATGTCTTCTTTTTTAATTGAATTTAACAAGAAGAAACTATCGACACCAAAAATTGACTTTTTTATTCGCCCAAACATTATGTTTTTCCCAAAACAAAAATTGGATGTCGACATTGTTCATGCCAGCAAAATTGATTCAAGGGTTTTCATGGTTGCGTTTTAATGAAAGGTAAGATACATACATTTTTGATTTGTCTGTCAGGTTAATAGAATCTAAGTTAATTAAAAACTACTACTTTTAAGGTTTTCAACCTAATTCTTCGTTAAAGTGATTGCGTATTTTAGATTAACAGTGTCTTCTGCTACTATTGTGTTATTTAAAAAGGAAAATGAAACCTGAAAGATTAGAGAAACCTGAAAGATCAGAGAAACCTGAAAGATCAGAGAAACCCGAAAGATCAGAGAAACCTGAAAGATCAGTGAAATAAAGAAGGTTTTATATTAGCAAAGGTTTTTTTCATGGAAAAAAGCTCCAAAATGTTTTCAGACTTGCCACAATTCGGCATGTCATAAAACGGCCTCGTTATATCTGCTAAATTTTGCCCAATGTCAGGATATCTTTTAGAAGTCATTTGATGCCTACGTTACCTCGGACGACAAAGAATAACTTTGCAAGGTCAAGATGGGAATGACAATTTTACCTCACTACTGCGCTTACTTGATGCAAACTTCTTGATGATAGAATTGGTTACAAGTATACACATAACGAGATACAAAATGAGATTTTGAATATATTAGCTATTCTAACATTACAAGAAAAGTTAAAAACCATCCAAGAACTATTTTTTTCCATTATTGCTGATGAAGGTACTGACGTGAGCAATATAGAACAGTTATCGTTTTGTCGTCGAACGGTAGATTAATGTTTGAACCCTTTTGAAGGCTTCGTAGGATTTTACATGCAAGAACCATTGGTTTCAAGAGCCAGATTGATTATATTTACTTCTTTTTGGCATCAATCTCTCTTATAAGCTTAACGCCATGACTAATACCTTGTCAAAAAAACTTCAATCGAAAAATATGTCAGCAATCAGCGAAAGAAAATCTGCATAATTATTGATTGATGCAATAAAAAAATATGAAAAATGGTGACGATTTCCATTTTTTTTGCGGTGGTTAAGAAAGCAGCAAATTCAATCAAATCAATTGAAAAACCTACCTTTCCGAGGAAACGACAAAAGTCAAATGAACCATTTTTCAATACGTCATAGGTTACGAAGAACAAACAAGCCATGCCTATTACCCAGAAACAACGGATGATTATTTTATGCCAATATATTTTTAAGCTCTTGGCACAATTACAAATGCAATAGAAGATTGATTTAAACAACCAGCATTCAAGAAGTTAATGAAAGTTAAGAACGATCATAAACTTCTCGAATGCTGCTTTTTTAAATCAATCTGTTTTTGAAAGCCATTAACAAGACGGTTCTATCAAAGGAGGTTAAGGTTTTACAATCTAATTTCTATGGAAATTTTAATTGGAACCGTATAAAAATTGAGCTTCATCTTATACTTACATCTTCATTATATTTAAAAAATTCTATGCCGATTGATTTTCGAGATATATGCAAGACACTTCAGAATACGGTTAAAGAAATTCGCCCAAATGATCCAGAATATTCGGATCATTATCCAAATCGTGTTAACAAGTGGAGCTACATTGGCTACATTAGAACGCTCTTTTTTAATGTAGAAAAGAGTCAAAACGTAGCTCAGATCAACAAAAGTTTAAAAAAATATATAATTCCTTGTCAACGTTAAATACGCATATTGATATTGTCGATGGTCTATTTTTGATAGAATAGCTGAACGATTTAATGCTGCACATGATAAGCGCTAGAATTACTTCGGAACATTTGCTATAAAAGACCTTGATTAGATTTTTTATCACATTTTACAATTTTTTAGTATTTAAAGAAAATTTCCGAATAAAATTTTTATTTTAAAGATTGGAGAAAAAAGTTTTTTTTTTTGAAGACCCAAAAACATTTTAATTCAAGATAAATGTTTCACTTTAGCTCCTCCAATTTTATTGCACGCCGAGTCTTATGCATATATATATATATATATATATATATATATATATATATATATATATATATATATATATATATATATATATATATATATATATATATATATATATATATATATATATATATATATATTCTTGAATGTAGACATCATGTATGAGAGTATGTAAATTATTATTTTATAAACATCAATTAATACGAGTTTCTCTCGATACTAAATTTATTTTTATTAAAGAAATTTTCGCTGGATTGTTGTGACCAGCGTCTTCAGCTTTAAAGTTTTTTTAAAAAACACTTGAGTGTTTTTTAAAGTTTTTTTAAAAAACACTTTAAAGCTGAAGACGCTGGTCACAACAATCCAGCGAAAATTTCTTTAATAAAAATAAATTTAGTATTGAGAGAAACTCGTATTAATTGATGTTTATAAAATAATAATAATAATAATATATATATATATATATATATATATATATATATATATATATATATATATATATATATATATATATATATATACATATATATATATATACATATATATATATATACATATATATATATATATATATATATACATATATATATATATATATATATATATATATATATATATATATATATATATATATATATATATATACATATATATATATATACATATATATATATATATACATATATATATATATATATATATATATATATATATATATATATATATATATATACATAAATAAATATATCCGCATTCTTGAAGCCACTCCAAAGTTTTGAAAAGTTAAGCAAGATATACTGTGTGTTATTAGTTTCCAAACATTTTAAAAGGGAAAACATGGACACAATATTAAGCAAAACCAATGGTGCAGCAAAAAAAGGAAGCTAAAATGACAAGAAGAATGTGTTGCTAAAAGTTCCAAATTAACAAATTTTCTAAAACCAGTTGAAAAGAAATCGGATGATCAATGTACGTCAAAAGGTGAAGATGAATCACATGACTTAGAAAACAATGAAAGCAATCACATCAGAGATAATATTCAAGACGATTCTAAAGAGGATAAAATATTACATCATTGCGGTGAAGATTTAAGTAAAAATACAACAAATTTAGATAAAAAAAGATATAAATAATAACTCTAAGAGTGGTCCCAGTGAGTACGGTACGTTTTTCAAACGTTCTTTGAACGTTTTTATTAGGTTTAAGCCTAAAAAAAACGTCTAAGGAACGTTTTAAAAACGTACTGTGCCCACTGTGGTGGATTATTTTCCACTGAAATTGCAGTTTTCAGAACAAAATATTAACAGATAATGTTTAAAAAAAAGGTTTTAAAATCAGACTTCTGTTGGCTACAAGGACCTTTTAAGCAAGGTTTATCAAAAAATAATCGTAAGTTTTCCAAATAATTTTATAGAACTTCAACAATGTATGGAACGGTTAGGAGGTTATGGCTTCATCAAAACTGGCAAACTCGGGGAATTAAAGACTGGCAAGGTCTTTCAAAAAAATTAAAAGAACTGGAAAAAAGTCAGCATCATATGCAATCATATTGTATACATTATAAGTGGAAACAAAACGAAACAATTTATAAAAGCTTAGAAGAGAAACTTCGATACGAATCAAAATTTTGGGTACAAGTGTTAGAGCGACTTGTTAATATAACATTGCTAATGTAACTTATTAAAAATTGTTTAGCCTTCCACAATGGTAATTTTTCAACCCAAGTACATCTTTAATCAAAATATGACACCAGGGGCGTATCTAGGAAATGTCTACTGTGTAGTTGGACGTATCCAAAAAAAATTAGATAAAAGTTATTCAACTTCAAAAAAAGTTTTACTATACACATAACAATTAAAAGCAAACAACAGCAAAAACTAAACAAATTATGCACAGTTAATTATCTGAAACGGTTGGAAAGAAATTAAAAATTAAAATACGTAACAGAATTCCGGTTTTATAATTTTGCAATCATTAAAAAAAAAACAATTTAAATATTTTGATGGAGGTTGAACTAACTTTTGAGTTGTATAGCATAATTAGAAACTTGAATTGCCATTTTTTTAATTTTGTTATATTGAACTTTATTATTTAAATATTTTCTCTAATTAGTTTAAAAAAAATCAAAATAATTTTCAGTTTATACAAATTTTGGACTTCCCTTTTAACGTACACAGAGAATAAAATTTTATCAAATTTAATTGTTCAAACTATTATCAGGAGGCAAAATTAGCTAAGAACAACAAGTATACATTAAAATATATCAATGGACATCCCCAGTTTTTTTACATAAGATTGCGTATTTTTTTATTAACTTTCATTTTGAATTATAAATATGAATGAAAAAGTTTTAGATATTAAAAATTAAATTCGGACTGTCCTTTCAATATTATCCCCTTAAAATATACCCGCTTACTTCGATATGGCGCTTAATTAGCAAGTTTACATAGTACTTCAAACAAAATACGAATTGAAGTTAATGGTGTATAATTTTCTTTATCATAATATCCTTTAGATACAAGAAAGGAAGACAGAAAAATGATACAAGAAGAAGCTATTTAAAATTGCATCGATAAAAACTAATCTTTGCTCTTTGGCGTTCTAAAATAATCGAGCATTTGTGACAAGAAAATAGAGTTTCTATACCCAGATTATGGATTTATTAAGTATAAATTATTATATAACCAAATTGATTATCCCTGTACAAGACTTCTGAAAATTATTATCCTCGTTGTTTTTAAAAGGGCCTTTTCTTCTTAAGTAATGAAAGAATTTTAAATGTTTTGCTCTTTTCTACATAGTATTTTAATAAAAGCTATTATCGCTATATATAGTTATCACTGTCCCTTTGCTAGACCATCAGAGTACTGAGTTTAATACAATTTTTGATGATGCAACTTTAAAGTGTTATAAAGCACCTGTCTTTTAGTTTCTTCGTTCTAATCTTTAGTTTCTTCAAAAACGAATGAAGATATTCCGTGTTCTTATTATACTAGTTCTTATTATTTATTATTGCTGAATCAAAGGCTTCATTACCTGAGTTATACCTGTGAAAAATTTGGTTAAATTTCACTTAACTGGCTGAATTTCAAAAATGAGCTCCATTCTAATAATACTGTTTTAATAACAAGTTTTTAGCAAGTTGTTACAAATACTTGTGAAATGAGTTTTAATAACAATTCAAATAATTTCAAAAATTGTCTAGTCTACCTTCTGTTAAGCTGCTATTTTCATAGCCAGACATATTTGTAAAAACATTATTTGGCATTGTACAGTTATTACAATAAGTTTTTTGACTCTTTGTAAGTATTTATAAAGTTTATTATCAAAAATTTATTTTCAAAAATTTATTATCAAAAGTTTATTATCAAAAATTTATTATCAAAAGTTTATTTTCAAAAAAGTTTATTATCAAAAATTATTTACAAAATTGTATAAAAAATTTACACAAAAAAATTAATTTTTTTTTTCTTTGTGAGTCATTATGAACTTGTGAATAAATAAACAGGTTTGTTTCCAGATAGTTAATAATAAAAGCCTTTGTCTATTGTACTTTATAATTTTGATTTTGTTATAAATAAATCTTGTAAAATCTTGCGCCTATTATTTACAATTTGATTTTTATCTTTTATGGTAATATCGTCGTCTAAAAATTTTCCAACAGAAATCTTGTAACCTGCATATATTATACATTGCATCAACTAAATATTTTCAAAAAATATTTTTCTTAGTTTGCAAAAATCATATTTACAGCTTTAGTGGCCATTTTAGCAATACTATGAGTCATTTAAAGAATTATTGAAAGATTTTTATAAAAAAACTTGATCGGGTCGATATCAAAAAAAAAAAAAAAAAGTAGGGGCAGGGGGCAAACTTTTTTTTGGACAAAAAATTTACTACACACGTCCCTGTGACACTGTTATGAAACAAGTTTTGAACATGCTCCATGGAACTTTTAAATATTTAAATAATTAAAAAGAATTAAAATAAAATATAAAAACTTTGAGGGATGATATGTGTTTGCTGGGTATAATGGTATGATTTCCTTTTTTATTTGAATATTTTCATTTATTATTAAAACGCTATGTTCGTGACTAAATGTTTTTGTGTGTGCGTGACACGTTTTTATTTGTGAATGTTATTGAAAAATATTTTTTGTTTATTTATTGTTATTTTTTAATGAAATAATTATATAACTTTTCATTATTTTATTGTGATTATTGATATTAAGATGTATCAATATAATATTTATTAAATCATTGTTACTTTTTTTGCCGTAGTTGTTTTAGTTACATGATAGGTTGTTACGTTTTGTCAGTACATAACTTTTTGTAGCTTTCCTGTGTGTGCATAATATTCAATTGGTGTTTTAAAATTGATATTGGTTTATTATTATATAATTTTCTTATTATTCTTATAATTGTTAATTTATCATCATTATAATTATCATTATTATTGGTATTATTAATACTATTTCATGGTATTTACTTAAGATTAGTTTTTAACTACGTGTAAATGACCTCGATTGTAAGATCTTTTATCAAAATATATTGATTGATTTATTGGATTATATAAAAAAACATCAAATCTGCTTGAAAAGAATAATATAAAATTAAATAAATGTAGAGGGCAAGCTTACGATGAAGCAAATGTTGTGCGTGGAGCTTACAATGGTGTTCAGTCGCTTCTTAAACAAGATGAATCTAAAGCCACATATCTACATTGCGCAGTTATATCTACATTGCGCAAATTTTTTATGGGTATTGTGGTTTGTCCTCCTCCGGCTAATTGCCATACAGAGGCCACATACCCGGGCAAGCGAAGACAAGTTCAGCTCACTAAAGAGCATCATCACCCGCTTCTCTGACCAAGAGTAAGTGAGTTTAGGAATAACGAAGAAAATTTAAGTGAAAGTCAGAAGAAGTCTGGTTAGAAAGATAGCATTGAGAAAGCGGACAGATATTGCACGAGATGTTAGAATGTGCAATTCATACACTACACATAATTGGTATAAGCAACTTATTGTGCACAATAAAAAAATTTTATAGTGTACTTGATCTGGTATTCAAAACAATTTAAGTTGAAACCACCAATTAAATAGTTTAGTTTGTTTTTTTGGTCAGTTTTTTTTATAACTGTTGCAATTAAATAATTGTTAAAACATTCAATTACGCCAGAAGGTGGGCGATAGCAACAACTTAAAAGTATATTTTTAGTTTTTTTAGTTAAAAATTCGATTTTTAGAATCTCTTTATATATCTCTTTATATCGTCATCAGAAATACACATCAAACCTAGTAAAAAATTGAAAATTTTTATTTGAAAATTTGAAAACCTAGTAAAAAATTGAAAATTTTCTTTCATATAAATAAGCACACCGCCACCTCGCTTTTTCGCTTTCGCGCAAGTAATATTATTTTAAAACCAGGCAGGTGAATATTTGAATTAGAATTTACGTCATCAGAATCGCCATGTTTTGGCTATACAAATTAAATTAAAAATGTTCAGAAAATCTTTCATACATATTAAAAAACTTTCACAATTTTTTTTAGACTTCTTAAATCAATAAGCAAAACATTTACGGGTCACGCTCTAAGAATTCTTTTATTTCATTTGCTTAGAAAGAAGTGCAATTATTTTGAAATGCACGTGCTTCGCTAAAATGATATAGATCTGGGTCAGATCTTTTATCAAAAAACTAAGTGATTTCTTTGAAAAAAATTAAATGACATTAATTCAAAATCATTAACTAGAACGGAATCCATTTTAGTAATAAAAGAACTCTAAAATTCTAAAATGTTAGAAATAAAAGAATTACTCTTAAAAATCACGCGTTATCAATTTATTGTAAACAACTTTCGCATATTTACCTTTTGTTCGTAGTTCTTTAGCTTCTATAAACAATTTCTTTCTTATTTCCGTTGTTCATAATCTTCATTTACGTATATATGATCTGTCCAGAGTTTTAACTTCGAATAATTTTCCATTATTAAATGTTTATCTTTATAATTTAAGAATTTTACAAGTATAGTTCTGTTTTTAATTTTTCACCATGTTCTTATTTTCCTATTCGATGTGCTCTTTCGATTACAATACTCTTTTTAAAACCAAGTTTTGAATTCAACTCTTGTATTATTATATCGCTCTCTTGCCAAGTTTCATTATCACTTTCTTTGATACCACTAATTATATACCACTATAATTATAACATATAATAATATATCATATAATTGATACATATAGTTATATACCTGATATATAATTGATACATATAATTATATGCATATAATTATATAATTGATAGATATAATTACTAATACCACTAATTAATAATAAATTAATACAAATCGGTTTTGTTTGCGTTTTTTATGTTATTTTGTCTACAGGCCCAAAAATCAAAGTTCTGTACGTCTCGGGTCTTTTTAAAGCACGACACGGTTTTTAAAATTGGGAATAAAAATAGCTTCATTAAAATACTGAAGGTTTAGCGAGTATGTAACACAAGACTGCAAACGCTGCCTAATTTTCCTTTTTTTAAGTAACTAAATTTATTTTAAAAAGTAGCATTGTTGACGTCAACTTGTCTTGACCTCCCCCCTTCCCCGATCAACAAATGTCAAAAATGTTCCGACCCTCTTCCCCCCTATTTTGTTGATATAATTTATGAACAGCTGATGCGTCAATAAAAACACTTGTCGAGTGAGAATCGCTATATAGCTTGATTAAAGTTGGTGCAAATGTAGGCTATGGCCAAACAAAACTCAGGATAAAACCTCAGTCTGATTGGTTAACTAGTTAAGAATTGAAGCCAGTTTTAGTTTAAATATTGTTAGTTTTTTCCTTCTTATACCTCAAAACATTACCGATGACTGTGATATATTCGGTCACTATTTTTAAAATTATGGTTAAATAAGTGTTTTACTATGTATTACCAACAACTTTTATTGTAGTTGTTTTACTGTTACATGTAACACACTCATTTTGTAGTCCAAATTATTGATTTGCTATTTAAAGTGTGGTTTGACTTGGCTTATGCATAGCGGACAAATCTCAGCATTTTGTATGGTATACTTTACTGTCAAAATGCATAAAAATGCTAAAAAATAGTTGAAAAGATTTTGTAGGGATACTTACATAAATAAAAAAAATACCTGCTTCTCTTAAAACAGAAAAACTGTGAGAAAACAAAATATTTTTTAATCGGCTATGACAATTTACTTGAAAAATTCAGATAACTGACCGCTAAAAAGTTTGGTAGAAAGTCAATCTTTACAGATTAGTTGTTTTTAAACAAAGTTTGTAAAAATAATTTCATAAGCACAAAAAAGGTAAAATCTTTATCTAAAGAGAAAGATTTTACCCAATAAACACATGAACGTCTATTAAATGTTGAAACAGCGTTTCGACATTTAATAGACGTTTGTTAGAAAAAATGTTTAGTTTCGGTTGATCCATTCAAACGTTTAGTTTTGGTCGATCCATTCAAAATGAAATCCGGAATGACATTTAGAGCAAACAACCATTAAACGTTGAGATTAATTTTATTTTCAATGTTTTTATATAAGATAATTAAACATAGATAAAGCATTTAGATTTGATCTTTTAAAAATCATATATTAGCATTGAAAATTAACGCTTTTTTATAAAAAACAACAACAGAAAGAAAAAGAAAAGACTCTCAGACTCAGATCATTCAAAATACTGTTTATCATCAGCTACAATCTTCTCCCATCTTTCAGGTAGTATGCGGATTCTACACTGAAAAAATCTTGGTCTTTTGAGCCAATCCAGCCATCGACCGATTGTTTGGTATCGTCGTAAGAAAATCGCCATGTGTCATCAACCGGAACAAATGATAATCGGAGGAGACAACGGTGAATATGGCGGGTGGGGTATTACTTACTATTTGAGGTTCTCCAGATAGTTTTTTACAACATTTGCAACATGGGGTTGTGAGTCGTCATGTTGAAAAATAACCTTGTCATGTCTTTTGGCGTATTGCGGCCTTTTACCCTTCAATGCTCGGCTCAGCATGATTAAATGTCGTCGGTAGCGGTCTGCTGTAATTATCTCGTTAAAATCGTTCGGTTTAAGCAGCTCATAATACATTACTCCGAGCTGGTCCCACCAGACACATAGTATGAGCTTAAAACCATAAATATTCGGTTTCGTTGTCAATGTTAATGGCTCGCCGGACTTGACACATGCTATTCTAAGCTTAGAATTGTCGTAACGTATCCACTTTTCATCACCAGTAACAATTCGATAAAGAAAAACATGTCTTTTTTGTCGCGCGAGCAGCTGTTTGAAGGTAAAAAACTATCTTTCAATGTTCCTCGATATCAAATCAAACAACACCCAATTTCATTGCTTTCAAATCATTCCCAGTTGTTTTAAACGCCAAGAAACTGTTGGTTGATCGACTCCCGATGTTATTGCAAGCTCTTCATGTGTCTGGCATGAATCTTTAGTAAGTAATCCACCAGGATGTTCTCCATTTTCGAGGTCAAAATTGCTTTCAGGTAAAATTTATTTCAGTTCGATCGGGTATATACCTAGTAGTAGTAGATGCTGTAGCCGCCCGAAGACGACGAGTGTGTGTATTAATAACACACTTAGACAGCCGTGTCAGTTTTAATTTTATTTAAAAGGAGCCAATTGTCTAATTGTGCTTTAAAACTGTTTACTGACTTTGCATTGACTACATCTTTAGGTAGTTTATTCCATGGTTTTGTTATTCTGTTAGTAAAGAATGAGTGTCTTAAGTTGCACTTTGTTTTTTCGCGTTCAAACCTGACACCGTTTCCTCTAGATAATTGAAAATCATTAGGCTTGAAACCGTTTAAAAAGTCCACATTTTAAATCTTATTTAATAACTTATAAGTCTGGATCAAATCTCCACGAAGTCTGCGTTCACATAATGGGCTGAGGCCAAGAATCTCTAGTCTTTCCTCGTATTTCATTTTTGCCAGAGTCGGATTGAGTCTCGTAGCCCTGTGTTGAACTTTCTCGAGCAGTTCTATTTCTCCTTTAAGCTGAGGGGACCACACTGGAACCGCGAATTCAATTATTGGGCGAACAAACGTCACGTATAAGACTTTAAGAGTCTGCACATCCGGTTTCACAAATGTGTTTTTAATCATTCCCAGCATTTTATTTGCCTTCGAGCTGCAAGATATAATTTGCTGTCTCCATTTCATGTTTGCTGAGAAAAATACGCCTAGATCTTTTTGAATAGTAGTTTGTCCTAGGACAACATTATCCATAGAATAATCGTGTTTTGGATTGTTACTTCCATAATGTATTATTTCGCATTTTTCTTTATTGAATTTCACTAACCATTCTTTAGACCAGTCCCAAGCGCTGTTTATATCTCGTTGAAGACTGTTTATTTTCTCTATTGAGTTCACATCGATCATTATTTTGGTGTCATCTGCATAGAGCTTGGCTACATTTTGTATTCTATCCGGCAGGTCATTTATGAACAAAACAAACAATATCGGGCCAATTACCGATCCCAGCGGAACTCCGCTGTAGATATCGCGCCAGCTCAAAACAGTATCACCGTTGACTACGCGTTGCTTTCTATCTTTTAAAAATTCCTCGAACCACTTTAGCAGCTTTCCTGTAATTCCATACGCTTTTAATTTTGAAACGAGTCTTTTGTGCGGCACTGTGTCGAAAGCTTTCGCAAAGTCTAAATAAACCACATCTACCGCACGATTCAGTGCGATATTTTCTGTTAAATAATCCACAATTTCCATGAGATTTGTCGTGCATGATCTAGATTTAACAAATCCATGTTGACACTTCGATAAAAATTTATTGTTCGTAAAATGTGCCAAAAGTGAGTCTTTTATTATGCTCTCCAGAATTTTACACGGCACAGAAGTCAGTGATACTGGTCGATAATTATTCGCTTCTAGCTTACTGCCTTTGTTCTTAAAGATTGGGGTAATGTTCGCAAATTTCCATTGCTTAGGTAGTTCGCTCTTATCAATCGAAGACATAAATATCAATGTGATTGGCATTGCTAGTCCTTCAGCGCAATTTTTTAAAATGATAGTACTCAATTGATCAACTGAATTACCTGCTGAATTATTAATATAATTTGTCTATTATATGCAAGGGTCTGCGTCTCCTAAAAAATTTATTTCAATTCCAATACCAAGACAATGCCATTATAGTCTTGAAATGTTTCAAAACATATCAATACTTTTTCAAAGTGGTCTTGTTACATAAAAATAATTTCAAGAAAATCAAGACTTGACAAGACTTTTCAAGACCAAAAATTAAGTCTTGAAATTGTTTTCTAAATTACAAGACTTATAAATAATAAATAATAATTAATTAATAAAATAATAATTAATATATAAAATAAAATAATATATTAATAAAATTAATATATAAAATAAATAAATAAAAATAACAATTAATAAATAATTAACTTACATGTTATTATATTATTTATTATAATTTTTTTAAATGTTTTATTCATTTATTTAAACTTAATTTTTACGTGCTTAATTTAATCATGGACGTATAAGAGATTATTCTTATATCTCTTATACGTCCACGATTTAAAGAATTTGCAACGCTGCGCTTTAATGTCTTCAAAAACGTAAAGGCAGTTTTTGCAAACTTATAACTATTTAAAATGCGGCAATACACATAAAAATAAGAAGAGTGAGTAAAAATTTGGACAATCTAAAACACTCCTTTAATTGAAAGCGTAGTAATTAAACTGTAATACTAAAATAATTTTTGTGACGTCACAATAGACTAAACACCTCCCTCTCCTTATCACAAAATTTTGCTTCCACCCCCCGCCCACCCCGTGTCTTTCCTTTAATTAAGGTGACGTATTTATTGATTTTAATCAATAAAGTACGTCACGTTTATTGATTTTAAATCAATTTTCTAATTTAAAGACGTACTTTAATGATTTTAATCAATTTTCTAATTTGTGAACTCATCTTAGAAATCTTTCAGGTTGATTAGTCTAGTCTTGATTTAAAAATTACCAAGAAAAGTCTTGTTATTTCTTGAATTACTGGTTATTTTTTAAGGTTGGTCTTGATTCATTCAAGGCTTTTCAAGACAAGACTGAAATGGTCTTGTCTCGTTTTGTCTCGGTATTGTCTTGTCTTGTCTTGCTAAAATGAGTTTAACAAGATTTTTTATTTCAAGACGCAGACCCTTAATTATATGTTTAATATATACATTGGTATTGTGGTTCATCCTCCTTCGGCTAGTTGCAATATATAGAGGCCGCATACCAAAGCCCGCAAAGACGAGCTCAGCTCACTAAAGAGCATCATAACCCTCTTTGATGGACCAAGAGTAAGTGATTTTAAGAAGAACAAAGGATAGTAGAGTGAAAGCCAGTAGAAGTTGAATTTGAAAGGTAGTATAAAGTAGCGGACAGATATTTCACCGGATTTTAGAATGTGCAATTATACATTAATCGGTTATAACTAATAAATGTATTTATTACAAGTACAGATATTCTTGGTAGAATATTTGTTGGAATTTAGGAATTTGTATAGAATGTTTAATATATACATTTGTATTGTGGTAAGAGTATTGGTATTGTGGTTTGTCCTTCGACGGGTAATTGCCGTATAAAGGCCACATACCAAGGCCTGTCAAGACGAGTTTAGCTCACTAAAGATTGTTATAACCCGCTGACCCTGGGTTTCAAAAAAAACGTATTTTCAAAGAGATTTCAGAAAACATACATATTTTTATATAAAATTTATGAAAAAAAAAAGTTGTATAAAGAAGGAATAAGATTCTTCAAACAATTTAGAAAAAATGTTTCTTAGCAATAATATAAAATATACACCTGAAGTTTATGTAATTTATATGGTTTTTGGACAAAAAAGTAAATACTTGAACATCGCTTCCTATTAGCTTTACAAAGCAACTTGCCCCGATCTTCCCTAAGAAATACCTTTTTAAATATATAATTTTTATTAAATCGCAGCTTTTATTCATATGAATAGATTTTTAAAGTGCATTTAAAGACATCTGTACATTTCTTTTTTTTTTTGGTATTCATCAATGCACTTCGTTAAACAATTATTTATACCGATTCAAACTCCCTAATTACAAATTAAAGGAGGTTCAAAAAATTGAACTTCGTGTATTTCGAGCAAAGACTTCAGTTAAACGTGTTATTCAAAATAAATTTGTTTTAGCTACACCATCAGTAAGTATGAAAAATTTCAATGTTAAGGCATCTTTTATTATCAGTTTCCAAGGATATGCGTGGGTATCATTTGATTTAACTAGAAAGATGAAAAAACTATTTGAGTTAGGTAATACCAATCTCTCGATTGAAATAAACATAAAGTTTTCTGGTAGCTTTTCAACGATTGCAAAATTTACCAATCAAAAGTTATAACAAGCTACTCAGTAAATCATACAAGGTTAACAAGAGAAACCTCCAATAAGTATACTGACGTCGGGTGCCGTAAAAAAAATATGTTTTTGAAATTTAGAGACTACTCTGAATTTAGCAATCTTTTAATCCTAAAAAAAACCAATTTTTACCGATGTGTTGGGTGATGCACAATTCCATTTGGCAAAAGTTCTAAAATTATGAAATCCACTCGAACATTTTTTCAAGAACTAATTTGTTCAAGGCAAAAAGGTGTGAAATCAATACATCTTCCAACATGCTCTCCTTCAAGTTTAAAACCAATGAAATATATTATCTTTGAAAATGAAAAAGTTAAATTTAGATCTTGGGGTGACGCTGTTGTTAGCGAATGTTGGTGCTCATAACATGAAACTCCTCCTAAAATGTAATTTATAAAAAATTATATTATTCAAGAACATATTTAATATGAATATGTGTTAAAAGTGCCAGAAAAAGTAAAAAATATGTTTAATATAGATTGCTATAAAACTTGAATTTAGCCCTTAAATAACACCATCATTGTCCTATTTATAAATCACAAAGTTGTTATTTATTTATTTCAATTCATGTCTATTACCTGTAATATACTTTTTAAATTAGTTATAATAAAATTAAGTTTGTGTAACAGTTATCACTTTTGCCAGTTTTCTTTAATTGTCTTTTTGTTTGGGCTTTTTATGTAAATAAGCCTTCTTTCTAGATTCGCAAAGATTTGCCTTTATAAAAAGTACGTTACGTATACAAAAATCTGTGCAACACTTGTATGTATAACCAAACTAAACTTACGAGTAACGTACCGGAATCGCCGGATTTTTTCCGTCTTTTGTTTTATTCTTTTTTTTTTGTTAGTAAAATGAGATCAAATAAAGCTTTTGAATCTTTTAGTTGATTTTTTTTTACGGAAAAAAAGTGTCGTAGAGAATTTGGAGCTGTATTTATATATATATATTTTAAAATAATAGAACTTTATTTAAATTTAGTTTAAAAAATATAAATGAAAAATTAATCAAGTTTTTCATGGCATACAATGCCATGAAAAATTTGATTAATTTTTCAAACCAAGAAAGAATATCACGCATAAACAATACATTTTTACGAGCACAAAACAAAATAAAGAAGAATGTACTGTAAGTTTTGAAAAATATTTTCCTTTGTCGCTGAGGCAGTAAAGGAAAAATTCTGTAAGCGTATCACTCCATAAAACTAAAACAAAAACTTCTTAAAGATAGAGACAAAAATCTCTAAAATGTGTTGAAATTGGTTCCGAATAAAAGAATGACTGGAGCAAGTAGACGACAGAAGTTATTATCAAGCCCATATAGTAAACGTAGAGTGTCTTTACACATATTTGAATTTATTTAAATATTTACTATCTGATAAAATAAAATATTATGCTTACAATAGAATAAATAAAAATAAAAAAGAACTTTTATAAAACCAGATTTTATAATATAATTTGTTAAAGAAATGAACAATTAAAAGAAAAAGAAAGTTCAAAAAATAAGAGAAAGTGCTTGTCTTTACATTTAGTTCAAAACGGAAAGGATTTTATAAAACATATTTCATAAATGCAATGACTGAAAATATTATGTGTAAATTTAATTGAAAAAACAAACACTTTTGACAGTGGTATTTTGCGGAAATAATACGTACCGGAACGCGTTAGGTTACGAAGAATAAATAATACGGTTAGCCTTAACTACATTTAGGTTTTCTGATTTGTGTCCAAATTAATTTCAATGTTTTCTGAAAGAGTATACTTCACTGATCACTACGTATATAGTCCACCAAATCAGAAAACTCCTATAAGGTAATTATGGCACTTTAAAGATTTTTTCGAGCTTTTCTTTCGCGCCTTTTATTTTGCGCCTTTTTTTGCAAGTATTTTGCACCATTTTTTTGACCGCCTTGTTTTTATTCAAAGTTTTATTGTAAAAGTTACAGACAATTTATTGGAAATGAATAATATAGATGGTATTATGTTACATTACATAGTTTAAGAGTGAATAATCACATAATCGGAATGTTTTAAATCATCAAAATATTAACAAATATAAAACTAAAAACTATTTCTTCTTGAATTGAATCACTAAAAAATATCAACATTTAGATCAATATGTCCAAGAGAAATAAGATGTTTTCCATTACAAGAACTTAATGCCCTTACTAAATTATGTCCATAATTAGAATTATTTGCAGACACCCTGTACCGGTTTCACGAGGCAATTTTGAGGAGGAAGTGAACACTTTTTCCTGATTGCTCCAAATAAACTCCAAGGCCCATTTTTTTTGTTTTACAGAATTCAGATACATGATTGAACAGGATATGAAATTTTGGTGTTAAAGTAATACCATGTTCCAGCATCAAATTTTCATTTCAGGTTTTCAATTTTTTATTTTCGATATTAGTTTGAAAGTTTTCATCAAGTCCGGATCCAAAGCAAGACTCAACAACTAAATTTAACAACCTTAAGCATTCTCCAAAAGACTTTAGTTTAATTGGCAGATTATCATTAAAGACTTCCCACTTTTAAAAGAATTTTTCGAGAAGAATTTTCATTAAATTTTCCACTATGCTGACCGGTCTGAATAATTTGCATCTGTTCGTAAATCTTCTTCAGATTCATTTCCGAACAAATCCGCTCCATGTTATCCATTACATGGTTGACAGTTCCCTCTATAATATGAAGCTCCGGTAAAACAAGTCTACCAACAAGGAATTCAGAGGGGTTTCCATGTACTAATACAAGGTTTATACAATTCCTAAAATTTTGTGCACACTTAGGTTTTGAACCAGATTCTTTGAATTTTGTATAGTTGTTTTGACAGCTCTCGAAAGTTCTGCATGGAGCATTTGTCCAAGTTTCTCTTCTATCCCACTCACATACATAACAGAGGTGAATTGAACTGCTACTTGGAGATATATCTGTCAGAATTTGACTAAGTTTTATGCCGCATACCCCATTGTGCTCAACTTTTTCAAGATTTAATTTTTCAAATAATATTTTAATGTTTAAATATCTTACTGGGATTTCTGGAGCTACCAGAAAAAGAAATAAAGTATTTACTGACGAATCTTTAAATATTTTTTTTAGACCATCTTATATAAAGACCTGCAGGCTGATACCGGTTTTGTTTTAAGGTAACCTATTTCAACTTTGCCGTAATTTTCAAAAATTTTATTGAGATTAACTATATTTAAACAAAATTTGATAAAACCACTTCCCCCGTCAACAGCAATTTTTAGCAACTGATTCTTACAATCAATACATTTAAGATCCAGGAGTAGTTTAACAAAAAGAATAACATCATTGCATTACGCTACTGTAATATTTTTATATTCCAAAGTTTTATCTTTGTCTTTAAATTAAAATAAAATACTTTCTTCGGTAAATAATGGGAGAAGATAACTTTCCAAATCAGAGACACAGTCTTTCAGTCCAGGTTCCACAACGTTTCTTCTTTTTTCAACAACTCTGTAATTATTAATTTTTTTATATAATAAATTTTACTCCAAATATTGCATCATTTTATTGTGCAGAATTAAATTTGTATTAGTATTGTGATTTACCTTATCATAATAGCAAGTTTTATCATTTGATGGTTACTTAAGGAAAGAGAATTCTGAGTATAAAGAAGATTTTTGTGAGTAAAATTGGTTGCTTTTGGAGTATTCTCAGATCCAATAGATAGTTTCAGTTTACTAGCTCCTGTCTTCAATGAAATGGTGTTACCACTTTCACTACTTAGCTTTTCTTAAATTCCGCGAGAAGCCATTTGTTTCTTGATATCTAAATAAGTTACGAAACTATGGGGACTGAATGAAAAAGGTTTCGACAACTTTACATTTATAAAAAGATTATAGGTTCAAGACCTTACAAAGGTTTTTCTAAATCAAAATTATCATCTTTGATTTGTTGTTCTTAAGATTTCTTTCACTTATCTCTCTATTAGTAACGCAAATTAATACGGTTTTTCTAATACCTTGATATCCGGATGCAGCTGATATGTTATTTCCGAAAAAAAAAAATTACATTTACGAACTTGTTTTCTATAGAACATGGTATTCAACCTTTTACAGTCAAATAATCAAAGTTATAAAAAACGTTTTTTACCTAAGCGTTGTTGCATTGCATTTATGATGCAATCCTTTTTTAACTTTAGTCAGACAAGAACTACACCGCGGATTAATAGCTGCCGTTTTAAAACTCTTCATACCAGATTTTTTCTTGGGTATCCTTCCATGCGTTCTTGCGATTTTGCATATTTCACAGCTGCAAGTTTATAGTTTCATAAAATTATATAAAAAATTATAATTTTATATTTCTTTACAACAGATATACAAATAAAATAACATTTTACCCATTTCGTGTTTTTGCCGGTATAGTCATCTTTGACCAGTCAATATCAAAATTAATTTTCTGCCTGAGATCAACAACATTTGTTCTTTCAACTATACCCCTCCACCTTTAAAAGATAAGCTAGTACCAAGCAAAATGAGATTTGATTCATTTATCAAATCTTATTTCTTTGAGTTCAACAAGGTATCTAATTTTTCAGTTATGTGAATGGTTTTACGTTTATGACATATATACTTTTTATATATATTTATTTAGTTAAAAATCATTAAGTATACCAACCTTGGACACAATCCAGTAGGGTATCGATCATTAGCAATGTTATAATCCGAAAAACAGCTCTGAAATTTAGAAATTATATGACTTTGGCTGTTTACTTTCATATGACGTTTGCGACCACAAAAAAGACATACTCTTTCTCAGTTCTTTTGACGATCTAAAATAGTCTGAGGATGTGATTTACCAATTCTTAACATTTTTAAAACAAAATTTTTCTACGATTGTCTTTTGCAATTAAATTTGAGGCAGAAAAAATGGCAGATTAAAGATAGTCGTAAAAGACAAAAAAGGCGCGAAAAAAAGGCGCGAAAAAATCTTAAAAATGCCATAATTACTTAATAGGAGTTTCCTGATTTGGTGGACTATATACATAGTGATCAGCAAAATATACTCTTTCAGAAAACGTTGAAATTAATTTGGACACAATTCAGAAAACCTAAATTTAGTTAAGGCTAACCGTAATTAACGTAATTGACGTAAACTGTAATTTACTTAATTACAACTAAAGTTTTATTAATTCCATTTTTTTGAATGAAATTTATTTTTGTAAGTTTTCTTTCGTTATAAGGTAATGATAGTAATGCTGATAATAAATAAGGAAAGAAAACTTACAAAGATAAATTTCATTCAAAAAAATGGAATTAATAAAACTTTAGTTGTAATTAAGTAAGTTACAGTTTACGCTATTCTACATTATAACGTACAGTTCGATTAGAACTGTATCGGATGTATCGTTATTTGTTTAAATGCTATAAAAAATTTTGTTAATAAGTTATAAAGTTACTATAGGTTATATGGTTTTTTATGTTTAATTCGATGGGATTTAAAATGCAAAATAACAATATAAACTTGTCTTATAAGTTGTTGCAAACATGATATTGCAGTGATATAACAAAATAGTCCAAAGTTTCCTTGATTGATTTGTTAAAAAAACGGTGACCAAAATGTTTTGGGTTTTTCTTAACTTTAAATGTCATAACTTTGTCAATTCTTATAAAAATTAATAAAAACTTGGTATCAAAAGAAAGGTCTTAAAAAGGAGAATAAGGATATATTTTTACCAAATTTTTTACCAAATAATTTACCTAAACTTTTCATTGATAAAATTGAAATAAAAAAGGAGTCGGTCACAAGATTTTTAGGCATTTACATTGATGAAAATATTACATGGAAGTATCATATCGACTTTATTTATACTAAATTGGCCAAAAGTATTGGAATTCTATATAAGGTCAGATACTATCTAAATAAACAAAATTTAATTCAACTCTACTACTCATTTATACATAGCTATATAAATTATGCCAATATTGTTTGGGGAAATATCTCTAAAAGTAAGTTACGAAATCTCTACCATCGTCAGAAACACGCAATGCGTTTAATATGTTTTGAAAATCGTTTTTCTCATTCTAATATTTTATTTAAAAACGTTAAAGCACTTAACGTTTACGAACTCAATGTCTATAATATTTTATGTTTTATGTTTCGTTGTAAAAGTGAACAACCATTGTTCATTTTTAAAGATCTTTTTACCCATAAAGCTATAAATAAATATACTTTACAAAATAATAATTTAATAATGGAACCCTTTTGTCGAACAAAGTTTAATCAATTTTGCATAAACTATCGAGCACCGTATTTATGGAACAAAATTGTTGTTCCAAATTTTGATTTGTCAATTTCGTTTTTTGTTTTTAAAACTAAATTAAAAAACTTTATTCTTTCTACTGACAATATATATAAATATTTTTGAAATGTAAAATTGTTTTCTGATTTGTTTATTCTACATTGTGAATAATTATTAAATCAATTGTATTTTTATTATATTATATATACACGTTTAATATATTTTATATGGTTCTGACGACAAGATCTTTTGAATCTTCTTTCAGATACCAAGTTTATGTATTGTTATATTGTTATATTACGATTAATAATTGTAAACTAAAAAAAAAAAAAAAAAAAAAAAAAAATTAAGGACGTTGTTGGGGCTTTAAAAGGGCGTCTATAATACCCTTTAATATATTCAAAGTCTAGATTTTTTTAAAGAAAATTTGAATTTTTTTCTATATTTTTTCTATTTTATATACTTTATATATAATATTGAATACTATTTTATATAATATACATTTAAACATTATTAATGTTCAAATGTTTATTATGATAAGCCCTCCCCCAACTACCCGGGTGTATAGCGCAACTGAAGTCAAAAATCGGTACCTATTCTGGGTGAGATATTAGGGTGTCTAGGGGTGTTTTTTTCATGAAATTCGGCAAGTAACACGAAAAAAGGTTTTTGCTGATGTCTAAATATAATAAAAAAAAGTTTCAGCATTCCTTCAATGCATACCTAATGCACAAACAGCGACGAAGTTTTAAACAACTATATACTCATTATAAACAAAATTTTACAAAAAATATTTCCGTGCAGAATTAAAGTTAAACTATTCTAGTATTCAAAAAAAAAAAATTTATTTTGATACAAATTTATAAAAAAAAACCCACAGAAAAACATGTTTATATCATGCCACACTTAGAAATACTGAAAAATGCGTGACACAAAATTTGGACAAAGAAAACAGTTCCGTTAACAGTTACGCGTACCTGATATGAATAGGCACTTCAGGACTTTTTTTTTAAATGAAAATAAACACAATAAGTTAGAGCTAAACATAAAAAGTTAAAAAATAACAAACTTTTCGTTTTATTATTATTAGTAAAAAACTTATGCAACTTTTAAACCACAAAATTTAAGATTTTTTTGCTTGTTTGACTTTTGATGTTTTTAGCGATTTAACGTTTTTAAGAATCGCATCAAAGTTTCCATCACGTCCGTTCTTTTACAAAAGTAACAATGAACAAGACCGCCATTATTCAAAACTAAGAATATTATACTAATAAAAACTATAGTAACTAGAAATTTAATGACTAGGAAACGACCCACCTTTGACATAATAAGTTTGTGACAGTACTTTTTTAAAAAAAATTTATTTAATGATAATGCAAAAAGCATTTTCCAAAAAACTTTTTTTAAAAACTAAATTCCGTCTTGAAAATTGACGAGTTGAGTCTTAAAAATTGACAAGTGCTAAAGAAAAAAAAATTTCTTTTCTTTTAAGTTAACTTTTTGGCGGGGGGCATTTTTTGTGTGATCAACGTTTACTATTCAAAACTATGCACACGATAAGGTAATATGCCATAATTGATTTTGTTATTAAATCAAAAAAAACTTTTTAAATCAAATTATCTCTAAAAATGAAAATCTCAAAAAAATATTTTAGCTACTGTTGTTAAGCTGTGGATTTTGCAACAAACAAATAAAAAAAAAATTTAAGTCATCGGCCTAATGAAGCTAAAAATACTAAATTTGTATTTTGCATAATGTCATAATAAGGGTGGCAATCTGGCAAAATGTTTCTTTCTCTTTTTTCGGGAAAAGGCATTGCCCTTTAGTTGCTTTTGTATATGAGTTGTGTCAAATCAGGTTATTTCATTAAAAATACCTAACTCAGCTCAGTCCCATGATGAATGCAGAAAAACTAATTTTTTTTCTTTGTATGAGAAAGTCTGAAAGAGTTTTAACCTCCACCTTGATTGAGCAAGTCAAAGAAATATATTTTCTAATGAAATTAATTTTGCTGATCAAAGGGTTCCCTTGGGAGTTTGTGATCGCTGCAGAGTTAACCTTCAAAAAAAGCGACAATGGTAAAAATGTGACACTTCCAAGTCTTTTTAATTTTAACCAAATTGAAACCCCTCCCTCAACAAGAAGCCAGGACTGTGGTTGTCTTATTTTCAAAATTGGCCACCTCAAGCTAAATGAGAGACACCCCTTGGAAACATCAAGCATTCCATCATCATCATCATCATCATCATCATCATCATCATCATCATCATCATCATCATCATCATCATCATCATCATCATCATCATCATCATCATCATCATCATCATCATCATCATCATCATCATCATCATCATCATCATCATCATCATCATCATCGTCATCATCATCAAAATATGAGAAAAGATGTTCTGACTTCTTAAGAATCATTAGAAGAGATTTTCCACACACTTGCAGTAAATCTACCTTCAGGGAAAATATGAAGCTGCTTGCATCTAAAGATTTGAAAGTTGGAGAGCAGATTGCATCATCTGTAATTCTTTCAAAATATGCATCTCCCCATGGAACCATCAAATAAGAAGATCTGGTGGTTGAAGACCATTGCCTATAACACAAGGTATTGTTTTGGAAGATTTATTTTACTTTTTATAATACAGATATATTTGTAATTTCACCTATAAATTTAAACAAAAAACTAATATTATGATTTTTTATCAACTTCCCATGGACAAGCCTCTGTTTAAAGGAATACAATAATACTTACCTTTGTACCAGATTGATGAAAAGTAAAAGAAAATTCTACATAGAATGGACTACTTTATTTTTCCTACTTCTACTACGTTTGTAGGCCCTGCATGTCAAAAGAAACTCTTCAAAAAAGAATCTTAGTTGACTGCCCAAGATTTAGTGCATGTGCATCATGTGCAAACACAGGGTTGTCAAATACAGGAATTAAAAAACTTGCCACAACTCTCAATCAAGTGTCAAAATCCAAAGTAGTTGAGACCAACTTTCGTGAGAAATTCTCTCAACTTTGTAAGCAGTTTTCTGATCACTTCACCCAAACAACAATTGATGTTCATCATGATCAGAATAAAATCAGTCATCAAACAGTGGTCCACTGCAAAGAACTCTCTGCATTTACAGATGAAATTTTGAAGAGAAGGCAAGTTTTTACTGATCATATAGTAAAACTTAGCATAGATGGAGGTGGCGGTTTTCTTAAAATCACCCTTGAAATCCAGGAGGATCTTTCATCTTAACCACTCTGTCCACATAAAAGAAAGTTATTGACTTCTTAACTAGGAAAAGACAGTAGTGTTAAATGTCAGTTTCTTGTAGCCATTGCTGAAGCTGTTCCAAAAATCTGAGAACAATCCTGAACCTTATTACACCATACAATGTGAAATACTTTGTTTCATGTGACATGAAAGTAGCTAACATCCTGTGTGGATTGCAGTCACATGCTTGTACCCATCCATGCACATGGTGTGATATAGACTCCAAGATCTGTCCTTCAAAGGCAATCTTTGCACTTTTGGAACACTACGGAAGTGTTTCAAAGCCTCTGAAAATGCTGGAAAGGATTTAAAAAAAGCAAAGTAGTTTAAAATGTCATTCATGATCGACTTATCTCTGTGGAAGATGGAATGCTTGTCTTAGACGTTATTCATCCAATGGAACTTCATTTACTCCTGGGTGCTGTTAATCACCTCTACAAAACACTGAAGGACCGCTGGTCAAAGGCTGATGAGTGGCCATCAGCTCTTCACATTAAATGTCAGCCTTTTGATGGAGGCCAATTTGCTGGGAATGAGTGTCACAAACTTTTGAAAAACATTGATGTATTGCAACAGCTTGCTGAGAAAAATTGCGCTGAATTTCCTGAATGTGTCAATGATGGGAAATTTTTCAAAAATTTGAAACATTTTCCTTCATTAACACATCCAGAAAATTTGATTCTGTTGTAACAGCTTGCTTTGGCAATGCACTGGATGAAAGCTATATTGATAAAATCAACAGCTTTAAAAGCTCCTTTCTTCAACTTACAATGGTGAGTGTCACTCCAAAGGTTGATTCAGTTTTTTATCACATTCAAGACTTTGTTGCTCAGAGAAAAGAGTCTTTAAGGCGTTACAGCAAACAAGCAACTGAGTCTATTCATCGCAGCCAGGGACGTGATGGCCCAGTACGAGGGTACGAGGACTTGTACTGGGCCCTTAATCTGGCTCAGGAAACTGGGCCCCCAATCCTCAAACAGAAAAAAATTTATTTCAGTTCTATAAGTTTCTATCCGGGCATTTTTTACAACATTTAATTTAACTTGCTTTCACGTGGGTTTGTTTGTTTGTTTGTTTGGTGTCTGCTCAAAACAAATACTAGGTCAGCGGTAATAATAAAAGAAATACGCTAAACTTTAGTTTAGCGTGAATAAAAGAAATCGTTAAGAAAAGTAATTAAAAGAAACAAAAAACAACAAACTTTGTATAGCGTAAATAAATAAAACCGATGATGAATAATAATAACAAATAACGTTGTTGACCTGAAATTGATAGATTTTATACTGTAAAAAAGTAAGTAACGTTTTAATACTTTACTTATAAATAGTAATTAAAAATAATAATTAATGTTTCTAAAGTAAATAAAAAAAAAAAAAATCTTATATACGTAGAAATATAAAGAAAAAAGCTAGATATAAAAAAGAATCTGGAAACTGAATATGATCGATTGTCTTGCTCGAGAAAGAGAACGGAAATTTCGAGCTAGAGCAAATGAATCAGCTGAACAACGAACATCTAGGCTAAAAAAAAGAAGAGAACGATATGTTAAGGCAATAGCGGCTGAGACAAAAGAAGGTAGAGGCAGATGTAATGTTAAACTAAAAGAATACCGAAAACAACTCAAACATACGATTAAACGATGGAACGATTAAACAATGTCTCCTCTTTATCTGAAATTAACCATCCCATCAATAAAAAAAAAGTGAAAATTGTTATTGATAAGTTCAAAACAATAAATATATATAATCCATGAATTCATTTGCTTTACATTGATAAATATGGTTAATATATGTTTGATAAATAATATTGTGTGTTTAATGAGTTTTTGTTATTACTTTCATTCACTACTACTCAATATGCTCCAGTCCACTCCCTATTGGTCCATGGAATTTATAAATAGTACAACTATGTATAAATTCCATGGACCGATAGTAGTTATAACTCAAACGAAAGAAACCAATGCCGTGGTGTCTATCATAGGAATAGTTTTAGTTTTATATTTATTTATATTTCAGGTGAAAGGAAGGAACACAAAAAGAAAGAATCAACATTGAAATTCAAATCTGGTGCTGAAAAAAAGGCTCAAAAAACGACAATATGAATTGAAAGCAGCTAGTAAAGATCCAAAACAATTAAAGTTAACGGCAGGTCTCGCGTCAGTGCAGGTGCCACAAATACAGAGAAAAGCTGGGACATCATTTACAGCAACAGAGAATATAGAACTAACATCAACATCCATTGTGAATATCACAAGTAAGCATTATTGAAACAGAGCCAATAACAGAGATTAGTGACCAATCATTTGTACAAGAAACAGACAATAATCAAGATGTCATAATTGCAGCAGATAAAGGGGCAGAACTAGAATATTCAGACACATTCTGAAACCAAAAAATTACTAAAACTGAGAGAGTGCCTGTAGAAATGGGTTACTATGAAGTGCCTGTAACTGCCGCGGCGGACCAATAAAGATTATTTAGCGGTGGACCAATAAAGATTGTTCAGCGGCTCTACCAATGAAGATTATTTAGAAGTAACCAGACAACGTTGTAAATGTCACTGAAAATGATCCAACAAAATTTCTAGAGCTGAAAAATGCAAAGACGATTGATAAAAAGCAATTTAATGTATTAGGGCCAAATCAGCCAACAAAACATTCAAGGTTATCTAAGTATCACACTGAATCAGTTAAAATAATGAAATTGAAGTTGTGCAGAAAAAGTCATGGCTAACTTACTCTCTACTATTGCTTGTTTATGCTTTGGATCAAGAGAGGACAGAAATTTTTTACGTAATGGGTTTGATAATTGGTCAAACTTACCTCACATCATAACAAAGCATTGCACCCAGAAAAACCATCAAAATGTTGCTGAAGCTATGGTCCATGCATTATCAGACTCCACAATTGATAAAATATTAAATATTGAAACCACGAGACATCTGAACAAGAAACGTAATGGAGCGGAGAAACTACATCAATACCTAATACGAGTTATTGATGCTATTCAGTATTTGATCGCAGAGAGTATTTCTTTACGTGGAAATGAGGAAAACAACTTTTACAATGACTCTGAAAAAAAGTTAAATCTTTCAATGTGGCGCGGTTAAATTTCTAAAGTTGTTAAATTTACTCAGTCAGTATGATGAGGTGCTGAATGAAAAACTTTCAATTGTTCACAGTACTCAAAAACAATCTGCCGGAAGGGGTGCTAGAATTACGCCTCTTTCTAATATACACAAAACAAACTAATTCATACTATGACACAGATAGTCAATAAGGGTATTTCAGAAGAGGTAAATAACTCAGTATTCTTTTCAACATCAGCTGATGGCAACAATGATATTACTCTCTACGAGCAAACTTCTATTGTATTACTTTATGTTACGCTTTCTGCAGAAGAGGCCGTTTTAAAGGAACATCTGATTTTAATGGTTGAAACTGGAACAACAACTGGTGAGGGAAAAAGTAAAAAAATCAAAGATAAAATTAAATCAGTTATACGTAGATATTTAAAAGTGTATAGGTATGTCTTTTGATGGTGCAAGCAAAATGCAAGGAATAAATAAAGGAGTTGTAACACATTTGAAGCAGTGTTCTTCCATGGCAACAAATATTTATTGTGGATCTCATGGAACAAATCTGGTTATGAAAGTTTGTGCAAAATCTTCTGTTGTTTCTGTTCACTTTTTTGGAACAGAAAACAAGCCTGGTAATGTGCAGAAACTAAAGACTTTTCTATACGGAAGCTCAAGGAAACGAAATAATATTTTTGAGAAGTGTAAATCTCTTCTTGAGGATGTGAATCAATCTATTGAACTGGCTGCTACCCAAAGCGTTCGTTTCAGTGCCTTACAAAATGCTACCGACCAACTGCTGACACTATGCCACGCAGTAATCGATTGCCTTGAACAAATTTCAAATGAAATGGAACTTAAAATGTATATTCGAAGTGAAGCACAAGAAATTTTTACTATCTTGGGTCCCCTAAACAAAATTCTTCAAGGAAAACACTTGATTTTTTGTTTGCTATAATGTCTGTCGATGTATCACTGGAAAAGCTTCAAGTATCAAGGACAGTGCTGACCAAAATGCTATTTTATCTACTGTTAAAGTTGCAACTGAAGCTCAGCTTGAACAGCAAATATTTGATGAGAATAGGACTGGCAGAAAGAAACGACTGGACTTTGATGGAACAGAAGTTGAGCGACTTATTCAAGCTAAAGATCGGTGGCTGGCAGAAGTGTTTTATATTCTCGTGGATTCAGCAACTGGAATTCTTGTTGACAAATTTTCTTTACAGCGAAAATTTTTAGAAAGTATAGACATCTTTTATTGAAGAGCATGAGTGAAGATATTAGTCATAATTTTCATAACTCTAATTCACAAGAAAAAATTCAATCAGTGCTTGAAAAATTCAAAATTGGTATCAGTTTAAATGAATTCACTACTGAAATGGTTGATTTTGTGGAGATCTACAGAAAGGCTGCTGAGAAGGATAACATAACTTTGCCTTCTTTCCTCACCACTTACAATTTTATGCTGTAAACTATGTTAGATGCTGTATTCGATTCTGTTGCAGTTCTATACAAGATATTTAGTTCAATTCCAACAAATTTAGCATGAGAAAGTTTTCTGCAAACTGAAACTTGTCAAAACTCGTCTAGCAAATCGGTTGACATCAAAGCATGTTGGGGATTGCATTCTCTTGTCAGTGGAACATAAGAAAATGTGGAAATTGCCCCAATTTCCACATTTTTTTTATTTATTTATTACGATTTTTTAGTATAAATATAATTTTCCTTGATCAGTTATTTTTCTCACATTAAAAGTACTTTACCGGACCCCTCTTCTGGAAATTCGTACCTGCTTTTTAGGTGCCACCACGTCTCTGATCGCAGCTTCAGTGTTCATTGGACTAGATCTAAAAGGCCCTCCCATCACTCAGAATATGGAATGTAATTGGAAGCATCAGTGGTCGAATTTAACAGCAAACATTTGTAGAATATAAAAAGAAATAATCAATGTAACTTTTATTTGTTTAGAAGAATAAATATGAATTAAAATTGTTTAGTGTTTGTCATTTTAATTTAATTGTGATAAAAAAGACTCTGTATTATGAATGTTGTGCTTTTGTTATATTCAAACAAAATTTCTACTACTACCACTTAGTACACTAATGTTTTTTTTAAACTAAGGATTTTCCTAAACCCAAACACATAATAACGGAATGTTCCAGCACGCAAATATGCTACATATACAAACATTTGGATGGTATTTCCAGTTTAGAATGAGTCAAAATCATTTTTTTCATTAATTATATCAACCGGTATTTCTTCATAAAATGTTAAAAATTCAAAATCAATTTTCTTTCCTGGACGAAATAGTTTGATAAAATAGTTGACGCTTAGAGATTGTAAAACAATACTTAAAATTTATTGATGAATATATATTTAGTTAAGAATAGCAAATAAATTATTTCATCAACTTGTTGCTCTCATATTTGGGGCAGGGGAGATAAAATTCAAATTATTAGAACCATTCAATAGCGAGAAAGCGAGACAGCAATCACTGTAGTTAGCTCCTCCAATTCACTCTTCTTCTTTTTTAATGGTTCTTTACACGAACTTTTTATTCGAAGTAGCTTCTGAAGCTTCTCCAAGCTCATCACACGCTCTACGTTATCTTGAATAAATTTTACTGTAAGCACAGCAAAATTAAACTTTTTATTACGAAATATTTCACTCAAAACAAGAAATACGTTTCTTGTTTGAGAAAATAAGTATACTAGCCTGCAACTCATTTTTAAAACAAGAAATATATTTCTTGTTTTGAAAAATAAATTTTTTAAATTATGGTGAATAGATTTAGGGTTTTGCAGTTTTTGCTTTTCTTTTTTTATCACTATATTTCATTTTCATAGGTTTTAGAATAATGCTGTTTATCAGTTGTAAATCTGGAAATAACAAAATCCTTGTCACAAAGCTACTTCAACTAAAGAAATTTAAAAAATGTGCTGTCGAAATTTGACTTAACTTCACATAATATTTTATGAGTTACATCTGACGCTACTTCTAGTATATCGTGCACACTTACACTTTTTGGATTTAATTTGCTAGGCTGCTGTGCTCATAAACACCAATTCTGTGTGAAATTAACTATTCACAACCAATCAATCTTTTCACTTATTATTGGTCAGACATGCAACTATCAAAAAGCATCAGATTTCTCAACAAAAAAAAGTCAAAGTCTTCAATAGATGTGGAAACGCGCTTTAACTGCACTTCTGACTTATTGGGATGGATTTAAAAAAATCATGGTTCTATAGAACTTGCTTTAGTTGAGTGCAGACAAAAAAAGAAACTTCATAAAAATATTATCTACTAGTTTTAACTGAAACGCAAGTGCAATTATAAAAAATTGTCGCTTCTATTATAAAACCACTACTATTCTAAGTGAGGAAAAATGCGTGAGCGTTAGTTAAGTTTATCTATGCTTACTTTAAAAAATTGCCTTCGCTCAATAGATAAAACAGAGATGAATATATTTGTTGATGATTTTACAACGCAGTTGGAAATCAAGTCCTATCGCTATCTTCTTAGACCTTCGAGTTAAGTCAGCAATGTATACCTTGTTAGTGATGCAAATTGTGAAATCTTACTTAATAATATCTAAAAAAATGCACGATTTAGGTATTTCTATGATTCTCGATGAAGTTCAACTCGAGGGAATAAATTTTTTATCTGAAACAAATGGAAATTTAAATAAAGCGTTTGAAAATGTTTCTAAAAACCGTAACCTATCATAGAAAAGTACTTTATATCAACAATTAATTTTTGAAATTACTGCGTATACCGAAGAATAAAATGTATATATATATATATATATATATATATATATATATATATATATATATATATATATATATATATATATATATATATATTTATATATATATATATATTTATATATATATATATATTTTACGTAGGTAAAAAAAAACAATGTATTGTACCCTATCATAAAAAAGAACTTTCGATCAACAATTAAAATTTAAAATTACTGCGTATACCGTAGAAAAAAAATGTATAATGTATAAACAAGTATTAACGGCTGATGATTGCTTATAGATATGAAACTTTAATTCCCGCTAATCGGTTGTTTTTATTCATCTAAGTAAAATATAGCTCTATTATTTAACAATATTGAGCACTGTAACACGTACAAGAGACTTCGTATTATTACTAAGTCTCGTTTGGTTACAATAACTGTCCCAGCATGCTCTAAAAACTTTTATTCGTCTAGTTTTTTTCCCACTTCAACCTTCGGAACTCTCTGCCATCTTCATGTTTTTCTGACTCATACAACCCACAAATTTTTAAGTCTTCTGTAAACCATTTTTTTGCTCATTAAATCTTTTCTTTATTTTCTAACAACTCTCAACTTAATAGAGGTTGCTTGGAGCCTTTTTGAATGTGTAACTGAATTAAAAAATATATATATATATTTATAGGTTTACATTTTTTTAAGTAGGTATATTTAGTATTATATAATATTACATGCCTATATATATATATATATATATATATATATATATATATATATATATATATATATATATATATATATATATATATATATATATATATATATATATATATATAAATATATATATATATATATATATATATATATATATATATATATATATATATATATATATATATATAGTATTATTGCAACAAAAGCAAGTCTCTTCTTAAAACTTGTTAGCTGGATATGCATAAGAGTATAAAACTGTCGCTATTAAAAAATAATGATTCTGATTCAATTATGAAATTAGAAATAAAAGTTTTATCTATCGATTATTCATTTATATATATATATATATATATATATATATATATATATATATATATATATATATATATATATATATATATATATATATATATATATATATATATATATATATATATATATATATATATATATATAGATCCAAGAAATCTTATCAAATTGAAAGAAATATGCAAGGAAGAGTGGGCTAAAATTCCTACTAGCATATGTGCTAATCTTGCGAACAATTATTCCAATCATTTAGAAGCAGTTTTGGCTATATATATATATATATATATATATATATATATATATATATATATATATATATATATATATATATATATATATATATATATATATATATATATACATATATATATATATATATATATATATATATATATATATGTTTATTACTTAATCACTACACAAATTATGTTTACACATTAGCGTTAAGGGTTTTTTTTCTATTCTTAAGCCTTACATTGTTGTATGCATACTTTTTATTTTGTAGTCAATATTTTGTTTTTTATGTTTTTGTTTGATGATATATTTCGTGTCAGATAGTTAGACCTACAAAAATCTCTACCAACTAAGTTGTTATACAAAAAGAACATCTACTAAAAAAAGCGTAGTTATAAAATATAAAAACAGTATGTTGAGCATTCAATAGGTTGAAAATTTAATAGGTCAAAAATACAGTAGGTCAAAGCTTTAGTAGGTTGAAAAATTAGTAGTACATGTTTTAATTAGGTGTAAATATAAAAATCAAAAACAGTCGGTTGAAAACCAAAAACGTCATAATCTACGAATTACGAAATTTCAAAATTAGGTTAAGTTATAGGCAACCATATATTTGTTGTATATCATAATACACGATTTACAAAATTTCAAAATTAGGTTGAGTTATAGGCTACGATATTTTTGTTGTATATCATAATCTACGATTTACGAAACTTCAAAATTAGGTTGAGTTATAGGCCACCATATATTTTTTGTATATTATTGTTCATCATCAAGTTTGTTATAAAAAATTAATTTTTTATTTTTTATTATTGTAAGTATTGTCTGTCTTATTTTTGTCATCATACTAGTATATTTTTAAATATTCTTCTATTAATCTTTAGTGTTGTCTTGACAACTGTCAAAATAAGCTGTGCTTGAAAAATAATTCTCCTCTATTCAGTGCCGGTTTTAGCACTACCAGCGCCCTAGGCGAGATTTCTACGGCGCCCCTAGCTTAATTTAACCCCATTCAAAAAAAAGGCAAAGGTAAAATAACCAATTAGTTTCGCCCATTTATATTCGGCACCCTGGGCCATCGCCCAACCAGGCCCTACCCTAACCTTGCCACTTCCTCTATTCTAATGTACTTCATTTTCCCCACAGACGTTCACTGCTCGTCTGTGATAAAACAACTATTTTTTAAAAACTTTGGCATCTAAATTCGGCGAGTTTAGATGTCAAAGTTTAAAAAAAAAATTGTCTTATCAATTGATTTTTGATATATTTATCTAGAATTTTGAGGCTTTTACCCCGATATTATGTGAAATACTGGTTATAGAGGTTAACAATGTCGCTTGTATTTATACAACTTTTTGATTTAATCTCTCTCATAGTTTTCGATAAAAAGCAATCTATTTTAGTGAGGGTTTCTACTTATTAAAAAAGACTGCTTTTATTTTTAAAGATCAAAACTAGCTAAAATAAGATGTTGGTAAGTTTAATTTGGCAATACTTGGTGTCATTAAAAATCTCCTGGTGGTTCTATTTCAATAAATAAATAGTTGGAAGCTTTTATCTAGTCAATAATTTATTGTCAATTTTTGAATTTTCTGAATTTGTGAACTTCAAAAGTATATAGAAAAGTAGGGGAATCTGTTGTACCTTTGACCACATTGTACCTTTGGTCACTCTACTCTGCCGGCTTACTATTATTTAAAAAAAAAACGCAAATGCCATTTGAAATAATAGTCCATGGCGACTCTTCTTACCGTAAAACATCATACTTGGGATAGATGGTATCGATCCACAAATAATTATAAGTTTCGGCTCTTTGAAAGTAAATATTTGTGTTAATCTTATTCTGATTTTAAAAATGTGATATATTGTTGTTTGATTCATCTACAGCATTATAAACATTACCCAACATCATTTTTTTGTTATGGAAAAGTTTGGATGATTATGTCTGACCGTAAATGGGGATTAAGACGATAATTGTTAAAGAAACCCATCTCGTGTACCTTTGACCAACAAAAACTAAAGAAAATATGTGACTTTATCTAAATAGCTATAATAACTGATTTTATATTAAAAAAATTAGTAATACTATTAATAATACTGAGTATTATAAATTCGATACACAAGTCTTTGCAAGATTGTAAGGATTGATTTTTCTAATTTTTTTTTAGACAATTAGGATTGATTACAAAATAGTTAGATTTGTTTTTTTATTGATATAAGGCAGGCCAGAAAATGCTATATAATATATAACAAGCTAAAATATTAAAAAGGGCTCAAACATTGCAAGATTTTTTAATAATAACATTTTGGTCAAAGGAACAACGCGCAACGGTCAAAGGTACAACGTACCTGTTGTATCTTTGACAAATTGACTTCTTTTTTTAAAACGCAGGAAAAAGATACTTTTTGGTTGAATGAAAAAAAGTTGTGAATATAATTTTTGAGCAAAATATGAGAGAAAATATATAGTTTGAATGGTTTAAATTTACTTAATAGACTACGCAGAAAACGCCTTAATGCAAAAAGTGGTCAAAGGTATAACAGGTTCTTTTTCCCTATATAGAAACTTTTTAACTTCAGTTTAAAGTTTTGTGTAACATAAAACTTTTTTATCAAACTAATTAGATTGTTAAGAATATTTTTATAGGATTCAGATTTAGGCTCAAAACCAATAGGCTCCCGGTTCGATACAAACCCTAGTCTAAAAAGCAACAATCGGGTAAGGAAGGAGGCGTGAACTTCCAGTTAAATACTCTTCCGTGGTTCTCTGTAGTTAGTTTGTAGGGACTTCTAGTAGCACCACAATGACCACACACACGCAAAAACAGGCCCGCTCAGAGGGTGGGGGGGGGGGAAATTATGGTATTTAGCCCCAGGCATCAAAGTATATAGGGCATCATATACTCTTAAAAAGTTTGCTAATAAGCTATAAAAAATTTGTAATTTAATAAATTCAAACTCGACCTTATTTGCAAATAATGGTGAAATTGCTATTTTACAGTAAAATTATTGTACTTGTATTAAGAAAATATTGTAAAAAAAAAAAAAATATATATATATATATTCTAATTTGAAAATTAACAAATTTTTGCGCATTTGAAAATTAACAAATTTTTGTTTGCAAAAAAATTGAAGATCATTAAATTTTTGTTTCTTATTTTACGATTTGCTTAAGCGCAACATCTTGTCATCTTTAATTTTTGTGTTTTCCTGCATTTTGTTCCGACTATATTTTTACAACGGAAAGAAATAAAATACATTTCGACTATATTTCGACAAGAAGTATATCTTCAATGGATTTTTTAAATCTGACTTTTTGCTCTGCGATTAATAACAATAAAGTTATTTTAAATTTTTCAATTTTTTATAATTTAAAATTAAAAATATTTTACGTTCTTTATATTGTCATAAGTTTTAGAATGAATAATCGTAGACCTCCAAGATTGAACCAGTTGTCTGGAGCTGCTGGGAGAAAATGAGCAATGACGCGGAAAGAAAACGAAAGCAAAAATAACCGAATGCTTTTAGATTGCGTTCGTTCGACCAAAAATGAAAAAAAAGTCAAGCAGGTAGTTGAATTATTTTTGGATCTTATGAATTTCTATTAAAGGAAAAGTAAAATAATTCTGTTAAATATTTCTTTATAGTTTAATCAAATAGATATCGATATCAATGACTCCAATGAGTTGCCAGTTAGTCATAATTCCGAAAAATATTTTTTGTCGATAACATCGATGAATCGCAAAAAACGTCATTACATTTAAAACAAAATTAGTTGGATGTAGTTGGTAATTGTGAAAATGACGAATAAATATACACAAGTGATCTTGGTACAACAACTATACCAACTTCTAATGATCCTGCTCTATGGAAATCAATATTAGACATTGATCGAACAAATATAATTTTGATGGGACCTTCTCCAAATCCTAAAAATTTTCCAAGAGATCACAAAGAACGCAAATTTCCTACCTGCATCTTTATAGAGGAACAAAGAAAAGGAGAAAAAGTTAGAAGAGATTGGGTGTAGCATTGCTCTTTTGTTTCCCTTGCTCCCTTTTTGGATTGCCCAATTTAACTAGACCCGGTGTTCAATTCAATTTGTTGTCCTGGAATGGAGGTTTACAATTGGAGAAAGCTTTCAGATCGTATTAAAAGTTATCAACAAAGCAACATTCACCGTAGCTATTATCTCGAATGAAAAACAGTTACCATTCACTTGAAAATTCCATTGATCACCAATTAGAAAAAAAAATTGGAGATAAAACAAAGCGATAAAAAGTAGTTTTACAGTGCATTCTAGACGTGACAATTTTTCTAGCTTCCAGAAATTTTGCTTTTAGGGGTGAGAATATTGCTATCGAATTTTAAACTATATTTGTTATTAATTTATTTGTACTTAAAAATCAAAACTGTAAGTTATAATGGGATATAAACACAGATTACAAATTTTATTATTTTTTGTTTGCTCTAAGGATCCAATTAAAAGTTATACAAAAATGGGAATGAAAACTTTCTTGGTGCGCTCGAATTAATTGCTCGTCACAACAAAACGTTACAAGATCATTTGCATCTTATTGCTACACACCAAGAAGAAAAAAAACGCATGCAAGCTCATTACTTATCCTGAAGATCACAGAATGAATTTATCGAGGAGTGCGGCAAATTAGTGGTTCGAGAAGTTGTTCAAGAAATCAATATATTTCACCATCATTACTGACAGCACTCCTGATTCTTCCCATAGCGAGCAAATTACTTTCGTTTTTAGATTTTTACATTTCAGTAATAATCAGCAGTGGGCGGTCAAAGAAATTTAGATTTTTGCATTTCAGTAATAATCAGCAGTGGGCAGGAAGATCTTGAAAAGAAAAAGGGAGTTGGTATAGAAAATTTGATATTAAATGTGTTGAAAGAAAATGAGTTTGACATAAAAAATTGTCGGGGTCAAGGTTACGACAATGGTGCTAATATGGCAGGTGTCTACAATGGAGTTTAAGCTTTGATTAGACAGAATAACCCACAAGCAATTTTTATTCCTTGCTCTGCTCACAGTTTAAACTTATGTGGTGTACACGCTGTTGAATCATCAGCTCTTGTGAAATCCTATTTTGGAAATATCCAAAAGCTATACAATCCCTTTAACTGCAGCCCAGTTCGTTGAAAAGTTCTTCTAAAGGAGACAGGGATATCATAGCATAAACTTTCTGCTAACGACGGAGCTCAAGCATAGAAGCAGTCAAACCACTAGCGAAAAAGCCGAAAGAGATCTTAAAATCATTACATCGTCTTAAAGACTTGGACCTTCCAGGCGAAAGCTGTAACGAAGTTCATTACCTAATTAAATGAATGAATTCTTTTGAATTTATTGTTTTCTTCACTTTTTGGCTTAAATGTTTGACGGCAGTTAACAACGTGAATTTTAAATGGTCTTTTGATGGAACTGGATAGAATTTGTTTAGCTTGGGGTAAAAATTTAGTAGAGACAACAGAAGTTGCAAAGAAAATTAAAATAAATGTGAACTTGTGGCCAAAATGCGAATATTATTTGAAACTTTTTTTATTGCCTTAATACTACTTACTAAAGCACACAATATTCACAAATAATTATAATAAATAAAAATAATTATAATAAAATAATGATTAAATTTAGTTATGTAGTTTTTCATATATCTTTGATTAGAGAGCTGTAAAAAAATGTTCCGACAAACAACGCAATTGGGGCTATTTGGAACAGATAATGTGGTTAGTTAAAACATAATATGAAAGTTTAAAATACGGCATGCTTAATAATAAAAAAATGCAATATATGTATATATATATATATATATATATATATATATATATATATATATATATATATATATATATATATATATATATATATATATATACAGATAGATAGATATAAAAAATCGGCTCGACAAGAGCTCGTTCATGTTCGGCTCGAATGGTAAACGAGCCGGGCTTGAACAAAAAATTAGGCTCGTTTATTAAACGAGCCGAGCTTGAACATCATAGGCTCGTTCATATAGGCTCGATTAAAGCTCGAATATATATATATATATATATATATATATATATATATATATATATATATATATATATATATATATATATATATATATATATATATATATATATATATATATATATATCCAATGCAATGAGAGCAAGACTTATATTTGTGAAAATGTAATTTGAACTATTAGAGTGCAGTGTTTAATAGGAACAATTATGTTTGTGAGAGTTTACATTATGTTTGAACTTTGAACATTAAGTTTGAACATTGAACTATTAGTTTTAACTTTTATTTTGAACTATTAGGTTTGTGGGATCTTATTTCATTATGTTGTTTATTTGCATGTTTAATAGACTGTTGGATTGTTTATGTTGTTTGTTGATTTGGACTTGCATTATTTACAGACAAGCCTTTAACAAACAATTTTTTTTTACTAAACGAGCTTTAAACTAACAGGTTACAATAATTATTTCGAGTTTTAAACCAGTCGAGCTCGAACAACATGTAAAACGAGCCGAGCCCAAACAATACTAATCCTTAACGAGCCGAGCTTGAACAAAGAATCTCATGTTCGAAACGAGCTCAAGCCGAGCCTGAACACTCTTAATATGTAAACGAGCCAAGCCGAGCTCTGGCAAGCTATATATAATTTTTGCTAGTTACACTCTGTAAACTGTGAACATCATAGAGAAAACTAAACAACGAACTTAATGTTTGTATAAGAGTAAATCTTTCTTCAACCGATTGTATTGTTGTCTCAAGAATAGCAAAGTAAAAGTTTATTTTGAATTTTTCTTTTGGATCTTGAATAGGTTCGTCATCTCCTTCATACGTAAATTGTTTATTCTTTCTTTAGATACGAGTTGATTCGGGTTCAAAAAGTGCAGGTTTCTCTAAACTGGCTGCAACTTCAACTGCATCTACTAGTATTTTTTTCTCCATTTCATTTCTGCGGTTTACAAGAAACTTCTTTATTTTTTTAAGATGGCATCATGCATATCTAATTCTTTTGCCTGAAATTGCTTACTAGTCATATTGATCCCAAACAACACGTCGTACCACACAACCAGAGAAACAACAAACTTAAAACTAGAAATAGCGTTTGCAATAAACCCTGCATCTACCCGTGTTGAATTACCAGATGCTCCTGTTAAATTTGCGTCGTTCACAAACTCTGCCAGAGCATCGTAGAAATCACCAAGTTGATAACAGAGAGGTTTTAAAACATCTATTCGGCTTTCCCACCTTGTTTCACTTAGTGGTTTAACAGTGAGATTAGAACATGTCGTGTTAAAACCTCCAAGCGACGAGTTGATGCAGAAAAAATTACATATACACGCTGCACCAGATCAAAGAAGGCTGTTGCTTCTAAGCAACATTTAACAGCATCATTAACAGCCAAATTCAATGTATGTGCACAGCAAGGAATAAACAATGCTCGTGGATTGACATCTAAAATTCTTCGTTGGACACCCTTATTTTTTCCCCTCATTTTTCTGCCATTGTCATATCCTTGACCGTGTAAGTTTTTAACAGATAAAGACATCTTGCCTAACTGCTTAATGATAGTTTCAGCCATAGCAGCACCAGTTTCTCCTTTAGAGGCACAAAATCTAAGAAATATTCCTTTATAGATGCTGTTGCTACAATGCCAATTTCTGGATTTGAAATCACATCCAAAAAGCGAATGATCATAGTCATTTGTTCAACATGACCCGCATTAGGTGTGCAATCTATAATTATTGAAAAATACTTAGCATCACAAGCAAATGTTAGAATTTTTTGTTTGATTGCATTGGATAAAAGATGAATCAATTCATTTTGTATGTCTTTGCCTAGGTAGGTTTCATTGTCTTTAATCTTTCGAAGATGCTCATCCATAAGTGGGTCAAACAAAGCTAAAAATTCAACAAATTTCAGAAAGTTTCCGTTATCAGCAGTGTTCAGTTTCTCATGGTTCCACGAAAAATAAGATTTTGCATACCAAGAGCTCTAAATAAAGCTATCAGCTGTTTCAAGATTTGCTGCCAATACTGTTCTTCTTTTTTAACAAGACGCAAATGTTCGGCATCAATTATTTTATTGTTTCGCAGTCGCAGCTCAAACTCTTTCCATAACTGAAAATTTGCTAGATGTTCATTGCTTTTCTCATGCCCTGACAAAATTGCAGACATGTTTTTCCAATCATGTGAACCATTGGAAGAAAGAGATGACGCAGCTGCTGTGCTACTGGTAAACAGTTTGCAGCAGAAGCAATACACAGATTCATTACTTACAGAATACAGCAGCCAATGTCTGCGAACTTCATCTCCATTGACAAGCCAGCGGTTGTAATGGTTTTTTGAAAATTTTCTTTGCATACTGTCCTTAGGAAAGTCAAACTGATCGACTTGTTTTGGTCCATGTTCTATCAAAAGTTGTCGCATTTTATCATCAAGTACGACCTAATTAGCCAGATCGCTATAGTTAGCATATAGACCAGTGAATTTATCAATTTTATGCACTTCAGATTCTTTGTGTGCTACGTGTATTACATTATGTAATTCAAACTCTTCTGATACTGTTATCTCATCGGCTTCCCTGTCTGCTTCAACTTGATTTTTTAACTCATCTTTGCCATTTTGATTTCTCTGCGGTGGCGGTGAACATAGATACTTTAACAAAGAACCAGCCTGTTTTGTTATAAACCCTTCATTTGCAGCCCGTCGTTTACAATATTGCGCACCAGACAATTTTTTTCTTTCTGCCATCGTGGATTGAAATAACAAAAGAAACTGCTAAAAATAATAAAAATGATCACCTCGTGCATCTTTAATATCTTTAAATTAAAATATTATTTTAACTTCTTTATAAAAGTTTTAACGATATATTTTAAAACTTTTAAAGCTCCATAAATATAAATAATAACACTCTATTAGTATAAAAACATTATAAATTAGTTAATTTGTTACGATATTACTTCGTAATTGCAATCAGAATATTTAATAAAAATTAGTTTCTTACTACTTCTGAATAAACACGCCAGCAAAAAGAATTTTCTCAATAAAGTTAAACGTGCTAAAATTTTCTATGAGTAATGAAAACTTTGCATTGTATTAATTGCTACAAAATTTCATTCTGCATAAAAAGTATAAAAAGAAAAAGGAAATAAAACATAAGTATCAAAGTTGATTCTTTTGTTTTATTTGACGCGATTTAAAATAGTACTTTTTCAATTCTCCTAACTCCAATATTTTTTGGCTAAAAAGTTCAGTTGTTCTAGGTTTTGTAAAAAATGCCCAAAACATCTGTATATTTTATTTTAACCTGTCTTTTTTTTTTAAAAGAGTAGCACGCTTCAACGGCAAGCTGTTGAAATTATTATTTTTTGCTTTTTGAAATTTAAAACCCTAAACTTGCACGATGTTCAGGGTTAAATGCAATTTTAGTCATTCTTTTTCTATTTATATGTTATATATAGTATGAAATACAATATTATCTAAGAAATGTATAAGAATAAAAGAATCTGTTCACAAGAAAACTCTGCAATTTTTTGGTAAACATACTCTAATGTTTTGGTGAAAGTACTTCAATGTTCTATAATCTCAGAAAAATCAATTCCTTTTTATGATAATAATTTATATTTATCTAAATATTATTGTGATAATTATAATAGCATGCATGAATGATAATCATGAGATATTATGTCTTTTAACAGAGTGGGCCCAATTTTTTCAGGATAGGTAGGGTGTAATCACACCCCGGCACCCTGGGCCAGTCCGCCACTTCTGATAATAATAAAAAAAAGAATCGCATTTCACAACCCTGTATCCAACATTGAATATTAACATATGGTAATTAGTAAAACACCCCTGCGTCTAATTCCTGCCTGTGCATAAGGCAAAAACCCAAGTATGCGGTAGAGGGTAGTTTCCTTCCTAGTTCTAGAAAGTACCCTTTCTAATAATAATGCATTTCTTAGGATAAAAACTATATTTTGATATCCTCGTATCAAAAATAGGATACAATATGAAAAAAAATATAAACTATATATATATTTGGACTCAATTAAATTTACGATGGAAATGTTTTTCTTTTTTTAATTTACTTCTTCATTGCTTTGGTTTTTGGATGGTTTCGTATGTAATATTCCATCAACGTGCTTTTCAAGCGACTACAATCTTTTATGTGCCAAAATAAATAATTAAGATTGTTAAATTCGGCATACAAACTTTCGCCACCTTGTTCCCCGTAAACTCCAATGCCCAATCCCCATTTTTGAATAAATTGAAGAATATGGTATTCAACCAAGTGCATCTTCAGAGTTACAGATTCATTTGGCCAATTCAAGCGATAAAACTTCATAAGATTGCGTGTTGCTGATTCTAAAATTAAATAATTAACGAATATGAAAAAAATTTAATAGATATTCTTTAAATAAACTAATCAAACTTCTAACTCCTACCTAGTTCCTTAATATCATTCTGTTGAAAAGATTGCGAGCTGTTTATGAAGTTATGACATTTTGAATAATATTGGAACAACTATTTAAATTTCTGACTCACATTATTTAATAGCAAATTAGTTTTGGGATAGAATTGCACAAATCAAGCAAAGGTTGAGACTAAATTAAATATGATAAATAAAATAATTTTTAAAATCCTTATTTTATCAATAAAAGTTTTGAAATTTTACATATAAAAAAAAAACCTTAAGCATTGTGTGAACATGGTTTCCAACAAAACATTTCCCATGATAAGCCTGTCTTTGTACATGATTAGCTTTTAAAACTTCATCAAGTTGCTGAATGCAGGGAACTGAAATTTTATCAAGAATGTTTGCTTCATTCAATGAATTTAGTTCTTTTATCTAAAAAGATATTTTAAAACATATGCTACAAAAATTATTGGAAATTGAATTGAAATTGATATATTTTTTGTAGCTTTTAAAGGTCTTGTTCTAAATTAAATAAAATTCATATTTTTTATGCAAGCATTATTATGTAACAATGAATACTTTATCGCTTCTTTTTAAATCATAGTGGAGTATTCTTGGTCCATATACTTTCTTAATTTCTTCAGTTTTGTCTGGTTCACATGAAATTGTTTCTTGTAGATGAGTTATTTTATTATCACAGTCATCAATAATACTTTTTAAAAGATTTGATTGAATATGCATGTTAACGTATTTGTCAAAATCATCTCTGCCAATCGTATTACTTTGTAATGAAAGTTCTCCAGCAAGTTTAATATCTATTAAGTGACATTCATCTTCAAACATGTTAAAAAACTTCAAATAGGTACCTAAAGATATATGTATAGCGGGTACAACAGCCTAAAAACAAAATTAAAATTAGTTTTAGATTTAACATAAACTATAAATATATATTTAACAGAAATCTTTATTATGTTTATTCAAAATTAATCAAGTCTTTTTATTTAATTTTTTTAAATATCAGATTTAAGTACTTTACCAACTTTATTATTCTTACTCTTGGCCCACCAGATAGAAATTCTATTGCATTTGTTTTCGAATTATCAAGTTTTTGTTTAATAACATGCAACACTGCGTCTTCAATATAACGTGGAATATGACTTGATTTATTAACTTTATATAAATCATCAACCATTGTGCTGCAGTTATTTCTTAAATGATCTTTCTTGCACTCATGGTTTATAAATTTGTCTTTTAAATAAATTATTCCACATATCTTGCATGCAATATATAATTGTTTTATCATTTCCAATATATGGACAGAGCTGCATAGGCTATTAATCATGATGTAGGTTGAACATATAGGACATTTTGCTTCACTTTCGAAATTACCTTTAATATTTAATGCAATAAATAGACTGCAAAATGAATGTTGACAAACCTTGATCATGACTGGTTGACTCATTCTCCCATAAATCTTACAAATGCATAATGCTGTATGTGGATTTAGCTGCAGATTCAATTCAGAAATTAGTTCTTTGTTTAAAGGTAAGGGAAAAGACTCAAGAAACAAGTTTATATTTAACTGTGTCCAAATTTTAAAAATTCCTAGTCTTCCAAGATTGGGACTTGGTTTTCGACCAACTTTACCAAAAATACATTTATACTCTTTTGCTGGACATTTTAACCAACTTTTTGGTATAATATTGAGTTGTTTATTTCCTCGTGTTTCAATATTTTTCATAGTTAAATAACATTTACGGCACATTTGTTTTAACCTCTAAACAATCTTCATCTGTTTTTATTTTAAAAATATTAAATACTTTTTCAGTCTTACCGGCAATTGTTAAAGAATCTTTTCCTTTCAAATTTCCACAAATTCAGCATACTCTTAATAATTTTTGTTGGTGTTTTTCAACCATCTTATAAACGATATTCCTGAAAAGCTCTTAACTAAATATTGAAATCATATTTCATAAAAAAATGACAGGTTATAGAAATCAATAATTTTGGAAAGACAATGAATAATATTTTTATAACCCAAATGTCATAAAAATTTTGCTTTGACCATAATTGAAATGTATATATAGTGTTATTTTAAACCATATTACGCTTTATTGTTCCAATTAGTATAGTACAAGTTAAAACATAGTTCAAATATGTAAACTACCATTTTTTTTGTTTAAATTATAATAAACACACAAATTTCTTTTAAAAATATGAATCAATGCTTCAAGCTATATAGTAAGTTTTAACACGGTAAATAAATTTTTAGATATATAACTATTTGTATCCAAACCTTCTGCCCCAGAGAAACCCTCTTGAGGGATGATAGTATGTACTTAGAGGATTAAAAAAATATTAAACTCAAAGCGTAAAATTCTGGGAAAAGTCATGTATATGTTTGTTTACATTTGTGTTTTTTAGATTTGTGTTTATTTAAAACAAAAAAAAAAAGTTTTTCATGACAAAATACCTATTAGGGCAAAGACTCATGAAGAAAACCGAAAATGTATCTGCCTTCTTTGTTTCAAAAAGGCTTCTAGAGTGACAATATGAAACACAGATCACGGGTTATTTTACAGAAACAGATTGATTTTCAAGACCCAAGACCCAAGACTATCTGGAAAACCTATGCCTACTTTTCTTGAAAACTCACCCAACCCAGAATCAGCCAAGGTTACAAAAGCTCAAAATACTGCAGAGAAAAGATGTGGAAAATGTTTTTCAGTCATTGGCCATGGTTTTGCTCATGTATGTACAAAGAGTACTCTACACAAGAACTTGGTTGAAGTCACATCAAAGGACAGACTTGCTGCTGAAACAGTTGCAGTGTCAGTCATTTCTTCATGGCAACAACTTGCATCTGAATTTACTTACACTGAGGTTCTGTTTTCATCAGTAAGCAAATCAGCAGAACCAAAAGTAGTTGCACATTGCATTAGTGCAAAGTCTCTTCTAGAAAAAACTTTACTCAAAAGAAACATTTCTCAAAACCACCTTGTGAAAGTGGGTATAGATGAGAGAGAAGGTTTTCTCAAAGTCAGTTTGGGTGTTATTAGTTTGCAACAATCTCCACAACATGTCAGTAGAAGACTTCTGACTCATTAAACTGCAAAAAATTTCAGTGTCAAAAAGCAGCTTTTACTTGCTGTTTGTGAGGAACTTCCAGAAACCTATGAGAATGTGAAAACAATCTTAGAACTTGTCCAAGTGCACCAAATAAGTTTCTTCTTGTCTTGTGACATTGTTGCAAAGAATCTTGCAAGCTGTGGGACTCCTCGAACCTTTGGTTCTGTCAAGAAAAACTTTAAACAAGTTATTGTGGCCTTTAATTGCTGCTGCAGATCTTATAAGTTGATATGCATTTTTAGTCAGCCCACAATCTAAAATTAAAGCAAGCGCTTCATCAGCTGAAAATGTTTTTGCTCCTGGTAAAGTTCCTATTTTTTTACATTTTTTACTTGCAGCAAATAATGATTCTTCTGGTACATTTTTCTTTTACCAAACTGCTTATTTTTCTTTGTTTTGTTTTAACTGATGCTTTATTGAAATTAATTTTTAGTCTTGCGCCTTTTTTTAACTTTTTAGTTTTTTCATATAAGTCTTTATCTAACCAGGAGCTAAATTTCTTTTCAAAAAAAAATTATTTCTTTTGCATCTATTCCATTTTCTTCTATACAACACAATAAATGTTTAACTGCGACGGTATAGGTAACTTTTATGACCTTGTTTTTTAAAGAATAAAAATGCGAAAGAACTTATTTTACGTTATTACAAAATAACAAGATAAAAATAATAGTTTTCATATTTTGATCTTTAGGTATAGATATTTGATATCTATTTTTTTAAGGTTTTTTAAAGATTTGGGTAATTAAGGTGGCTCATATAGAAAAAAAAATTTTTTAATAGAATAAATTGCAACGGTTCATATATATTTTCTTGTATTTTTGATGATATAAGAAACTCAAATTTTATTAAAAAAAACTGTAAATAAACTATATTTTAGGTAACTTTCAACAAAATCAGAGGTAAAAAACGAAAATTTGAAAAAATTCAAAATAATGTTTCTTAAGTAATTTTAGTTCAAACTCAAAAACTTTTTGGTTATAGCCTCATTACATTATTTTTATTCATTTCTACTAAAAGAATGAAATAATAATTAAAAAAATTGTTGCACAGTGGGCCATTCAGCCCCACTGTGCAACGTTCCAACAAACCCCCATTTAACCAATGCATTCTTAAACGATTTAATTAAGGTATTCCATGTAGAAAACCTTATAAAAAGCACATTAAAAGAAAGCCCACAAAAAATACTATTTTAGATGTTATCAAACTATTTTATTATCTTTTATAATATAAAATTACAATTAATCATACAAAAATCACAAAAAGTTACTTTCAAGTGTACAATTTTCTAAAATCTTAATTTTCGCAAATTATTTTTCGCAATTTACTTTATCCAACAAAAAAAAAAGGTATGTATTTTAGTTCTTGAAACCTTCGTTTTTTGTTTGTAATAATAATCTGCTCGTTTGTCGGCGCAAAAGTTCAATGTTTCAACTAACCCCGTGTTCCGACTAAGCTTGGTCTTCCCTTCGCTTATTATGTTTTTTAGATTTTTTTCCTAGTACTTCCCCAAGCATTATTTGCATATATAATATAACTATCTATAAGTCAGTTATAAATTTGCATAAGGTTTTTTTTTGTTTAAATAATTTCTGGTTTTAAACAAAATTTAAATACTTTTGGTAATTTTAGTGTTTATGTAATTAATATATGGTTTCCATGTTACATTTTCATTTAAATAAACTCCAAAAAACTTTGTGGATGACTTTTTTATTTCAACTTTGTCTATAAATAAATTGATAAGATTTTTGGCATTAAGGATTTTTTTGATAAGGAGTGAAACAGAGTATACTTTGTTTTGTGAATGTTCATGGTCAATTTATTGTATTTAAACCTATTTGAGTTATGTTTAAGCTCTTTGTTAACATTGTAAAACAGTTAGTCGATGTTAGCATTCGATAGGAACAAATTTTTATAATCGACAAATATAATTCTAACAATTTCCAATCCCTTGTAAAAATAAAAGCGGTTCTAAAATAGAACCGTGTGGAACACCACATATTATTTCAGTTGTTTCATCACAGCACATTCTTACATCACATTTTGCATAGGTTTTAATAAATGCTAATGAGCAATATTAATATCATGCCAACAAAACGGTTTTTTGTTTAATTTTCTAGTAGTGGTAATGAGGGTTTTTAAAATTAATTAAAAATAGATGAATACATAAAACAATTGCTTGATAAAACCAAAGCATTAATTAAAAGAATTAAATGAACAATTATTTTTAAATGTTATTAATAAAGAAAGTAAGAAAATACGTCGATAAAAAATCGAATTATTTGAAGCGAGTTTCCGACGCGTAAGCATTGGAATCAACTTAATAGATCTAATAAGAAACTTTCATTTTCGAAAAGTATATATTGGTTTTGAAAGCAGATTAGAAGACGCCATATCTATTATGCACGCTAATCTTACGAACGAATTTGCTGATAAAATATCAAATTTATATGCTATTTATGTGGCTCATATAGAAAAAAAACTTTTTTTTAATAAAATTTGATTTTTTTATTTATCATTCAAGTTTATCATTCGATACAAAACTGATCATTTTTCTAAAAAATTTTGCATAAATTAAAATATATTTTGCATAAATTACTCACTTCTATAAGTTTAATCTAACTTGTTTTATAGGTAGGTTTAATTTTTTATTATTAAAATTTCTTTTAAGCAGAAAATTTTTAAATAATATTTTAAATTATATTATTTTAAAATTATGTATTTTAAGTTGAAAATATGAAATAAATATCTAAATAAGGTCTGTATATTGTGCAATATATACAACTATATATTACAGCCATAACTTTTTTCAAGTGATTTGTAAAGTGTGTTGTACAGCTTGATTCAAGTCTTTGTAGCTGTTGATATATCAAAACATTTTACTTGTATTTTTTATAAGATTGTTGATGTCTAGTAAACAGAATTTCGTAAAAAAGAAAAAATTCAAGTTTAAAGGAAATCGGTTTACCAAGTTGAGCAAGGTGATAGAAACTTTTTCACTTGGTAAAAAAGTGTTAACAAAACAAAAAAAACAGTTAACAAAAAGTAATTATCATCATTTTCTTTTGAAGTCTCATTCAAAGTTACTGAAATTTTTTGATAACAAAGTTTGTTATCAAAAAATTTCAGGAACTTTGAATGAGACTTCTAAAGAAGATGATAATAATTATTTTTTGTTCGTAAAATTTAAAATTTTTAAAGATCTTTTAAGTGTTCTGTGTGTAAGGCACAAAAACTAAGTTTATCCGATAAACTTGATCTGAGAATTAGTTTCGCAAACAAACTTGTAGTAAAATGTTTCTTGTGATAAGAGTAATGAACTTTGTACATCTCTAACTTGTTCCTGTCCTCAAAGTGCATTAATAACTATTGGCGTCTGTAATGAAAATAACATTTCCACACAGGGGTGCAATCTATTTGAAATAAATGGTCGAAATACAATTGCTTTTCGAGAAATTGGGAAAGATCTTGCAACAATAAAAAGGTTTACTAGATGTCACAATATGGATTTGTTATCTGAACCCTGTTATCAAAACATAATCAGTCATTTGTATAAAGCTGACAATAATGTAACAAAAAATTGCGTAGCAAAAGCGGTTGTTGAGATTAAGTTAAACCCTGAAAACAAAGCTCATTTAGGCAGCACAATCAATCTTGTTTAAGTATATGGTTTTTGGCAGAAAAAGGGATTTTCATTTTTTAATGGTTATGTTGCAACTATAAAACATGGCAAGTGTACTGATGTCTATGTAATGACAAAGTATTGTAGACAATGACAAACTTGGGATAAAAAAAAAGGTCTAAAGAGCACCAAAACTAGATTTCCAAGCATAACTATTCAATTCATAACCATCAAAATTTATCTAGTGCAATTAATTCAACTAGTGGAGTAGGAATTTTTTAGCATTCAGTTTTAGAAAACAACCTTATTTACAACAATTACCTTGGTGATGAAGACACATCATCATACAAGGAAGTTCAAAGGAACAAAAAATTCTTTGTCTGGACGCGGTAAGTTGACAGATAAAAAAATGAACTCAATGTAAAACATTTATGGGCATTAGTCAAAATTTAAATAACTTGTGCGCAATTAAAAAAACTTTCTTAGTAACTGTTTGGCTGTAAAACTAATAGCTTTGTCCACCTGGATTGTCCAGTTGGTGCAAATATGAAAAAAGTTGAATTAATAGCAATTACACTAATAAAAAGAGATAAATTTACTATCAAGTACTCTTCATATTTTGTTGCCAACTTTTTTATAACTCAAAAGTGATGAGTTATTATCTAAATGCATTCACGGAGAAACCCAAAATGCCAACAAAGATTTTAACAATGTTGTATGGTGACTTTGTCCAAAAAATAGTTTTGTAACAAAAGATGTATTAGAGATTAGTATCAATTCTGCCATTTATTTTAATGACAGAGCTAATGGTGTAAAAAATATATGATAGAGTTTGCAATTAATGGATGTAGATTTATGGAAAACCCTAATATAATAACTAATTAATAACCTAATTGATAAACCAAGTATTCGATGATCTCTAAACAAGAGTAATAAAAATACCAAAGCAAAAATGAGAAAAAAGGCTGAATTCAATGTCTGGTGGTTTTTAAGTTGATGTAATTATTTTAATAGTTTTCTTTTTTAAACTTTGTTATTTGTTAGTTTTGTTAAAAAACTTGTATATATATATATATATATATATATATATATATATATATATATATATATATATATATATATATATATATACGCATACATAAATTTACAAGCTTTTAGCTTTTCCTTTTTTTTTGCAACTTCAAAACCGGATATCTCATGATCTAGAAATGCTTTTTTGCTGAAAATTTCAGCGCGCTTTCCTTGAACATACAGATTTTAGATTTACTAAAATAATTAAATAAGAATAACTTTATAACTTTTAAAACCGAAACACCTGTTTTAATGCATAGTTTGTTTTTGCTTTTTTAATATTGTGTCCCATTTTAAAAAATTTTAAAAATTTTAATTTTTTTTGCAGAAATGAATGATAATAATATAGCGAAGCTATAAACAAAATGTTGTTGAGCTGCGAAAAAAATTGATCAAGAAACAGTGTTTTGATTTTTTTCAGATTTTTTCCCTTTTGATACAGATTTTAAAAAAATTTGCTTTAATTGTAATTTATCCATAGCTTTTTTTATGAAATATAAATATTAAAATCTATGCTAAATATTAAAAATCAGAAGACATTGTAGAGAAATATAAACGGACAAAAAATACACATAATGAGCCAATAACACATAATGAACATACTTTTAAAGTTATCAAAATTTTACTCACTCATGGGAGGAAAACTAAAAGCAAAAATGACGAGAAAAATAAGCTATTTTACTATTGATTAAATTTACAAAAACTAAAAAATGAAATTAAATTACTTTATAATTTGCTCTAATCTATGCAACTAACCTCAGCGGCAATAGCTGCATTACATATTCTTGGCATTTTACGTAAGAACTTCTCCTATTTGTCGAAGTCAATTTTTTTTCACTCACAATTAAGTTTTTTCCACATATCTTTTGCACCATTAGGCATTAGTTTTTAAATTTCTTTTTAATTCATCTCATAAAAGTTTGATAGGAGAGAGATCTGGTGATTATAGAGGCCAAATCATTTTATTCATTACTTGATCATTCTCTAACTCACTTAAGTAATTCCTTAAGGATTATTATCTTCTTGAAAAAGGAATGGCTCCCCAATGATTCAACTTCCTAAAGGTATGAAATAACTTTTTAAAATTTCCAAATACACTTTTTTCGCCATTTTATGTCCAAAAAACACGTTTCCAGTCATTGACGGTCTGTTTCTCGCGTAGTTTTGTCATATAATATATTTATTTCAATACAATACCCTCTTTTTTTTCTCAATTCATAATAAAGTATTTTTGGTTTATATGCTTTCAAAACATTTTCTGCACTTTCTGGCTCACACAACTTATGGCGCTACTGCAGTCCACTCCAGTCTTTTTTTTTTTAATTTGGAGCCCAATCAAAGGTTACCAAGCAGCTTTTCTGCCACCAAGCCCTCCTTCAATTACCGCTGTAAAAGAAATCAGTACTTCTACGAACACTTCAAAGTATCGGTTAATTCCGGACATGGTAATAATCTATTTCGTTTACTAATAATTGTAGTTTTTCAGTTTTCGGCGGCAGATGTAATTCAACAACGTCCTGATCTTTTACGATTGACCACACTTCCAGTTCCTTTTCTGAAACAAGTTTTGTATTTGTAAAAGTCATAAAATTTTTTATATACATATACAATAAACACATACTTATCTAGGTTATACATAGACCAAAAGATCCTAACTTAATATAATACATTGCTGAATCATTCAAGTTAGCTCATAGCTTAATTAGGAAGCCCTGTGATGGCTGTTTCATTGTCTCAAATTTTAAAATATCACGTTTCCTACGTCCAGACACCCTTTGGTTGCTAAAACCATAAATTGGGTTGTTTTTTTATCAACAGCAGTAATTCTATTTTAAAGTTGTTTCCTAATGCTATATTAGGTAATAATACTAACAACTTGAGGAATTTTAGTTTCAAAACCGTTACCCGAAAATGAGTCTCAGCTGTTTAGTTACAGCAAAGGTGGTCACAATACAATATCAAACTTTATTGAACCAATCAACTGGAATTTTTTATTTCTGCATAAAGCCGTGGATCAAATATTAAATTTATTAATTTCTAACAACTCTACTTTTTGCGTATATTTTATCCCCAAGGTTAACAAAACAACGAATAAGTATGATCCTTGGGTTACTCTACGTATTAAAAACCTAATCCGAGCAAAACAATCCACTTGGTATATCAACTGCTCAACTAAATGGAAGAATTAATCTTAAAATAAACTGCTATCTTCTTAATCGCTCCGTAAAAGCTAAAAGATTGAAAGCAAAAAGAGCACATAAAAAAGAAATAATATTACCATCCCTCTAAATAATTTCCATCGTTAAAAAAGTGATACTAACCTGAATAAACTTATTATGCAAACTTGGATTTTTCTTTTTCAGACATTATTAACTTACCCATCAAAACCCTATAATCGTTTTTTCGTATTATTTTATCAGTTTATTGATGTAATCTCGAGTTCACCAAAGCGTTGGTTCTCTAAGTTAAAACATATGTTAAAGATAACATATTTTGAAATAAATGAGTAAACAAAATAAAAAGGTATGATAAATCAATCCCTTAAAAGCACTTCTAAAATGTATAATTTAGGAGTCATTATTTCATGTAACGCCAAGTGAAGCATAAATATACAGCGTCTATTTGGGCTTCTTATTTAAAAACTGATAAAACCTTGGTTAAATCAATTCATCGAAAAGCAACCACATGAACTTCCAGCTTAAGACGTCTTTAGTAGTGCAAAAGACTAAAAAGATTGAATCTACAATCATTGACTAAGTGTTTTGGCTGGGGCAACGATAAGCTTAAGGTGAAGAGAAATTTTCTGCACTTTTTCCGCGCATTTTACACATTAAAAATTTCCACATTTTACCTTTGTCAACTATAACATGATATGATATAAGTTGCTCATTTAAAAATATAATAGCAATACTTGTGTATATTTGACATTACCCATTAGGGTGGCAACTGCAAAAAGATTCTTAAGCACATAAAAACCCATGGTAAGGACAACAATGGCGCAAATCATTTTGTCTGCACTTAGCCTAATCGTTACTGAAGCAGAAATAGCGGTTCAATTCGATTTAAAAGGTCTTATAGACCAATTTGCAGCTATAAAGACAAGAAAAAAACTTTTATTAAATTTTCTGCTTACTAAGACATTGCAAAGTGTAAAATTTATAAAAATATTTTTATTTTCATATATAATTTTTGTCGCGAAAAAGGAAGGGAGAACACAGAAGTAATTTAGGGTCCGAATTAAAAATATATATATATATATATATATATATATATATATATATATATATATATATATATATATATATATATATATATATACTATAATGGGCACTGCTCTAAAGAGCTAGCGTCTCTTGTGCCATCTACTAAAATTCATTCTCGTGTTACTCGTCATTCAATTAAGTGTCATCCTTTTTCTGTGACTGTTCCTAAGTGCTCCAAAAATGCTTATTCGTCTAGTTTTTTTCCTCGAACATCAGTTCTTTGGAATTCGCTTCCTTCATCTTGCTTTCCTGATTCATATAATTTGCAATCTTTTAAGTCATCCGTCAATCGTTATCTTGCTCTACAATCTTCATCTTTTCTCTTTCAGTAACTTCCAACTTTAATTAGTGGCTGCTTGCAGCCTTGTTGGAAGCGAAGATGTTTAAAAAAAATATATATATATATATATATATATATATATATTAATATTCATTCAGAGACTTAAATGAAATAGATAAATTTTTTATATTAGTGTTCAGTAATATCATATTTCAAATTTTATTTTTTAGTTTCTGTATCTGGAAAATAAAAACTTATAAACATCTAATAGAATAATAATGAACGTATCATTTAACGTATCATTTGGGTTATTAAATTCTACTAATACAAACTCTCTGCAACATCACCATGACGTCTTTTCATACAAAGAAAATATGGCCATTTGCATATGCTACACTATTGTTACATGTATAGGTTAGTATTTATATATTTTTTTATTCTTAAATTTTAAATATTTGCACTATATTGAAATTGAACGGTATGTTTTGGTAAGGTGGAGGGCTTTATCACATAAAATATTCCATATCTCAAAATATTTCTTGAACATTCGGTAATTATTATTAGACTAACTACAACGTTACTGCAAAGTTACTGAAAAAATTTTATATCATTCTCATCAAATACAAAAATTTAATGGAGAATTAAAAAAAGATATGCGACATTATGAAGGAAATAATAAGTATAAGTAAATCTAATTTTAACAAAATGCCTTCTAGAGTGATAATTAATGAAAGTGAATCAAACAACAAGCGAGGTATTTTCAATGAATTTAACAAATTTTTGCCAACATTGGTGCTGATCTTGCATCAAAAGTTCAATGCCCAAATAATACATACAAAAGTTGCTTAACAGGCTTACACTGCTCTTTAAATTTCAATGAAATAAATCAAGTAGAACTTGAAATAGCTATAAAATCACTTAAAATCAAGTCACTAGGGATTGATAACATCTCTTGCAAAGTAGTGTATGACGTTTTTGAGGAGATACGTAATTTAATTTACCAAGTATTTAATTCATCAGTTACAACAGGTATTGTACCTGATAAACATAAAATCTCTAAAATTATACCAATCTATAAATCAGGAAAAACCAATTCTTTAAACAATTATAGACCAATCTCAATCCTTTCGGTATTCTCCAAAACCTCTAATACGAATAATCTATAATAAATTAAATAAATATTTAAAAGTAACAAAATTATCAATAAAGGTCAATATGGTTTTCAAAAGCTACACTCAACTGAGCATGCAATCCTTGATCTCTCGAATAGGATAAGTAGATCATCTTAAAAAAAAATTCATATTAGGGATCTTTATTTATTTGACAAAAGCATTTGACACCGTCAACCATGATATTTTACTAACAAAAAATGAAAAACTATAGTATAAAAATTAAGCTTTAAATTGGTTTAAAAATAACAGGCAACAGTGTGTTATTATAGATAGAAAAAGCAACTCAAATTTACTAAAAACAAAATGTGGTTTTTAGTAAAAAAGAGGAGCATAAATGGAACCTTGGGGTTCCATTCATGTTCCTCTTTTGTTTCTTATTTATATAAATGATCTTCCAAATGCCTCTAATATCTTTAAAACTATAATTTTTGCCGATGATACAAACTTATCATCAAAGACAATTGAAGAACTTTTTGAAAAAACAAATGGTGAACTAAAAAAATTAATATATGGTTTAATTCAAATAAACTGTCACTCAATATAGAAAAAACTAAGTATATACTATTTCACTCTAATCAGCAAATTAAAAAAATACCCCTAAACCTACCAACAATTAATATAGAAAATATAACCATCAAAAGAGCTCTGAATACAAAGTTTTTAGGAGTTCTAATTGATGAACACATTATCCTGTAAACCCCACATAAACTAGGTAAACACAAAAATATCAAAGAACTTAAATTTTACTTTACAAGGCAAGACTATTTTCGTCGCAAAAAATTCTAAAACTTGTCTACTTTTCATTCATGCGTAGTTATCTCTAAGCCAATATAGCATGGGCAGTACCCATAAATCTAAATTAGAACCACTTTACTTACGTCAAAAACACGCTTCAAGACAAGTATACAACAAATACAAATTTACTCATGCTCAACCCTTACTGGAACAAATGAATGCACTAAATATATTTCAAATAAATATTTTTCAAAATATACTTTTCATGTTTAAATATAAACTAAGTCTGGTTCCAGAACATTTTATAGCACACTTTTTTAAAAACAATATAAATAAATACTATACAAGAACAACAGGCAATTTTAAGATACCTTTTGAAACAAATAGACTCTCAAAATTCTCAATTACATATCGTGGTCCCTATTTATTTAACAAATTAGTTTTCAGAAACGAATCACTATTAAACTTAAACAACGAACACTCTCTGAAAATAAAGCTTAAACCCACAATAATCAAATTAAACAACTATAAGGAATTTAAATAAAAAATAAATAAATGTAACTTAACTTTTAATACAAATTGATAAAATAAAATAATAATAATATTAATAAAAAAGTAGGGGAGACCGGGGCTCGTTGGCTCGGTTTGTTACTCTATGAGCTCTGTAGCCCAAACAACACATTGTTTTGAAAATATTAAAGTGTAGTCTTAAAGAGTATGAATTTGGATTACTGATAAAATTTGCATTTATTTACAAAAAAAAATTCTTAAGGCCTTCTCGGGCCCTCAAAAAAAAAAAAAAATGGTGCCAACTTACCCCACAATGGGGTAAGTTAGCTGGTACCAAATATTAGTACGTATAACAGCCAAAACAGTATCCTACTTTTAATCAGAGAAAAAAAACTAAAAAAAAATTTTTTTAAATTTTTTTGTAAAGTTTTTTTAATATCGTTAAAAATTAAAAAAAAAAAAAAATTAATTCTATAAAAATATATATTTTTTTCCATAGTAAATGCTATGAGCCAACTTACCCCGTGAAAATTTTGTCAACTTACCCCGAAAGGTTTTTTTTTAATAAACAGTCTATCGATCCTGAAAAACGGCAACTTTAAAAGAAATTCTGACTGGATATAGTAAACCAATTATGACTGGAACTTTTACAAAATTTTTTTTTTATACGACCAACTATTTTCTTTGTAAAGTAAAAAGGAAGCGATGTTCTAAAAGTTACGTTTTTGCCCAAAAAACACATAAATTTTAAAATCACCCATGCGCATGCGCGAATCCTGACAATAATATAGTGAATAATGAAATGGTAAATTATGAAGGTTCTGTGTCATTTTTGTCACTTTCTGATGAAAGGCTCTGAAGATAAACGCAATTCGTCAACTTATCCCTGCGGCCGACTAGCCCCGGTCTCCCCTATAAATGTAACACATACATATATACCACGTATGCAACTGATTTTTTATGTGTATTACACGTCTCTTTGTAAAAGGTACTTGATAAAGAGACTGACTTAAGTTTTCTGCGAGCTTCCTATAACTACAAACAAGTAATTCTTTTATTCAATCGTACACAAACTTCGTTTTTATCATATTTATACACAAACATTATTTTAAAATGTGGTAAATAAACTTATTGTGAATCATCTAAACACTCCTCCGAAAATTCGGCGTATTATAATATATATATATATATATATATATATATATATATATATATATATATATATATATATATATATATATATATATATATATATATTATGGGTTATAAATCGGTTTATTTTTATAAATCGGTTAATCATATAAATCAAATAAATCGGTTTATTTTTATTTATTGTATTTTTTATTTTAATTGGAATAATAGAGAGATATATTTCTCGGATTATTTTTACGTACACGTTTTTATACTATTGTAATTGGTATTTATTTTAATCATGTCTCGGAGTTGTATGCAACTATTTTTTGTTTACTTCGTATATTTCGAACTTAATGTTTATGATATTTATATTTGTATATCTTTACCACCAATTTGAGATTGCTTACTTATAAATACATTGTAGTTGTAAAATAAACATGTATTAAAAAAAAAAAAATACTTTAATTTTTGTGTTTGCTTTAATGTGTTTGCGCTATTTGAAAAGCAGCAACAAAAGAATGTAAAACATTTTTAATTATTTTGAGTTATGAGCAGAGTGTAGTAAACATAGTATGACAAAATTATCAGTGTGTCAGCATTTATTATAAATTTTGCCAGTCATTTATTATGCGTCCTACTAAAGTACTTGCTTAGTTCAGAGTCAAATAGCAAATATTTGTAAAACTTCAGTAATATTCGTTTTATAAAAACGTTGTTTGTTGCCGATTTTAGTCCTAAAATTTCTTAAAAATAAGGCTATTCGATATTGTTAAAAATCTTAAATTGAACTCTCATCAGTGTCCTAAATAATATTAATAATTATATTATAAAAATAAAAATATTGTTGATATATTGATCAAAAAACTATAATTTAGAAAATTTTTAGCTTCAAACTGAAAAAAAATAGCTTGAATAGCATTTCTAGCATTTTTATTTAAAAAAAACAAACGAATACTGCCAACCAGAGCAACTGACACTGTGTCGCTCTGATATTTCAAAAAAAAAAGTTATTTTTTAGCTTTAAGAGTTTATAGTTTAATCACATTATCAAAACATCTGATTTTTCGGATCACTTATACAATGTTTTCAACCTATTTTTAGATGTAAATAAAATCAGGGCCGGATTTTCCTATACGCTAACTTGGGGGCAGCCAAGGGCGCCACAATTTTGGAGGCCCCGAAATGTGTTCAAAAAATGTATGTTGAAGGTTTCTTGGTATTTATTATAAAGTATTACTTTTATGATTGTAACGATTGCTACACAACAATAGTCCCTCTGGAAAATTATTTTTGAGGGCTCGAAAAATAGATTCAGCTTAGGGTCCTCGATGGTGTAAATCTGGCTCTGGATAAAATACTTTTGCATAAGAAAATTAATATGTTACTTTATCTAACATTATTTAGAACGAGTCATCTCTAAAACAAGAAATATATTTTACATATGGTGACTTTAGTACACAGCTTGTATGTATCAAACAACAGAACTTACCGTTATTTAATCTTGGTATCGTTGTTATTTGCTGCGAATAAAGTTGCTGTCTTTCTTTGTTCCACAGAGAACATAAACTATCCTGCTGGGGATCAGAAAGGTCATAGCGGAAACTTTGCAGAGTGTGTTAGAATTCTCAAAGGGTGGCCTAAAATCTCTAATCTGGTGAAAAGTATTTTTTATATTTAGTACTAAAATGTTAAAGTATATAACTCGCAATAATAACGACAATGTTTTGATTAAAGTTCATTTAAATAGTAATATAGTAAACGCACTTAATAAACTAGGAGAGGTTTTTTACAAGACAATTAACTAACTCGTCATACTATTTTATCTCTTATAAATTCGGAAAATACATTTAAAATATAAATTTCCTCAAAATAAATATTTTCAAAAAACTCTAACTTTCTTATTTAAATTTCTTGATTGAAAAAAATGTGTTTAAAAAAAAGGAGCCTAAAAAGTCTTTTCATAAGCTATCCAATATTTGCATAGAAACTTTATTAAAAATATAAAAATGATTACTCGAATTATTTAGTGCACATAATTTCACACATGAAAATTTTCTATATCTCTTCTGATCGTCATTTAAAACAATGAGACAAATAGTAGTTAATTGTGTTTTAACTGCGCTCAATGACCCCTTCTCATCCTAATTTTGATATCTTAAAAGGGTTTTCTAACTTTTAACTCGTTTAACTGATATTTTGTTTCGTAAATGACTTATTTTTTCCTAATGCAGTTTTATTTAAGTTCAGAGTTATAAAGATTGATCTTATTAAAATTTTGTTCGAACAGATGTTATTAAAAACTACAATTCATACTCTTAATAAGCTATATTTTTTACGTTTTTCCATAAAAAATGGCGGATCCAAAGAAAAGGCAACTTACTGATCTTTTTTTTTTTTGTATTCAAAATCTATATTAAATTCTTCGTGAAGGCAAACTGATGTTATTTTAAAAATATATTAAATAGGTAAAACCATGAAAGACTAATGATCAGGTTCCATTTCTAAAATGAAAAAAAAAATTTCTTTTTTTATTTTATTTGTTATTTTGTTTTATTGCTTTTTCAAAAAAAACTTTCGAAAAACTTAAGCAGTAGTTCAATTTAACTTGTTTATTTAACATTACTAATAATTATCAAAAGATTTACAAAGAAATACTTTTTATAATAGTTCCCTTATAGTTTTTTTTTTTTTTATCTTTATATTTTGTTATACATTCGTATTATATTTAATTTTAAATCTAAATTTATACTATATAAATAGTTAGGTTTTTACATTTTTCTAATATAAACAATGGTGAGACTCGTTGAAACTAAAAAGTCTTGTCATCGAGAACGTCGCTAGAACGTTAACTATAAATAAAATAACAAGATCAAAACATAAATAAGCTCGGCAAAATATAAGTAACAAAGAGTGGTTAAATATATATAATGTTAAAAGTAAAATAACATTTTCTTTTAAAAGAAAATGTTTAAATACTTTCTGAAGCGAATAAAAGCAAATATTTAAAAAAAATATTTAAGAAAAATATCATTAATCGAAAAAATGATTTATTTTAGTTTTCTTCTAAAGGCATAACAAATCCACTTACGAGTAAAACCAATACTTTTCAAAGCTTTATTATTACATAAAAATGCTCCACGAAATGAAATGAAAAATTTGCCAATATTTGATTTAAGTTTTGGTTCATTTGTTTTTTCTTTACATGAATATGTATATATATATTACCAAAAGCAACCGGACGCGAGTTACTTTTGCATTTAAATATAAAACAATGTACGATAAAAATATTAACCTCATAAATATTAAGAATGTTCGTGTTAAATAAGAGAGGCTTGGGATTAGTAAAACAACCTTTTAAATTAATAAGACATCGTACATGCATTTGCTAACATTCTAGAGACTCTAACTTCCTTTTGAGTGTACACCCACAGGCAACATTGCCATAACTAATATGACAGTAAATCAAAGAGTAAATAGTTGAATTAGAGTTTGCCTTATTAAAGTGCTTTTCAATTTATAAAGAATTCCAATACTTTTAGAAATTTTATTGCACAAGTATTACACGTTTACTCCACTTTATTACACGTCTACTCCAGATAAAAGAAGTGTCAGAAGCTGAAAATCAGATTGTTCATGTCTAATTTTTAACCTCAATAGTGATTTTGTTTACCCAAAATACCACTATAAATATGCAAAGTATTTTTTAATCAGAGATAACCAGATTTGGCATTTTTCTGACCTATATGAGGCACTGTGCGTTGCCTTAGTTTAAATAACACTCTACACAAATAAAAATGTAAACTAGTTAAAGGCATTGTTCACAATATAAACTGCATAACTTTGAAAACAAAATAACAAAAGTCTCAAACCAAAATTCAAATAGATAAGTTAACAAATGCATATTACGCAAGTAATACTGTAATACTGTAAAAAGTTATTTAGTGAAAGAATTAAGTTTACTATATTATTTTTAAAAGGGTGAGGTGAGTTTAGAGGATTAAAGTAAAAATTTGGCAAAGCAAACATTCAATAGGTGCTGTGAACGGTATGGGTTGTTTCATAGGTGCGGTAAACGATATGTATGACCAAGATTATTAAAGTTTGTGTGACAAAAGGGATTGTTCAAATATTTATTTACTAATAGTGAATTTGTGTCTGGGTTTTAAGTAAAACAGATTTAAACTCTGGGAGGGAAAAATACTTTTTCTTCCACACATAAGCAAAACATGAAATTTTTAAAACGTTGAGATCATATTTTTTTTAAAATCTTATTTCAATGAAATAAGTTAAAATGAGATAAACAATCAAAATAAATAATTATGCAAACAGCTTGTTTCTGAAGGTAATAAATACGTTATAAATTATATTTATAACGTATTTATTACCTTAAAATTTATTATTAAAAATTGTAAATTATCATTTGTAATTTTTGAAAACTTTTTGTTTGCAGTTTGTTTTTGTTTTCTGAAAATTTATTATTAACTTCTGTTTGATTATCAATGTTTTTTCAAACACTTTGGTAACCCAACGAAAATTCATCTCTTTTATTTTGCTATTCTTCCAAGTATGGAACAGTTAACGTTCTATACAGAATTTTAAATTTAAAAAAAAGTTTTATATATATCATTTGCATTATCATTAGTGTTTATGTTATGTACAATGAATTAAAGATAGTTTAAATTAACGTTAAATTATGCTCGAGGTGGTAAGTTATAACTTTTAAAATTATAACTTACAAGTCGAAAAGAAAATTTACAACTAATTAGTTCTATTGAAAATTAAAGTTAATTTTAACGCATATCTTTCTGTACTAACAGGTCTTGTAAATACGTATATCGAGGCCTGGGGCAGGGGTATACAATACTCTAAAATTGTTTTGTATTATTAGTTGAAAGCAATTTTCTAATTACTTTTGAAATTAAAGTACGCAAACTATTTAGTTTATAGGTTAACAGAATGCCTGAAAATGTTGTGTGACAAACTGTAACGGTAATTACAATTTTAAAAAAAAAAGTTTTTGGCTTCTTTCTAAAAGAGTAGGATTTATTTGTTAAGTATATGCTATTCCACGAGACAATATTCATGACAATCTATATAAAGTTGTTTGTAAAAGACAATTTTTGTCATGATATCTAATAAGAACCAAATTTGGACATGAAAGCCCTTGTGATCTTCCATTTACTTTCACATGTGTGAATCCTAGGTGATACAGACTCTTCTACCGCCATATCATCTTCTTCTATCCAAAATGTTATTCCAGATAACCTTTTCAGCTGGTGATAAAATTACATACTTTAGCTCATTACATCAGAAGTTACAAATAAAAAAAATTAATTTTGACTAAATTAATGTTATTTGGTATTTTGCAGGTAAATAGATGCTGATTATTCAATCAAAAGACATATCAGAAAATTTTTCAACTGTCAGAACTTTGAATCAAATCTTTTTTGTGGATAAATCTACAAAACAGAACTTTCATAATTAATTCTTGCTGAAAATTATCAGAAGCTAATGATTTTTTAAACAACTTAACAAAAAGCTTTTAATGGTACATCTTACATACATCTTACATACATTTTTTGCAACACGTTTATGATATGAGCTCTATAACTGTTGGGAAAAATAAATACATTATAAAAACACATTGAATGTTTCAAGATATGGTAAATCATATAAAGATTATCAATTATATGTTTATATTTTTTTTATATATTATATATTTATATATTATATGGTAAATTAGATAAAGGTTATCAATTTTTAAGTATTTCCGTCAAACAATTAACCTTCGAAACAAGATTCTGTAACGAATGATACAGAGTTCTTATTTTCAGTTTTTTTAATGCTTGAGAATGAAATCAAAATAAAACGTTTTCTTTTAATTATCTCTTGCATATCATGCTGGCTCAGGAATTTTTAAAGCTAAAAATAAACCTGACTCTTTAGCAGCTACTGTTTCGTGTTTTACGCTAGTGTCATTTTATGAAGGACCGCAATATCTTTGAAGAATTTTTTCTATTTTATGAGTTTGATTCTAAATTTTGTTCAAAAAACTCAATTTGTTTTCGAAGAAATAAAGAACGCTAGAGGAATACCTGCTGCTGTATTCGGCAGAAGGTGCACCTTCTCGCCTATAAAGCAAGTGATCTACTACTACACCACTATCGTACCAGATATTCAGAAGCAGCCTCAGGTCATAAGTGTCATGATTTAGTAGCCATTACTTAGTGTTTGTGAAAAAAATCCTTTTATTTATGTAATACTGGGAAAACTCACAACTGACTTAATGACCTGCTGAGGTTTTGACAAGATCATAAATCGACCATATTTAGTACCTCCAAGATTGTTAAAGAGTAAAAAAATTTAAAAGATTTTTGAAAGACAAAAAGAGTCTATTTGTCTAAAAGTATTTTGTAAAGAAATTGTTATCGCTTTAAAATCAAAAATAAATATAAAAGAAGTATACATAATTATTACTTTTATTGAAATAACTATGTCTTTAGAAAATTAACAATACAAAATTTCCGTATGCTGATGTACGATATAAAGTTCCAGATAGAGCAGTTCATGGTATACTTAACTTTTCTTAGTTATTGCTGATCGTTTTTTAACAGCCCTTAGCCGCATGCTTATTTTAACTGTTTGTCAAGCCTGTTAGTACAAACAACCATATTTGTATTAGACCACTATCTCTATCTCAGGGACGGATCCAGGATTTTTTGTTTATTAACTTCCAGACATGGAACAAACTCCAAACATTTGTATGTTTATACTTATGTTAATGAGGCTTTGCAAAAAATTGCGATGATTGCAGGCTGTGAACGAAAAAACCCTTTGACTTCGTCCCTCACCCCCAACGCAAACGTGAAGAGAAAAAAGTTGATAAAAAATTTTTTTAAATATTCTTAACTAGATTTATATTCATCGATAAGTTATAAGCTTCATAGTTTTATCTCTTAGCGTTCAAAAATCATGACCAGATAAAGTTTGTAATCCCTCATTTGATGGGGGTTTCAACCCCTTAAAAAAATTTTACCAACTTGTTTCTTTTTAGTTAATAAAGTCTTTTTAAGTCATAAAAAAATCATAAATCAACAATGTCCGAATATTTCCAAAAGAAATGCCTTCCTCCTATTATAAACAGTTAGCTATTAACAAGTGTTGATTCATATCGCCACCTTGAAATTTGAGACATACTTTTAATAACTCAGTTATCTAAAGTAGTGTCAAATAGTTCAAGCGAAGATAAATCTAAAAGAAAACCTAAAATGCAGCCTCAAGTTATTCGCGCCAATATTAATTCTAGACTGTTTGATTTTCAAAAAATATTTCAACTGAACACGCAGTCCTTTACTTGGTTAAAACTTTTTCAAACAGAGAAGCTACATTAGGTGCATTTTGTCTCTCTAAGGCTTTTGAAATAGTCAACCACAAAATATTATTTTCAAAGCTTATCATGGATTTATTTTTATTTATTTGTAACTAATTTATAGTTGACTCATATGGTTGTTACAATGATAGCCCTATAATTGGCTAATTTAAATCAACTTACACTTATCCTTCAAAAATAAATATCAATATAAATGTAAATTATAACCATTAATCATTATTAAAAAAAAAAACCAATTAGAGTGGCAAAGATTAACAAAACTATAAAGATTTTATTTTAATTTAATTTATTAATGTATCCAACATCTTTAATAGAAGCCATGCATAATTTGCATTAACATTGCTTCGGAATCCAGTTTTTATTTTAAGTTTAAATTCCTTCAAGGGTGAAGATGATTTACAATCATTTCGGATTAGTATCCGAATTTTAGGTCCAAGGTATAATAGAGATTCTAATCCATGTTTTGTTGTACGAATGTTGGTGGAGTTGGCTTTCATACCTCAGATTTTTTTTTTTGTTTTGTTATTTTTATTACATTATAAATGAGCATTTCGTTACAATATTTAAAATACAAATATATAATAACAACATATTATTATATATTACAGTTGTTAATGATGCATATATAATTTTTATAAATTAATAGTTAAATAGGGGGTAAAAAGGAAGATCAATTAAAAAAAATATCAAAAGTATATTGTTACATCTTCGATTGTAAAAATGAGTTCTTTAAGCTTTCGTTTAAAAGAAAAGTAGTTACTTTGATGAATAAAATCCTTAGTAAAATTTTTTAAAACTATTTTATTCCATAAGAATGGTCCGCGATAATCAATACCAAATTTAAAAAGATTTGTTTGAAAAATCGGCGGCTTAATAAAATTATCATTCCGCAAAATGTATTTATTTTTATCTTTCGATGAATACAAATTATGGAAAGAAATAGGGGATGAATTGGTTTTACATTTAAACATAAAAGATTTAAACATAAAAGATTTGATTCAAGAAACTTAAAAACTTCATTCGGTGATATTAGGCGCAATTTGTAGTTTTACTATCCATGAGCGAGATCTCGTCTCGTTCTCCTTTCTCGTTAGAAATGGGACTTCTCGTGAGAAACGAGAAATAGAAAATTCTCGCGAGAAGTAGAACGAGACTTAAATATTATATTATTTCCCAAATTAAAAATTATTATAACTTACAAAATGCTTAATAATTTGTTTTTTTAATTAATTAATATTTTGACTCCGTGATTTTAATAAATCTAATTAAAAATTTAATTTGTTTTTGACAAAAACAAATTAAATTTTTTATTAGGTTTTTAATTAGATTTTTTAATTAGATTTTTTTAAAAATCTAATGAAAAATTTTTAATTATATTTTAAATATTTTTAATTAGATTTTAAATACAAAAACTTTTTGCATAAAATGGTGCACTTTCGAATTAATTAGTTTAACAGTGGAATTCAACTTGACACATATTGTTCATATTGAAAAGAAATATTTTTGCCTCATTTCAACGATCAAAAATGTCACCAAGAAAAAACAAAATCTGGAGATATTTTCAAAAAACAAGTGACGGTGCTGAATGCAAGGCGTGCAAAAAGTCTTTGAAAACAAAAGATGGAGACACAAGCGGACTTCATCGTCACCTCGAAAAAAAACACAGCCAAGATTACGTTGAGTATTCTGATATTTTCAAAAAACAAGTGACGGTGCTGAATGCAAGTCGTGCAAAAAGTCTTTGAAAACAAAAGATGGAGACACAAGCGGACTTCATCGTCACCTCGAAAAAAAACACAGCCAAGATTACGTTGAGTATTCTGAAAAAACTGACGACTTTTTTCTTCATCCTCCTAAAAAGAAACAACGAACCATGATCGAAATGCTTGAAACAAAGCCCAAATATGACAAAGACAATTCCATTCAAAAACAGTTTGACTCTGCAATGCTGGATTACTTTTGTATTGATCTGGCATCCTTTTCAGCAGGCGAAGGAAGAGGTTTCAAGAAATTGTTTGACATTGCAAACCCTAAACTGAGCCTTCATCACAGAACAACATATTCAAGAAAGCTTTTAATTCGGTCAAAAGAAGTTCAAGCTGGAATGAAGAACATAATAACGGAGATTACGCCAAATCTAAAAAGTGCTGCATTTACTTCTGACCTTTGGAATTCTAGAGCTCAGGACAGCTACATCTCTTGAACTTTTCATGCTATTGACGAAAATTGGAGACAATATCACTGGACACCCTATGTCCAACAGTTCCCAGGCAGACACACAGGTATCTTAATTGAAGAAAAGCTGGATTCTTTCTTAGAAGAACTAAATTTGCTTGCTGATTTGCCAATGTACTGCGTGAATGACCGGGCAAGAAACATGAAACTTGCAGTCAAATTGTCAAAGCGCCTTGACCAATACTTGTGCAACAATCATATTTTGCAATGTGCAGTTCGAGACTCATTTGGAATGACTGCTGGAATGGATGATGCGTTGCAAACATGCAAAGATTTGGCTTCTTTAACTCACTAGTCAACAGTTGCAGCTGAGTTGCTTGAATCAGAATCAGACGCTCAAGGAAACAATTTTAGACAGTTACGCCATTCTGTTGACACAAGATGGAATAGTAAACTGGATTGCATGGCTTCTATCTTACATCTGAAGAGTGCAATTATCAGCTTATGTGCAAATGAAGATATTTTTTATTCAAAGACCATCAGTGCATCACAGTGAAAATCAATCTAGGGAGCAGTAGAAATTTTGGCACCACTTAAATAAGCTACAGAAACGTGGTCGGCTGAGTCTATTCCAACAATTAACACTGTCGCCGATTCTCTTTACTTAATCCATGATTGATCAATTTATTGAGACGGATGGAAAAAATGGCTACGGTGTCTTGTATGCAAAAAACTTGAAAAGCTGCATTGAGAAAAGGTTTCCTCCTTGTCACACTGGAAACTTATTGAGTGCTGCAGCAAACTACTTAAATCCTGCTTTAAAGGGACTTCACTTGAAGCTCTTCAAAAAATTTCAAACAACAAAAGAATGGTTAGCCTCACAGGTTAAGGATAATGTTGAGTGCCAACCTGTTGCCAGAGTCCTTTGAGCAGATTTGTCCCCTAATTCAAAATTGAAGCGCAAGTTAAACGTCAGACTTGAAACACAAGAGCCAACATTTGAACTAAATCCTATTTTGAGCGAAATGTGCCAGTATGAATATCTCCCTAATGCCAAAAAAGACTTTCCAATTCTTGATTAGTAGAAATTGCATTCAAATACATTGCCAGAACTCTCTTCATTAGCTAGACAAATTTTAGCTATTCCAGCAAGTTCAACTAAATCTGAGAGAGTTTTTAGCTCAGGCGGAAATGTCGTACGATCATCCAGACACAACTTACACCCAGAAAAAGTAGAACAAATCATCTTAATCAGAGAAGACATTCTCTGGTGGAAAAGTTTAGCAAAAAAATTCTGAATTAATATTTGAAAAAGTTGTTCACATTTGACAAATGTCATTTGTGTCTATTTGTCAAAACCATGCTTACATTTTTTTTTTTTACTTGGATTTTAATAAATTTGTTTTCAAAAATTGTTAAATTTCTCATCTCGTTTCGTTCTCGGTCTCACGAGAAGTACTAACATCTCGTCTCGGTCTCGTCTCGGTTTGAAAAAACCTAGTCTCGCTCATGGTTAAGTTTTACTATAAAAACCTCAGTGAATAAAAGATTTTTGGTATAAAGTAGCGCTGTTTAGTAAGAGACTTTCAAATGGAAATCCATAGTCTCAGTGAATAATTCTTCAAGCTCTCTCATAAATTCAATTTATGCGCTTATTTAGTTTCTCACTATGAAACATCCATATAAGTGGGCAGTATAAGAGGTCTGAAGTTAAAAACGCGGAAAGTATAAGTTTACGTTGTTTGAAAGACATATATGATGCAATTCTTAAAAGTGCATTTACATTTCTGCTGACATATTTGCATAAAGCGTTCACATGCTCTTCAAAGAAAAGGTTGTTGCTGAGTATTATTCCGAGTAGTTCAAAATTTTTGGATGTTTTAATTGTTAAATTAGAAATAGTAACTTCAAGTTTACTATGTTTGCTAATGATAAGTTGATATTTTTTAGGATTTGCCTTACTCCAATATTTTTGAACCATATTACCAATTGATTTGCGGCTTTTTGCAGGTTGGCAACCTCCAATAAAAAGTAACGTCTTTTCCTGTGCGGTATGGAGTATTTCCAGCAATTCCAACGTCAGGAAGGAAAAGAATAAATCATACATAAAAATGTTAAATAACAGAGGTCCGAGAATGGAACCCTGCGGAACTCCGTATAGCATATCAGTGTAACAGCTAAATTCATCGTTTATTCTAACTCTTTGTTTTCTATTCATTAGGTAAGAAGACATAAATATTATAATGATTGGGCTAAAGCCATGGGTATCTAGTTTGGCTATTAGTAACACATGGGATATGTAATCAAAGGCTTTAGAGAGGTTAGTTAGTCAAGCGTCAAAGCATCCGTTGCAACCTAAGGTTTTTCTCCATTTTTTAGTCATTGCAATCGAATATTGTCGTATAGTCAATTTAGTCAATTAGTACATTAGTAAATAGTCTGTAAGAGCATATACTTTAGTACATAGTTTGTAAGAACATATACTTTAGTACATAGTCTGTAAGAACATATACTTTAGTAGATAGTCTGTAAGAACATATACTTTAGTACATAGTCTGTAAGAACATATACTTTAGTACATAATCTGTAAGAACATATACTTTAGTACATAGCCTGTAAGAACATATACTTTAGTACATAGTCAATTTTTCATATTGCTTCGTAGGCATATCATTAAAACAAAATTATCTTTAGAACAAAAGAAGTCGGTTCTCGATAACGAGTTATCAGAAAAGCCTGAGTCAGAAAGAAAGAAAACTAACATAATTTTTGCTGGATTCTTTGTGACTGAGAAGTGAAAAATACTTATCAGCACTTGTTTGTGCATAAAAATTGCGAGGGAAAAAAAATTTTAATATGGTTACATAAATCCTGCAAAGAACGTAAGTTAAGATTAATTAAACGTGAACATAAATCATCATGATGAGATGAGAAAGCGCTTTAAAAATAAGCGACATAAAAATCTTTCTATGTTGCAAGAAAAAAACTGACTCCAGCTTGTTTGCAAAAAAAAAAAAATTAAATTAGTATTGCAACTTAGATACTAAACACGCTTAGCTCACTAAATCAGCAAAAAAGTATATGCACATTTAATAAAAATATAGGCATTCTATTTGTATACAATTAACCTTTCTTATAATATGGCGAGGTAAATATAATGCCAACCATTTTGCAAAAGTAATAAAGTTTGTAGTTGATGGAAGTTATCAATAGCTATTTTCAAATGAAGAATACAACAAAAGCATTATTCGTAGCCTTACTTTTACTGATATTGTCTGGGTGATCGCAATCACCGTGACATTCAGTTTATTCATTTATTCTTATTTATTTAAGTTAATTTTTTGTTCCTTAATATACAACTTCGTAATTACATAATAAAAATTTGTTAACAATGCATATAGAAATAAAAACAAAGGTTAACAAATTCTTTTCACGTAAAAGATAAATAGACTTCACTGTAATACTGTAAAAAGAATACGGGAAATTTGCAGAAGACTAAATGGTTTATTATTAAGACAAGAACAGCATTACATTGTCGTACATTTAAAAACATATTCACAAAATTTTTATCCACGACAAAACATTTTAAATTGCTCAAGGTTATTTTTGAATGAACACAGTACCAACACAGTACTATTTGAATGAACACAGTACCAACACAGTACTATTTATGTATAAATATTTACACTCTTGCTTTTGCTCATAATGACTATAAAAAAATAAGGATTTTTTTGATTTGATATTATACATGAGAACATTATATACATTTAGCTCAAACAATGTTAATAAAGACATTTGTTCAAAAAGTGGTTTTGGCTGTTTTTGTTTTTATTTATAAAATAAATCACTCGATTGATTGTTTCCATTTACGATATAGAGGTTCTATTCTAGTTTTAAAGGTTCTACCCCATGCTAATTACCGTAGTTTAGATTACTTTGAACAAAACTTTAGCAGATTTGTTTGAGTTGTGGTTTTTTTAATAAACCACAAAGATAAAAAAAAGCAAGGGCCCAAGTATTGATATCTGAGGGACGCCACACTCTTATAAAGACGGGTTAGAGAGTTTATTGTTTTTATAATATGCATATTGCACACGCATATCTTATTAGCTTTCTATCCGACTTTCATAAACTGCTAATCTCGGTCTTGAGATGTAACTTCCCTAACCAAAAACGAAGGATAATTACATGCAGATGCTTCAAAAACTTTGATAAAGAAAATTTCCGAAATGAGCTAATAAAGGAAATAAATAAAAAAATAAACGTACAAAATTTGGATTTTTTTGGATTTAAAGATACCGTAATAGTTACTTTAAATAAGCATGCACTACGAAAAAAAAGTATGCGCGAAAAAACTAAAGAATGAAATGCGCGAATTTATAACTAAAGAATGAAACAAAGCTATAATGAATAAACTACTAAACTGTTAACGTTTGAATAAAATGGAACCTAGTAAAAAACCTTACAACCGTCAAAGGAGTTATTGCGTAGGACAAAAAAAATACTAAAAAGTTATTTTTCAAAAATCTTCAAGCTAAAAATGTTATCTATAATGAAAGCTTTTTGGAAAACAGTGAAGCCATGTTTTAAGTAGAACTCGCATCTTAATGAAAATATTTTAACGCGTTATATAAAGACACAACATTGCAGTTGCGCATCAAACCGATCCTTAAAACTGTCGAAACATTTATCCATGACCCCATAGAAAATTCAACATTTAAATACAAATTACATCCAAGTATTATTGCGGTTAAAAATTTAATTAGAGGTTCAATACCCTTTCCCTTCCAACATACCGCCGCCAAAAAAGTATCTAACCATATTTCTAAACTAAACAAACCTAAAGCACAACAAAAGGACGATATACCAACAAGAATAATCAAAGATAGCATTATAAATATTTCTGATTTTATATGAAAAGACTATAACTATGCTATTTCAAACAACATTTTCCCAGACCTATTAAGAATATTACTCCAATACACAAAAAGTTTTAAAGCAGATAAAAGCAACTACAGGCCTATCATTATTCTATACAACCTATCTAAGGTATATGAAAGATGTATGTAAAAGGATATAGCTAGCTTCTTTAAAAGAGTTGTCTAACAATAGTAAGCTTATTAGAGTAAATTGCATTATGTAAAGACATGACAGCCATTGTCAATCCGTTAATGACATCAACTGACTTCTAATTTTTTTATTTATTTATTTTTTTTTTTATTTATTTATAAGTGCCCCCAAAAAGTCCTAACGGTCTTGTCACAGAGCACCGCGGAAGTGCGTTTAACCAGGAAGTTCATTCCTCCTTCCTTACCGTGACGCGAAAATTTGTCCAGAGCTCGTTTCGAACCTGGATCTCCTGCTTATAAAGCAAGCGCTCTAACCACTGCGCCACGACCGCACCCAATTTAAAATTACCACTGTCAAATTAGTTAAAAGATATAAAAGCTTTTATGAATTTTTTTAAATTTTTTGTAGTGTCGTCTTATTTTTGTCGAGTGTTGTCTTATTTTTGTCGAGTGTTGTCTTATTTTTGTAGAGTGTTGTCTTATTTTTGTAGAGTGTCGTCTTATTTTTGTAGAGTGTCGCTTTATTTTTACCTTCTCTTTTTTTTTAGGTTTAATTGCAAATAGCTTCGTCGCTTACCTTATTATTTGTAATCGTAAACTTAGAACTGTTATCAATTTGCTTATTTTGAACCTTGCAATTGCAGACATAATTGCTTGTTTAAGCATCTACCCTTTTATATACATTAAACTAGCTGAGACTAGAATACGAGGGACTACAGCTAATGTTTTATGTGGTTTTACGGATGGCTTGTTTGGTTTCTTTGTTGCAGCCGCTGTTTCATTAATAACTTTAAGTATGATTTCTATCAATAGATATTTTGGTATAAACCACCCATATAATCGAAGATGGGCACTTCAATACAACCATATCAAATGGGTGTTTGGATTAACTTGGGTATCTAGTTTTGGACTTGTTTTACCTAACCTTATTTCATTTAAGTACGACGAGTATTTCAGGCTATGCGTAAGAAGTTGGGCCATTGGTGTTAATCCACTGATTTATTTTATTTTTACAATCATTTTAGGAGTGTTTTTGCCTTTATCTTCTCTATTGTTTACATATTTCACAAGTTTTTATACACTTTTCCTCAAAGATTATTTTAATAATAACTTAGTTGTATCAAGAAGAAGTAATATAAATAAAAAAAGAGCCCTCAAATGGTTAGGTGTTCTTGTATTAACTTATATTATTTGCTGGTTACCTTTTATTCTATACTGGTTTTTATCCGTAGTCATTGGTAAGTACTCGGTAAGTAATTACGAAGATGTAAGAAAGGGCATTCGCCTTGCGAGATTAACATTATTTTTTGCTGCATCAAATACTGTATTTAATCCGATAGTCTACGCATATAAAAGTAAAAAGTTAAGATCTGCTTTCAAATCATTATTTGGATTGCACGTTCGTGATGTAACCAATTCAACATCAAGAAGGGTTTTAAGTCAATCAATTTCTAGCAGTACAATAACTACAACAATTTAGCGTCCGTGTCTTCTAAATGTTTGTCAGTTTTTTGATAATTCATCGGTAGTTGTAAACTACCATCGATAGTTCACAAACTCCATTTTAAAATAGTTATAAAAATAACAATATGCGTACTAATCAAAACCTTTTGCAAGAACATCAAAGCTTCAAAACTTTTGGCTTTTTTATCTTGAACTTGTTGTTAGAGATTTTTATTTTTTTACACTATAATGAGATAGCAAAATAAAAATTATTCAATTCCAACCTTCAACTAGTATAGTCTTTAAAAAAATCTTTTAATCAATCAAAAAACTGTGTGCCTTAATACGAAATTGACCAACTATTTATATATTATATACCTTTATTGCATTCATCAACAATTTGAAATGTGCTATTTAGCATTATTATTATCAAAATTAAAATATTTTTTTTTTTGTTTACGTAAATTTTAACTCCATAGATTTATAATAAATACCAATGAGTATGTAAAGCTCTATATTTTGTAAATGTTAGCTATAAATTACTATTGCTTGTAAATTTTGTTTTTAAACCTTTTTAATAATGTTTATGAATACAAACTTTGTCGACAACAGTAGAAAGCACAGATTTTAATATGCCTAACTTAATCTTCAAAAAGTTCAAGAAAGTTGCTGCCTTAAGAATAATAGTAAATAAAAACGTTAGCATTTTTGAAGTTATTAAATTTTTTTTTTTTACAGATTTTTCAATTGTTTCAATTTTCAACAGATTTTTCAAAATGTTTAAAATTTATTTAAAACTTTGTTTTAAGTTTTTTTATCAAATTTTTGCTTAATAAAAACTTATATCCCAAATATTTTATAAGATATTTAAAAGTAATATAATTAATTATGCATTAGATAATAATGACAAATTAGAGCAAATTAATAAAACCATCAACATTGTTATGCTTTTTTGTAGAGCAGAAAGAAAATTTCAGATACACAATGCTTTGGGCGCCCCTGTACAAAAGGACAGTGTGTTTTTTATTTTAATTTAAAGGCAAAGTTTTACGAAAGTAGTAAACTAAACCTTAGCCTTACAGAATAAAAATCTTTTACCTTACTAACTTTCCGTACAATAAGTTTTTTTGCTTGATTTAAATCTTGATTGGGTGAATCAGTTATTTTAAAACCATCATGTTAGGAAGTTGATTAATTTAAAAAGCATTATTTAGATATTTATCAAATAAAGATAAATGATATTTTTTTTATCAATATATAATAGTTTTTCCACATATATAATTTAGATATCTCCAGTAATTTTTTGGTTTGTTTTAAATACAACACCGATCACATGCTGAAACTATAAACAGTTATTTGTTTTAAATCTATTATAAGAAAAAAAACTTATGTTTTTTTTCTTAGCACATTCATTTTAGCTTCTCTATACTACATCCTTAGCAACAAGATTTCCTGTCTTTTTAGTCAACTATGTTCAATGCTCAGTAGTTAAATGCTTTTTAAACATAAATTGTTAATAAAGGCTTTGAATTTTATAAAAAATTATTTTATTCCATATTGTACAAAACTTAAAATGAATTTTTGGATAAACTTTAAACACAATAAACTTGATATTTTTAATTTGTGTCCGTTAACAATTATTCGGGAACAATAGAAGAAGTTCATAAATCTAGTTATAATATTTTAAGTTTTAAATATTATCTTAAACAAAAAATGGATTATTTTTCTGCTTCAATTGCTGTTATCCGCCATTTTTTATAGAAAATTAAAAAAAAAATTATGCTGCAGTTAAGTTAGCAGAATAAAAATTTTCTCGCATTTTTTAGTTTTAAGTAATGCATTAAATGCATTACTAGGATGCATTAAAAGAATACTTTTTATAATCATTGAATGTTTTTTAATCCGGGGCCAGGTTTAAGTTGGCACAACCAATGCAACTGCACTCGGCCCCCAGCTTATTAAGGGCCCCAAATTAACTAGAGGTGAAAAAAGTAAAAATAAAAAGTATTATTCAAGTAAAGGTTGCTAGAGTGAAATTTTACTATAGTACAAGTAAAGGTTACCCGCCGAAATGTTCACTTAACTAAAAGTAAGAAGTAGCGATCAAAAATGTATTCAGAGTAAAATTTACCGCGTAACTTTTTTAATAGCCACTGTCACGTAACAGAGCCAAATAACAAAACATAAACATCGTGGTCTATTATTTTCAGTGCAATATTAAAGTGTGCAATAAAAGATGCGTGCAATAAAAAGCGTGCAATAACTCTCAAAAACTTAATAGAAGCGTACCACCTTAATAAAATTAAATATAGCAATTATAACTATTATATTACAATGGTATTTTTAAATAAGTGTTTGTTAATACAAACAATATGATACTAAATATGTCATTAATTACAAGTGCGGATCAATATGGAGGCAATCTCCTCCTCCCCCATCCACACTCTCCTGAAACTTTAGTAATTTATATATATATATATATATATATATATATATATATATATATATATATATATATACATATATATATATATATATATATATATATATATATATATATATATATATATATATATATATATATATATATATATATTTCCAATTTTTTTATTTTTTAAATAAAGAGGCTATTTAAAAATATTATTAAACTTTATAAAACAGTGAAGGGCAACTTTTAAATTGTGGGCTTACCTGCTTACAAATCATTAAACGTGAAATAGCCCTTAGATATATTTATACTAGATAGAAATAGACCTTACTAGATATAGGGGAACCTGTTGTACCTTTGACCACTTTTTGCTTTAAGGCGTTTTTTGCGTAGTCTGTTGAGTTAAATTAAACCATTCTCTATGTGGGCAAAATATATTATTCTCATATTTTGCCCAAAAATTATTCCTAGGACTTTTTTTTCATTCGACCAAGAGTTAAGGTCCAAAACTTTAAATGCGATTTAATTATACAAAACATGTTTTCTAATAGATACAGTTATTTTTGTTATTTTAGATAAGAAAAGAGCAAAAATATATTTTTTTAACTTATATTATCTGGCGGTCAATATTCATTTACATATGATTATAAAGCTTTTTATTGGAAATATTTTAATGATGGCAACAAAAAATACAATAATAACAGAGTATAATATATTAATTATTACAAATAGTCAGATCAACATCAAACATACTGACGTTTTTATGAACTGTGACCAATACTTGGTGGTGGAAGTTTCATAATTATATCCTCAAGTTCCACATAATAAAGATTGTCATCTTTTCTTATAAATTTGTTACAAAAGTTTCCTCATTTCTTAAGATACTTAATTTTGTAAACTATACCAACAACATTTATAACTTCTGCTACATAAAGTTTAGAGTATTTCTTTCCGGCCAACTTGACAATTAAAAAATTTACAGAAACAATTTGACTTTCATTATCAAGTATATTTTCTCCAAAATCAATTTCATCAGAGCTTTCATTATTTAAACACAAGTCAGACTGATTAAAAATAATCTGTTTTGCCATTTTTTTCCTTTTGCTTGAAATGGACTCTTTAAATTGTTGGTCATTAGATTTTGAATCTAGAACAACTTTAATTTCAAGTTTATCAGTTAAAGTACGTGATTTTCCCTAGCGTCTTTTTGAAGTATTTATTTTTCTAAATTTGGCTTTAGGATGAGGTCGTATTATCTCAGGTGAAACAATAAATGGTTGTAATGGTAAACTCACAGTAGGGATTTCCCCTAAAACAATAGATGATGTTGATGATCAACTCTGTAGAGCAGTTTTATCATCAATACTTTCATTTGAAATTCAAGCATCAGTATTCATTATTGGCCTATCAGTAACATTTGCAGCTAAAAAGTAAATATCAGTAAAAAATATTTTCATTAAATAGATAAAATCCAGTTCATTTAAAACTGTTTACAAAACTTGACCAACAAGGTAAGATATATCATAAATTGTAACTGGTTTACCAGCATTGCCTAGTGATATCATTTAATTATTCATGACATTGTCATAAAAATTTTTAAATGGTTCAAAAATACTACAATCAAGAGGTTGCATTTTATGGGTTGTGTGAGGATAAATTGTCATTAAAACTATACCCAATTTTTTTGCTAACTCAATAACAGAAATGTTTACATGACTCTCATGATTATCCATTATTAAAAGAGCAGGTTTTTCAATTGATGGTCGCACGTTTCTAATAAAATGTTCAAGAAATCGCACAAAAATGACTTCACTTGACCATTTATTAGCTGCTCCTACACTTCCAGGAGGACAATTATATAACATGTCTTTGAATTTAGCACGTGGAAATACAAGTAATGGTGGGATGCTATTTACAGTAGTATTAATGGCTGCAATTATTGTTACATTTTTGCCTTGTTCAGCACTAGTCATGCTCCCTATTTATTTTTTACCTTTTGGAGCTAGAATTTTTGGTGGCATGTGGACTGTGATAATTTTTGTTTCATCACAGTTCTAAATATTTAATGGGTCAAAATGATAACGTTTTAAAGCATTTTTGTAATTTTTATATGCAATTCTTATGGTTTCTTAATTGAATGCAGAAGATTTACCAAAACATGTAGATTGTGCTTTACGTAGAGATAGCTTATTATTATATCTTTTGCCAAAATCTTGCAGCCATTGTTCACCTGCACATTTATCTTTAATCCATAAAGTTTCTATTTTTTTATGATTTGCTAAAGTATACTCGTATGCAAAGGACCTTATCAGCTATACTATAAGTCCTTAATGCATATTTGCAGCACCTGCCAAGTAGTTTACCAAAGTTAATTCTTCTTCTCTTGAGAATATTTTTTTCGGTTTGGTATGTGAATATAAATATTTGCAACTACGAGATTTTTTAAACTGCTTCAACTGATATAGCAAAGTTGATTTTTTAATCTTGCAATATCTTGCAGCTTTGGTTGAAGCACAAAACTCACTGCATTCAGCATACCCGTTTTGGAAATCTTTTTGCAAAAAACACCAGTCTTGCTCTTTGCCATTTTAAAACTAAAATATATTAAAAGAATTAGCTAACTATTTTTATACATTTATTTCCCTATTGCTGAGCAGAAATAAGGTAATAAAATGAACTTGATAATAATATTGCTTCAACTGTCCAAATAACTAAATTAACAAAATTGATTATTCTAAGTGTAGTAGTAGTCCAAGAAAAAATAGTGAATTGCATTAAAAGTCAATGGAATTATTTCATTACCATAGTACTAGAAACAATTTTGCATTAAAAAGCAATAAAGCATAGATGCCTAATAAAGTAGATAATAAATTTAATAAATTTTTCCTCTTAAAGTCCGCAAAATACCAAGGAAACAGGTTTTTTTGGTCAAAGGTACAACGTCCTAGTCTGGTCAAAGGTACACGAGATGGGTTTCTTTAACAATTATTGTCTTAATCACCATTTACAGTCAGACATAATCATCCAAACTTTTCCATAACAAAAAAATGATGTTGTGTAATGTTTATAATTTCGTAGATGAATCAAACAACAATTTATCAGAGTTTTAAAATCAAAATAAGATTAACACAAATATTTACTTTTTAAGAGCCAAAACTTATAATTACTTGCGGATCGATACCACCTATTCCAAGTATAATGTTTTACAGTAAGAAGAGTTGTCATGGACAATTATTTCAAATGGCACTTGAAGTTTTTTTTAAATAGTAATAGTAGGCCGACAGAGTTGAGTGACCAAAGGTTCAATGTGGTAAAAGGTACAACAGGTTCTCCTATATATATATATATATATATATATATATATATATATATATATATATATATATATATATATATATATATATATATATATATATATATATATATGTATAAATAAATGTTTGAAGTATATATATATATATATATATATATATATATATATATATATATATATATATATATATATATATATATATATATATATATATATATATATATATATATATATATATATATATATAAATGAAGTTTCACCATTGCTGGATCATCAGGAAGAGTTCTCTTCCTGATGATCCAGCAATGGTGAAACTTTAAGTTGCAGAAAAAAGTTAGATAAGTGTTTTTTACTAATTTATATATATATATATATATATATATATATATATATATATATATATATATATATATATATATATATATATATATATTAGGTAGAAATAGCCTTTACTATATAACAGCCGTGAAATAATCCTTACTAGATGGATCTACAAAACAAATAAAATCTAAAAATTACCTTGACTATGAAGTAATTACTTTACTACTTGGTCTGGGTCAGCTCCTCATTATTTAACATTGGTTTTATCAGTTAAAACACATTTTTTTCTTCATTCTTGCAAAATATGCAGAAAAATTTATAAAGTTATAGTGAAAGAGGGGGGCGTTTTTAGAGAGGGTTGTTTTTGAAAACCTGGTCAGTTATGATTAGCAAATATTTATCTTTCTCAATTTTGCGTTAAATAAAAACTATTTAGTAGAGAAAGATGGCAGAATTGCACCCGACAATTCTTTACTATCCCCCTCCCCCTCCAATTTTTCTAGGATACTAACACGAAATTGGCAAATTTATTATTTCGTTTTGTGAAGATTTGTGCGTTATGATGGGAAATTCCATCTAAAATTTTAGTTCTAATTTTAAACACGCACAACAACTTTATTAGATATCTGTTTATTTAAACAGTAAATCAAACTTTTAGCAATTTTGTATTAAATCTTTGTGAAGAATATATTAAGCTAAAAAAAGTTTAGTCTGGCCAATAGAATGCCATTACCGAATATGCTGTTTACGTTACACAGGAAACATGATAAAAAATTGTTTAAACTTTTCGGTCCGATTTCCGATAATGCAGGTAGTATTTCAATTTTGGTCATTAATCGAATTGTTGATTTCACTTCTAGAGAAATTAATGTTAATAATATTTTTTGGAATTTTTGAATGTCAAGATTACGACCGACAAAGTTTACAAAAAACGATGTTGATGTTTCTGGAACAAATTGGGTGGATATTATAGACTGTATAGGACATGCTTATGATAATGGAAGCAACTTAAAAGGCAAAAAAAGTGATGTGCAGACAAATATTTTAGAAGTCAATAACCGTGAATAATATTTGCCGTGTGGCAATTACAATTTGAAACTGGTCATCAGAAATGCAGCCATTTCATAAGCTACAACTACGTCATTCTTCAGAGTGCTGCAGAGTGTTTTATTCATCGCCTACAAAACAGTATGAATTTCTTAACCAGAATTTTTAGCGTACTGTAAATTCATTTCAATCAAGTTCACAACACTTTGTTTGGAATTTGTAAAATTATAAAGATAACACAACAGTTTCTGAATGACAGAGCTAAGCTGACGACATTTTTTTGTATTTGTTCATTTTTACTCTTGTAATTTTGCTTGTATTGCTAACAGAACTATAGTAAGTAATTAAAACTTTTCATAAAAAATCATATTTTCAACATTTTTAACGTTGATTTTTAATTAATTATTTGTTTTATTATTCAAATGGTTTTTTTTAAAGAAACCATTTAATCAACTAAATAAATCAATGTGCCAGAAGCTCGTCACTTTTTGGTTGTCGCTCTTTTCATAAATACTACAAATGGTTACTGGTCACGTAATCTTTTATCTCTTGCTCCACGTATTAAAATTCTCATGTGGCTTTTTATGTCATTCAGCTAACTTGTATCTCTTTGCTGTAAATTTGTAAGGTTTGCTGTAACGTGTTCACCTTGCAGTCAGGTCAGGTGTATGGTCATCATAGTCACCCTGCTACTGATCACATCTAATCCAGTGCAACCTGTTCCGTGTCCTGATGCCTTTTGGCATGTATAATATACATATATATATATATATATATATATATATATATATATATATATATATATATATAATATATATATATATATATATATATATATATATATATATATATATATATATATATATATATATATATATATATATGAGTAAAATGAGGTTTGACTTGCTTTTCGTTTTTTTGTGCAACTGCTATATCTAGTTGTAATTATTTTTTTCATCTTTTTAAAAAAAAAAACTTTCTTGCAAACAGTTATTTGATATTGCAAAAAATTTATGTCAAAAGGTGCTGTCTGATACTAAGCTCCATTATTTCCTGTTTACTAAACCTTGTATTTTATATCAGAAGTTGGGCTCTAGAGAAGTTTGGAAATTCTTTAACAGTGTCATTAAGAAAGTTTAACGTTTCTTTTCTTATAATTGAGACTGATCTTACTTCTCCCACGTAGGAAAACTATTTGCAAAGTATTTTTTTTCTGATTTGACTCTAGAATCTAATGGCCATACAATTCCTTCCATTCCAGTAAAACAAGTTAACCTATTGTTAGACGTTTAAATAACTCCAGCTTCTGTTGCTAAAGTCATGTCTTAGTTAAACTCTTCTACGACTTGTGGTCCAGACGACATTTCTGTCTTACAAAATTGTTTTCTCGAACTCTCTTCAATTTTCTCTAAACTATTTAATAAGAGCTTGACTGAATCTTGTTTTCTTGTCTGATGGAAAATGGCATGAGTGATTCCAATTTTTTAAAACTTCGGAGAACATTTCTAGCCATTTAACTATTGTTCGATCAGTTTTCTATCTATTATTGGCAATGTGTTTGAGTCTTTAATTCACAAATTTCTCACATCCCATTTTGAGTCATATAACTTACTGTCTGACAATCATAATGGCATTTGAATTCACGCTCTACGGCTAAGTTACTAACTGCTCTGACTGAGAGATTTTATCTTGCATTAGATGGAGGTGGCAAGACTATTGCTCTTGATATACCTAAAGCTTTCAATTAGGTTCAGCATGCTGGTTCTCTTCATAAGCTTGCTTTAAATGGTGTATCTGGTAATATTCTTAAGGTTATCAAATCATTTGTTCCTAACCGCTTTATTGAAATCATCCTACAAGGCCAACACTCTTCTTCATTTCAAGTAACTTCTGAAATACCAGAAGAGTCTTTCCTTGGTCCTATTTTTTTTTCCTAATGTATATTAATGATCTTCTTAACTACCTTACACCTAAAGTGGCTCCTACTTAAACTTCTGTTTTTACTGGTCTGTCTGTTTTCAGCGATCCAAAAGTCTTCACTTTTTGATCGCAACGAACAGACAGCCGATCTTGAATCCGACCTTACATCTGTAATAGGTTGGGGCTTGCAGTGGGTTATGCATTTTAACAGCAACAAAACTTAGTTATGTACGACAAACTACTAAATTAATGAATGACAACCCTCTCACTGAGTCTTTTACTTTGCGTCTTGTTGGATAATTATTTACTAATGACCTTTTAAAGAAACTATACATAAAATTGGTTACTAAGATAACATCTGCTATGGTTGCTTCTCTCTATCGTGCTAGCCATTTTCTTACTCCTGATTCTTATTTTACTTCTAAAAATCTTTTTTTCGTCTATGTAGGGGAGACTGGTTCTCCTAGGGACGCCATGTACCTAGGGACACTCAAATATTTTAAGATTTTTGTATAAGAGCATAATATTTTTTGCATGTGGCAACACTCCACCTCTTGAGGTCAGTTGACAGCCGAACTGTCATCGTGTTGGTTCTAGGAACATGTCCCTAGGTACAACAGAGTGCCAAACTTCTGTATCATCAGGAATTATTTGTGTTTTTATGTAATAAGTAATTCATTTATGAATCGTAGTGTAATAAATAATATAATTGTGACTCGTTGTGCAGTAATTAATAGGAAATAAAAGTTGTAATTCAATTTATGACAATAATAATAAATGAATAAAGTTATAGCTATATTTTTTACAGGGTCTTTTTTACTTATAATTACTAGCTCAATAGAAGCCAATCTGAGTATTCGATTACCCAGCGTCTCTAGGTACAACCGCCGTCTCTAGGTACAACCACCTAAGTCAGACCTAATTTTCCTTCTAAAAAAAAGTACTAAAAAATTGTATTATAAAGCAGAGATTCTCATCAAAAGTGCACAAAGAACCATATTTTTATATACAGTTTTCAAAAGTTCAATTATATTCAACGATGAAAAATTACACTCATTAACCTAAAAACGTCCCAAGGAGAACCAGTCTTCCCTATGGAATACTGTTATCATATATAATTCTTTTAATAATGCTCTTTCTATTCTTGACAAGTTCCAAAAACGCATTGTAAACGTAGAAGGACCTGCTCTATCTGCCAAGCTTGAGCCCCTCGTAAAGTTGCATTTCTTTCTCTTTTCCTACAAATACTACCATGATCACTGCTCAAATGAGCTATCATCTCTAGTTCCAACAACTACAACTCATTCTCGCTTGATTTTTTATTCAGCAAAGTCTCATCTTTTTACTGTACCTGTCCCTGAATGCTCTAAAATCTTTTATTTGTCTATTTTTTTCTTTGTATTTCAACCTTTTCGAACTCTTTTCCGTTATCATATCTTCCTGAATCATACAACTTACAACTTTTCAAGTCTTCTGTCAACCTTGACCCTAACCCTAATCCTGACCGTTTCCTTTTTCTTTAACTTTCTTTTTTGTTTTCTAATAACTCAACTTAATAGTGGTTGCTTGGAGCTTTATTGGGCGTGAACTAGAATAAGAAAAAAAAATTGTGGAAGCAACGCGTACTATTCTTGCTAAGCTCCAAGACAATGAATTTGAGGATAGTCTTGCGACGCCTCTGCAATTGCTAAAAATTTGAAATTTCTTTTACTTTCCCTACAAAACGACAATGTCAAGCTTAATGCAGTTTGATTATGAAATAGCAAACAAACTAGTTGCTGGTGAAAAAGAGCAGTTTTGAATTGAATTCTTCATTTGGTTAACTGACGCGGCTCAACAACAGCTCAACAAACACTTTTCGATGTCGTAAGACTTCAATGTAAAATTCAATTTTCTATATAATTTTCAACAATTGAGAACTTATGGAAATGATTTTATTATGAATCTTTTCACAAACTTGCATGATTGTGGAAAGATTCATAGATGGATTCTACGTCCAGTTAATAGTTAAAAAATGCCACAGAATTAGCTTGTGAGCTGCACAGTGTATATTTGGTTGTATAAAAAGACGTCAACTCTCCAGTGGATGCTGCGCACAAGGGTGGGTCATACCTTTCAAATTTTGGATATAGGAGCGCGTGCAATACTTTTTTTTCCTTAAAAAGTTGTGGGGGCGCTAGGCGTTTGAAAATATAAGCTTTACTAAAAACTCATCAAAATGGCACTTTTTTGCATTTTGTAAAAAAACATGTGGGAATGCAATTATTAATGAACAATTAGACATAATATAGACATGAAAATAAAACATAACTTTTAGTGTTACTTTACTTAAGGCCGTACAAACACAGCAGACGCAGAAAAAGTTGTTTACCATAAGAGGTTTTAAAGAAAAAATATTTATATAAATATTAGAAATGGTAGTGCGCGTAGTTATTTTATTATGTAACAGGATATTAGAAGAACTTTTTTTCTTTTAAAAAGTTAGTTTTGTGTGGGCGCAGGGCGTTAAAAGAGTGTCAGTTTTACTATAAACTCTAAAAGAATTAGTATGAAAAACTAATTCTTTTAGAGTTTTTAGTAAAATATTAGAGGTGAATCATGAAACATGGTCATCAAAATTTGTTTGCTTGGGGCTTATAACCTCCACTCCATTATTATTAAAAACAATGAAAATTACTCAATAAAAAAAATGGTGCATGATTTTTTATGCATTATAAAATTGGTCCTATAGCTAATTTTTATGATAATTGCATAGATAAGAGATAATAATCCTGAACAAACTTTATTTTAAACGTGTTCTATTTATTTATGATTAATTTGGCATCCTAAATATTGTAATTAAAAATAAAATATTTCCTTAAAATGATGTTATTAAAAAACTTTTAACATTTTTATTACCATTGCTTGTTTTTATGTCATTGAAACTTGCGTTTGAATTTTAAACAACGATCTAAAGTAGAATAATTTGCATTTTAGTTGTCCGCTATTTTAAATTTAAAAAAAAAAGTGTGTGCAATATAGATCCAAAAAATGCACTAAATTGAAGGAACTGCTGATTAGTGGAGTCGAATTTTATTTAAACAAGCTGCCTACGCTGAGAGGTAGTAAACGATAGAGAGGTAGTTTACGATATGGAACTTTGTAGCGTAAAAGATCAGTTGCACATATATCGACTGCATATTTTATACACATATACACATATATCGGTTGCATATTTTATACACATATATCGATTGCATATTTTATACACATATACACATATATCGATTGCATATTTTATACACATATACACATATATCGATTGCATATTTTATACACATATACACATATATCGATTGCATATTTTATACACATATACACATATATCGATTGCATATTTTATACACATATACACATATATCGATTGCATATTTTATACACATATACACATATATCGATTGCATATTTTATACACATATACACATATATCGATTGCATATTTTATACACATATACACATATATCGATTGCATATTTATACACATATACACATATATCAATTGCATATTTTATACACATATACACATATATCGATTGCATATTTTATACACATATACACAGATATCGATTGCATATTTTATACACATATACACATATATCGATTGCATATTTTAAACACGTATACACATATATCGACTGCATATTTTATACACATATACACATATATCGACTGCATATTTTATACACATATACACATATATCGACTGCATATTTTTTCTCAGCAGTCGATAAACTTGTCATTGAATGGAGTATTGCAAAAGACATTGGAAAAATGAGAACAACAAAAATATGAAATATGTATGCGGACAAACTTGATTAACTATAACTTGACAAAATCCAAATGCAAAATCTAATGCTGTAATAAAAATAGATGCGATGGTTGCCTTTTTAAAGCCCACGCAACTTTCATTTATCCAAAATTAGCAAAGATACCTTTGCAAGGACTATTTTCCCTGCAAGCTCAAAGAAATAAAATTGATAACGAAGTACTTTGCTAGTTGGATTAGTCGATGTATCAGAGATATATCGGTTGACAAGATATTTGGATAAAAAAGAAGCAGACTGTAAATATCTGGAACAAATTGTGAGGATATAGGTAAATGTTAAAATTTCACAAATATTTTTTTAAATTATTTATGAAACTGTGAATTAAAAAATATATTATTGCTGTTTTTCTAAAATTAATTAACAGAATTTGAGCACTTACATTTATTTACATTATTAGGTATGGCATACCAAAAGAGCTGCAGCAGCTGTAGCTATTGCTGCTTTAGCTTCTGCTTTTAAGGGTTTGGTAAATGTCTATAATGAATCAGATATATATTGATAACATTGATATATCTCTATAAGATATATATATATATATATATATATATATATATATATATACATATATATATATATATATAAATATATATATATATGTATATATATACATATATGTATAAATATATATATATATATATATATATATATATATATATATGTATATATATATATATATATATATATATGTATATATATTTGTGTGTCTGTATGTTTATATATGTATATATATATATATATATATATATATATATATATATATATATATATATATATATATATGTGTGTGTGTGTGTGTGTGTATGTTTATATATGTATATATATATATACATATATATATATGTATGTATATATATATAAATATATGTATAAATATATATACATATATGGATAAATATATATATATATATATATATGTATATATATTATATATATACATAAATATATATATATATATATATATATATATATGTATATATATGTATATATGTATATATATAGATCTATATATATATATATATATACATATATATGTATATATATATATACATATATGGATAAATATATATATATATATATATATATATATATGTATATATATATTATATATATACATAAATATATATATATATATATATATATATATATATATATATATATATATATATATATATATGTATATATATATATATGTATATATGTATATATATATATAGATCTATATATATATATATACATATATATATATATATATATATATATATATATATATATATATATATATATATATATATATATATACATATATATATATATACATATATATATATATATATATATATATATATATATATATATATATATATATATATATATATATATATATATATATATATATATATACATATATACAGAGCCGTACCAAGGGCGGGGCCGGCCGGGCCGCGGCCTGAGGCGCCAAAATTGGGAGGGCGCAAACTTTAATAAATTAAAAAAACAATAATCAGTTTATGAAACAAATTTTCACCTCAGGAAGAAAATTTTCAACACAGGGATCCAGCAACATGGCGTAAAATAACGGACAAAACAAGATGCTTTTTGATTGAGCATAGGCCAGAGCAAGACAGCAGTGAATTTTTCCCAAACACGCTGTGTGATTTTGACAACAGAATGCGACACTTCAACTCAAAATGGTATAAAAAAATTCATCCCAATGGTAAAAAATTTGTTCGCACTTGGCTGCAGTACAGCAATAAAAAAGATTCTTTATTTTGTTTTTGCTGTTTGTTATTTTCAACAACAAAAACCAACAATTTCTCAGAAATTTCTAAAGGGTTTTGTGACTGGAAAAAACTAAACCCAAGAATTCCTGAGCATGAAAACAACAATGTACACCAAAGATGCTATTCTGATTGGAAAATTCTTGAAAAAAACCTCAAGGAAAGAAAAACCCTGGATTCTGATCTGCAGAGAGTTATCAGTGGAGAGATGAAAAAGCGGAGAGACATCTTGAAAGTGATTGTTGATGCAATTTTTTTCTGTGCCAAAATCAAACTTGCCCTTCGGGGAACAACAGAAGACATCGATCAACAAAACAGTGGCATTTTTCTGAGCTTAATTGAGTTGATTAGCCGTTATTATCCTTTAGTGGCTGAAATATTGCGTCCGTTAAAGCAAAAAAAACCACAACATCCTACTTTTCTCCTTGAATTCAAAATGAGCTGATTGAGTTACTTGGGCAGAAATTCAGGAAAGAAATTTTGTCAAACATCAAAGAAGCTAAATACTACTCTGTTCTGTTTGACTGCACTCCAGATACCTCCCACAAAGAGCAGATGACTCAAATCATCAGGTATGTCCGCATCAGTGATGAAACCTGCACAATTAAGGAAAGTTTGTGGACTTCATTGAATCTCACCGAAAAACCGGAAAAGGTCTTGCAACAGAGATAACTGAAAAATTGGAGAAGGATGGTCTAAGCATTTCCGATTGCCGGGACCAAGGCTATGACAATGGAGCCAATATGTCTGGAAAATACAATGGCGTCAAAGCTCACATCCATTCTCTTAATGAGTCAGCAAGATTTGTTCCATGCGCAGCTCACACTTTAAATCTTGTTGGTGTTCATGCTGATGATGTTTCCCCACTCGTGATTACGTTTTTTGGAAAGGTTCAAGCCATCTTTATTTTTTTTTCAAGCTTCACGTCAAGATGGGAAAAACTGATGAAAACGTTGACCATCTCATTAAAGGGAAGAGTGACACAAGATGGTCTGCCAAAAAAGAAGCAATCACACCATTGCACAGACAAATCAAAGACGTTCTTCAAGTTTTGGAATCCATAATCCACAATCCCATGACAAATGCTGTCACAGTTAGCAGTGCAAAAGAACTTCTCATTTATATTGATTTCAGTTTTTTGTGTTTGTTGGGTTTCTGGTGTCAAATTCTTTCTCTAATTGACCGGAAAAACAAACTGCTTCAGTCGAAAACCATTTCAATTGACATTGCCGCAAATGGTTGAAGACTTCCATTCAGAATTTTTGAGATGTTGGGGTGGACAACATTATCAAAGATGCCACAGAAAAATCTAAGCAGAGCGGAATTGATGGTGGCTTTCCAATTAAGAGAAAGCGCAAAGTGAAGCGAATAGCACTTTATGAAGCTGAAGATGACTCTCACCTTCTCACAGCAGAAACAGAATTCGGATCTCAGTGCAATCTTGTGTTTGACAGCATTATTACACAAATAGAGTGGCGGTTTGAGGCCGATGTCTGCTGTATCCTCTGATTTTGGCTACCTCAGTGGGCATTCACTCTCTAAAAGTTCAGTGGATGAACTCAAGAAAAAAGCTGCAAATCTATCTCAAATTTACAAGGCAGATTTAGCTTCTTCCGATTTCCATTCAGAAATGGCAAGCTTTAAATATCAAGCTGCCGCAATGATGGACAACTTTGAAAAATCTAGCCCGATCGACATTTTGCAGCTCATTCATAAATATTCTTTGACCGATGCTTATCCCAACACAACAATTGCTATTCGCATCTTCCTCACCATACTAGTCACAGTTGCTACGTGTGAGAGAAGTTTCAGTAAACTTAAGCTCATAAAACACTATATGAGGTCAACAATGGGCCAAGAACGTTTGTCTAGTTTGGCTATAATTTCAATTGAAAATGAATTGGCAAACAACATTGATTTTGATGATGTCATTAGTGAATTTGCCTCTAGAAAAGCCAGAAAAGTGGCATTGAACTAAAGCTTGTGCAACCTTAATGACAAATTTTACTTATAACTTGATGTGATAAATTTTGTGATCAATAAATCATTTTTTTCTTTTAATTTTCTTCTCTTTTTTTTTTAAGGAGGGGAGGGGAAAGGGAGGGGAAGAGGGGGGCGCAATTTTCTTTTCTTGCCCGAAGCGCAAAATTGGCTCGGTACGGCCCTGCATATATATATATATATGTATATATATATATATATATACATATATATATGTATATATATATATATATATATTTATATATATATATATATATATATATATATAATATATATACATATATATATATATATATATATATATATATATATATATATATATATATATATATATTTATATATATATGTATATATATACAGAATGCAAAAAAAAAAAATCGTACACTTATATAAAAATCATAATTTTTAAAATTGCATCAAAAAAATGAGTTTTCCGTTCAAATATTTGGTTTTTTTTTTTTTATATCTTGATAAGTAATGTTTTAAGAATTCATTTCTGCATTGGTGAATGAATTGTCTTTCAAACCTTTTGAATTTTACACAATGGATTTAATGATGCATAAAATTGAATGCAAAAATAAAAATCGTACAGTTCAAAAATAATGTCAAGTTTATCAAACTTCGTGAAGATTTGTATCGAGTGGGGCCTCCTTTGGCCTTGATGACCTCAGATAGACGATTTAGCATTGAATTGACCAAATTTTGGGTCACTTCTGTTGTTATATTACCCTATGCGCTCAATATAGCTACCTTCAAGTCCTCTTTGCGTGTAAATGCTTGATCGCTAATTTTTCTGTCCAAAATATAACACAAATTTTTTATTGGATTTAAGTCCGGACTTAGAGATGGCCATTCCAAAACATTGATGCTATTTGTGTCAAAGTATACCTTTGTTTTCTTAGCGGTATGCTTTGGATCGTTATCCTGCTGGAGTATGAAATCGTTTCCCATTCTCAATTTTTTAGCAGATGGTCGCAAGTTGGCTTTGAGAATTTCACAATACATTGAAGCATCCATTTTATCATCAATAAATGTCAATTTCCACACTCCTTTCCAACTCATACTACCCCAAACCATCACATTTCCTCCTCCATGCTTTACACTACCTCGCAAACAACTCAATTTATAAGCTTTTCCTTTTTTTCGCCACACCTTCTGGACTCCATCCGATGAAACAAGGTTGTATTTTGACTCATCTGACCACAAAATATTTTTCCAATATGATACCGGCATTTTTTCGTACTTCTTTGCAAATTCCAATCGACGTTTCATTTGTTTTGCAGTCAAAAAAGGTTTTTTTCGAACTACTCTACCTCTGTATCCATGTTCTCTAATACGATTTCGGATTGTTTGAGGAGTCACTGTGATGTTGTGATCTTCTTGAACTTTTAAAGCTAATTTAACTGCCAAAACAAATCTATTTTTTTTCACATTAATGATGATATTGCGATCAATTGCAGTAGTGGTCTTGCGTTTTCGTCCTCTACCAGCCACACTAGCAACGGTTCCAATCAGATCATACTTCTTAACAATTGAGGACACTGTCGTAAAAGGAATTCCTGTTTCTTTTTGTATCTGGCGGTAGGATTTTCCTTGATTTTTCAAATCAACAACGAGGCTCCGTTGATGGAAAGACAAATGTTTTTGTTTTGACGCCATTTTGCTGAAATACTTTTTAAATATATTTTATTTTATTTCTAGGACAAAAGTGTATTTAAAAAATTACTACTTTCAACTTTACTTATTTAATAGGTTTGAAAGACAATTAGTTCACCAATGCAGAAATAATTTCTTAGAACATTACTTAATAAAATATCATAAAAAAAATTCCAAATAATTTAACGGAAAACTCATTTTTCTGATGCAATCTTAAAAATTATGATTTTTTTTTAAGTGTACAATTATTTTTTTGCATACTGTATATATATACATATACATATATATATATATATATATATATATATATATATATATATATATATATATATATATATAATATATATACATATATATACATAGATCTATATATATATATATATATATATATATATATATATATATATATATATATATATATATATATATATATATATATATATATAATATATATATATATATATATATATATATATATATATATATATATATATATAAAATGCCTCTGATAAATCTTGATAACATTGATATACTCAAAAATATAGATAGATTTATCAAAATATAAATAACTACGATATTAATATCAAGTATCAACTTTAGTTTCTATATTGTCTATTTGAATTGAAACGAATATTTAAACATTCAAATTTGTTGTTAAATTTTAGTATTGTTTCATTTTTTGAAAATAATTTTCAATTCAGCAGTCAAAGACGTCCGTAAGACTACTATATGACGTCTTAAAGATGTCACATGTACGCAAGATGTCTTTAAAATGTCCAACAAACGTCCTGTGCAAAATAGGAATTTATTTATTTACAAGCTTTTGGAGTGTCACAATTAGTTCTGAAGAGACGTGGTTAGTCCTGAAAGGAGGAGTGGTGGTACTTAATTACTCGGGTCCGCACCAAAAAAAGTCGGAATAAATATTACGAAAAAAATGATTTTCCATAACTCTATACTGAATGATATACGATTCATGTTCCATTCGAAAACTGCACCAGAAAAAACTTTTATGAGTAGTATCAGAGTATATTTTCAAGTCGTATAAAAATAAGGTCAATAATGCTAATCCAGAGGGCAGGCGACGTAAAAAAGACGTTTTTAAATGTTTTTTGAACGTTCAAAAGACGTCTTTTATTAGTCCTGTGCCTACTGGAAAGCAATTTTTTGTTAAGTTCAAAACCTAACTTAACTATGAGTTAAACTGAAAGTTTGATTAAGTCTCTTAAAACATTTTATTTAACCGGTAAAGTAGTTTTAAAAGCACACTATGATTGGTTGTTGTAGAGCCAAGAAAAACACGCTTTGTATTATTTTTTTTTTTTTTTTTTTTTTTTTTTTTTTGTTGTTGTTGTTTTTAAAGAAGTCCATGTTTTATAGATCACCTATGGCCACTCATAAAGAATTTTGAAAAAACACATCAAAATGGTTAAAGTTGTATGAAAAAAAATTCAGAGAACAAAGAAACTTTGTGCTCTGGAATTTTGATTTTATGTTAAATCTTTTGATTTTATCTATAGATGCCTATACGAGCATTTCTCAGCTCAGTATAAGATATTTTATTATGATGTAAATTAAACAAAGTTTTGTGTGATTAAAAATTATATTTTATTATCAATTACTTTAGTAACTTTTATTATCATTTATTTCTTTATCATTTATTTCTTTATCATTTATTTCTTTATCATTTATTTCTTTATCATTTATTTCTTTATCATTTATTTCTTTATCATTTATTTCTTTATCATTTATTTCTTTATCATTTATTTCTTTATCATTTATTTCTTTATCATTTATTTCTTTATCATTTATTTCTTTATCATTTATTTCTTTATCATTTATTTCTTTATCATTTATTTCTTTATAAGTTATTTCTATATCTTTTATTTCTTTATCGTTTATTTCTTTATCGTTTATTTCTTCATCATTTATTTCTTTATTGGTCAGCCAATTAAGCAAATGATTAGTCCTAAAAATGGCCAATACTGAAAAAAGTTACTTACTATATGGCTATTATATTAAGGCCTATAATGTACTAATTTATTAATTCTAGCCTTTATAGCCATTGAGAGAAGTGACAAAAATAAGCAATAGATAGACCTGCCAAGTTTGATAAACATCTTTAATTTTATTGTTTTAATTTGAGCCTTAAAAAAACGTGGCTAAGAATGTAACCATATTTTATCGTATTGTTTCAGTTGTAAGAGGAAGAGCTGCTTTGACATTGTGACAGAGTAAGAACAAGAAGAGATCTTAAGATATTGTTGTGATTTACCGTCAAAAAACGAACAGGATTTGCACCTACAACACCTCATTGACGTTAAAGAAGTAAAGCAGTGTTGTTCACGAAAGGGTAAAGAAGCAAAGATTAACAGCAATTTTTTTAAATATCATGGGGTAGTAGGTTCACAAAGATTAGAGGTATGTTTCAAAGCTATTCTTTCTTTACACTCTATCACCAATAAAAGAGTAAAAAGACTAAGAGCCCTCAAGTGTTTGGGGAAAAACCCTATTGACACACAAGGAATGCACATTAAGAAGGCCCATTCTGTTGAGACTAGGCAGCTTTCCAGACAGCACATAAATGTTTTTCCTTACAAACAAACAAAGTATGCATCAAAACCCCACAGGTATTTAGATGCTCGATTAAACGAAAAACTGCTGTGTTCAATGTACAATGAAAAACACCCAGGCAACAAAGTCAGACATATTTTCCTACTTTCCTTTGAGGAAAACTTTAACTTACACTTTGGGAGACTGCAGATTGATTGTTGCTGCATTTGCGAAGAACTTAAAAATAAACTTAAAAGTACACATCTAAATGAAACAGCAAACAAGCTGCAGCTGCCAAACTGGTGATGTGCCGAACACAAAAAAAAGCCATCAAAATTTTACAAATGTCTTGATCAGGAAGTGAAAGAAAAAGAACAGCCTCATGTTTTATAAATTTATTTTGGATATATGTAAAACGTTCTACTGCATAGGATTCCTGTGCAAGAAACTTATTACCTTTTTGTAAAAAGTTTGACTACTAGAGTTTTTTGCATTAATGATATCATGAAGAACAATTCCTTAATTTACCTTTACCATGAAGGGAATGCCAAAAATGGTCCAAATGAGGTGTGTTTAATGGTTTATGACTATTCGAACAGTGTTCCATCTCACTACACAGTGGTTTGAAATAATCAAAAAGTGGCATTATTTCCAGATTTGAAAAAATCCGATGTAAAAAGTTCTGGTTACGAATAATTGTTGCAAATTAGTCATATTTTCATCTTCTGAAAAAAAAAAATTTTTTGACCACTTGGCGCTCCCCCGCAGATGCTCAAAGTTGCCATTTTTTAAATAACAATTATTTAGTGAAAAAGCAATACCCTCGAAATTTTATTTTATTTCGTAAACCATACCAATGAACCCTATAATATATATTAACCGGAAGAATATTAAACAGGCTTTCAGAGTTTAATGTAAAATATTTTATAAAATTACATTTCATGCCGTAAAAATGCAGAGAAATATAACTTTTTAGACTGTGAAATAATAGCATACTTGAATGTGACTTTCATTAAATTTTGCATGTTTCTGTAAAAATCTGAATGCGTATGGAAAAACTTCAACCCTTCTTCTTTTATTCCAATATAGGTTTTGATGCCGCCCGGAGCCGCACAAAAACAACTATTTTCTATTTTAAAAAGTTTCTACTTAAATTGATTTTTTTTTTTACATAAAACATGATAGTCATTTTTATTCAAATTGCATAATATTGTCATTAAAAGATTTGTGGTAACTTTAAGAGCTACTATTAATATAACCTCAAAATACTTCCTTTAAATTAATATCACCTCAAAATACTTTCTTTAAATTAATATAACCTCAAAATACTTCCTTTAAATTAATATAATCTCAAAACACATTCTTTAAATTAATATAACCTCAAAATACTTCTTTTAAATTAATATAACCTCAAAATACTTCCTTTAAATTAATATAACCTCAAAACACTTCCTTTAAATTAATATAACCTTAAAACACTTTCTTTAAATCAATATAACCTCAAAATACTTCCTTTAAATTATTATAACCTCAAAATACTTCCTTTACATTAATATAACCTCAAAACACTTCCTTTAACTTAATATAACCTCAAAACACTTCCTTTAAATTAATATAACCTCAAAAGGTTCTGCAAGTTGAAGGAATTTATAAAAAATCTTTTTGTCGATCTAAAATTGTATTAATAAATAATATAGTACAAATTGTCTTGAATGAAGTTAAAGGATGAAAATTTTATTTCTTCTGTGTCTGGTGATGTTAGCAAAATGTCGGAATGTTTAAAATATTTGGATAAGATGAATGTTATGAAAATTGGAGGTGCTCAAGAAAAAAAATTAGAAAAAAAGTCATTAACAATACAAACCACGTACAAACAAAAAATAAAAGATGTTCAATACTCCAAGTATAAATTTCATAGAAAGTCATAGAATTTCATAGAAATTTCCTGTTAGAATATGAATTTAATTTTGAACTTAAAGAAGTTATCTGGAAACTCTCAAAAGTATTACTAACGCCAGAAAATAATAGCTAATGTCTAACGTCTGAAAAAGCTGAATATGATGAAAAAGTATATACTCGAAACAGGAAGATACACATCCAAACAAATAGGTAATAAGAACTTAGAAAAAATTATCATGTGCATTCTAAAATATCAACAATTGGCATATGGCATCAATAAAAAAAATGTCTCCAGAAGAGGGACTTGTTTTTCTATTAAAATATGGTTTTACTAAATCTCAGTACATGGCGATTAGATTTGAAAGTAAAGAGAGAGGTGCAGATATTTATCCGTTTTATAGCGATATTCTGGAATCTAAAAAAAATGTAGACCAAATAATACGCACATCTGACGAGGAGGCAAAGGTGCTATTACAAATCTTATAGTACATACTGTTCAAAGAATAATAGAATCACAAGAGGCGCAAATTATATCTAAAATTACTAATAAAGAAAAGGACTGAGTTGATTTTTGTTGTAAATTGGGGATTTGATGGAGTCAGTAATTTTTCAATCAAAAGTTCGATGTGTTATGTAAAAGCTCAAAAAAGTCTTATACAAAAAAGATTTTGGGAAAAATTAAATTTACATTTAGACAAAACCAATCCAGGAGGTACTGGTTCATCTAATAACGGCAATACTGCACGGCGAGCTTTTTCTGATCAAATATTGATACCAAAAATTTTGGATATAGATATAATTTTTATTTTCTATTTAAGAACAATATTAATGTGTTTGTCTTGTCAAATTCCAATTGTATTAATCAAATTTGAAAATTATTCTCTAGAAAGAGTTTTAATTATCAATGAGAAAAATTCATGGTGTAAAATTCCTACTTGTGTTCATCAAGTTCTAGCTCATGGAGCTCAAACCATGGTTGAATTAATTTTTGCCGGTTGTAATTTTTAGCGAAAATGCTAGAGAAAGTCTTCACAAATGTCATTGAAAAGATCGTATGGATCATGCAAAAAAAACCTTAAGAATTAACAACTTAACTGATGTTTTTTGTCGAGATTTAGAAAAATCAGATCCGTATATTTCCCGTATTATTTTGAAAAGTCATTTGAAGTTTGTATGAAAATCAGTACTAACAAAAGAGGTGTTGCAACTTTTACTGATTGAAAATTTCAAGAGAAGTAAGGATGTTAATGAAGAGGTTTTACCTGAACAAATTAATGTTTATCGACAATTAGATTGCGTTGATATAGAAACCGATAGCAGTTTATCCGATAGCGAATAAATACTCAGTTATAACTATGAAATTTACTTTTAATTAAAATAATTATGTAAAATGTGTCATTTTTATTATGCATTTTTAAATAGAAAGTAATTGTTCTTAGGCGGGTCTGGGCGGGATCAAAATCTATGATGGAATAAAAGAAGAAAGCTCGAAGTTTATCCGTACTAATTCAGATTTTTACAGAAATATACAGAATTTAATAAGTCACATTCAAGTCATGCTATTATTTTATAGTCTAAAATGGTATCTTTCTCTGCATTTTTACGGCATGAAATGTAATTTTATATAATATTTAAAAAGTTCTTTAAAAAATGGCAACTTTGAGCATCTGCGGGGAAGCGCCAAGTGGTCTTTGAAGAAAAAAATTTTCAGAAGATGAAAATATGACTAATTTGCAACAATCTTGCATAACCAGAACTTTTTATATCGGATTTTCGCAAATCTGGAATTAATGCCACTTTTTTATTATTTCAAACCACTTTACTACACAGAGCTTCGTGTGTTCTCAGACAATTGCGGAGGACAAAATAAAAAATCGATTGACCATATTTCTTATGGCTTTGACAGACATGAAAAGATTTGAAAATTGAGCAATTTTTCTCTGTCAGAGGTCATTCTTTCTTACCTTGTGACCGTGATTTTGGTATAATAAAAAAGCTGTAAAAAATCACGTCACGATTTACAGCCTCCATAAATTAACTAACATTGTTATCCAGTCAAGCAAAAACACAAGTTCATTGTTAAGGAGTTGGACACCAACGAAGTACTTGAGTTCAAACTTGGTGACCAAAGTTTTATAAGAAAATGGTAATACCTGAGGAAACTGTACCGAAAGACAAAAAATTTAACTTTTTAATAAGTAATTTTAATAAGTTCATGCACTTCACATTTGATTCAAAGTTCTCTTCTTAAGTTGTTGCAAGGCATTTCATAGACTCAATCGTGGCACACACATTCAGCCTAAAACAACCGGGAATTAGTGAAGTAAATTTACCCACTGCAATTGCTTATCCACTTGATAAAGTGCCAATCAAAGATGAAAAAATCAAAGACATCCAAAAGCTGCTGCGATACATCCCCGAGGAATACCTCCAGTTCTCCAAGGAAATCTTGGAACGGAACAGAAACCTTGAAGGACACGCTCAACACATCAGCAGCCAAAAAGATGATTGAGAACTTTTTTTCAACATTTTTATTGTCAATAAGTTAGTCTTTAACGTACATAAGTACTTGTATTGACAAAATATTTTTAATTCTTTCAAATAATATGCATAATAAAGCGTGTGTTATCAGTTAAAACAATCTGTTTTTCACTTAAATTCCTACGACATGCTAAAAGGGCCTCAGTCAAGCACTCTTATCATTATTTTTTTATAGTAAAAAAAATCTGGCTCCTTGGTTACAAATCAAACTATTTTAGTATTTATTTTTAACATTTTTTACAAAAAGAAATATTGAGTCATATTTGAGTTAAACAATTTTTTTTGTTTTTCTTAAAACCAGCTGATTTGGACTAAGACCCTTTTAGCATGTGCCAATTCAATTAAAACCAGAATAGCTGCAGGAACTATTCAATTTCAGGCAAGACTTAGAAATGTCAAACTTACCCGATATACTATATTAAGATAAGAGAAAATAATTTATCAGAAGAGAAATGCTAATCTTGTTATAGACTTTTTCCGGAAAACAAAATATTTCTTGAAAATCAAACAGAGACATGCCAAAAGCCAAATCCTCAATTGATGCTTGTTTTGAAACCCTTAGTAACAGCCATTACAGAATGACTTCATTAAAATTACGTTACGCAATTTTTAAAATCAAAACCAGGATAGCTGTCACGATAATTTTGGTCCGCCGATAAAAATGACCCCGGACTAAATTTCTCAGAAAATATATATCCGCCCGGATCATTTTTTTCTGAAAAAATTGGTCTGAGCTAGAAAAAATTGGTCCGTAAAAAAAAAATTTAGTTTGCATGTGTGTATATATTTTTAAATTATCATGGATGATGAGCTCGTTAAAAAAGTTTTTACTTATTTAACTAATAAGAAATATCCTGATGGAAGTTTTGATGGTGAAAAAAGAATAATTAGAAAAAAGGCTTTAAAATTTATAATTTCTGAAGTAGGGGAATTACTATATAAGTATAAAAAGAAAGACAAGGTAACTAGTTACGTAACAGAGTTAACTCGGTAAAAGAAAGACAAGGTCTTTTTTTTAAAAAAAAAAGTAAAAGTTTTTAAGTAAAAGAAAGACTAGGTCTTTTTTCTTGTCTTTTTTTTATCGAGTTAATTCTGTAATATATAAATATTGGTAACAAGGTAATATACAAATACTGATAATTCGATGCTTGGATTATCAACATTTATTTATAACAATTATTTATTCTAAAATAAATTTTATAACCTATTATTTGTACATAATTTTTATTTATTTTAAGATTTTAAAATATAGATTAATGATAATGTTGATGAATATTTTAATCTGCTAAAATTTAGCAGAATAAGATATTCATTATTTAGCCTAAAATTTAGGCTAAATAATGAATATTTTATTCTGCTTTAGGCTGATTTAGGCTAAATCATCAAATTTAGCGTAATTTTTAAATTGCTGCATGCTAAATTTTAAATAAGGAAATGAATTATAAATTAACATACATATAATATGGCAATATAACTCAAAAAAATAGTTTAGAATTTTAGTTTTTATTTCTGCTTTACAAATTTAATTAATTATTATTTTTTTCAGTATTTTTGCCATAGCTTATAGATGGCATAATTTTAATAACTAAATATAATAAAATGAGTTATAAAAAGACAAGCAATTGTAAATGGTTTGACTTGTAGTTTAAAAAATGAATAACTATGAGATCATTTTATTTTTATTATCATAAATTGGTATATTAAAATAAATTATATAAAGATATCAAATTAATACTTGTATATGATGTTTTTTAAAAGGAACTACTTCTGCGATACATCATAAATCATGATGAAAGGAGAAAAATATTAGTTGCTTGCCATGTCCATCCTACTTCTGGCCATATGGGTAAAACAAGAACATTGGGCAGGATAAAAGAGCGTTTCATGTGGCATGAAATGGTAAAAAGTGTCCATGAGTTGGTAATATAGTTTTTGTATTATGCATTATCAGAAAATTATGATTTTTTCTAATAATTATAATAAGGTATTGCTATACCATTTTAAATTCTGTTTAAGCTTATATCATGTGATGTATGCCAGAGAATGAATAGAAAGTTAAACTGTGGGAAACCAGAGATGCACCCAATAAAGGTGAAGGCTCCATGGTATATGGTTGGCATAGATTTTGTTGGCCCACTCAGTCCAATTAGTGAAGATGGTTGTAAATATATTTTAACTATTAGTGACTATTTTTCAAAGTGGGTTGAAGTAATACCCACTAAAGACAAAATGGCAGTTACAGTCACAAGATGTCTTTTTAAGGTATTGCATTTTTATTTTTGTTATTGTTTTAGCATTCTTGCTAAATGCTACCTTTCTGTGTATCAAGTTATTGGGTCCTAATTGTTTGCATTTTTTATATTCTATATTTCCAAACAACCTTAAAATTCCAGACATGCATACTTTTCTTCCCCGATTTTAGCCACTTCATTTCACCACCATTTTCTTTCATAATTTCTGATCATATCTTAAACATCAACAAAAAAGAAAAACTTAAATAAAAATAAAATAGTATTATAATCTTATATCTTTCTAAAGAGATCAAAAGTGATGATCTTGAAAAGAGATTAGAAATACTTGGTGTATCTGATAAGGGGCCGTTGTTATTATTCTTGGATATAGTTAATTGATTTTAGAATCTTGATTTTACATCAGAGATATATAAATCTTATGATTTATATATCTCTAATGTTTATTAGCATCTATGTAACATCATGGAGTGCATATATATAATACTTTTATAATAAGTCTATCATTCAGGTTTTTATGAGGTTGGGAGTGCCAAGAGTTTTGCTGTTAGATAATGGTACTGATTTTTGTAATGAACTTAATAATAAACTTAATGTGTTGCTTGGTATAAAGAAATGGCTCACAACACCATATCACCCACAAGGAAGTTAAATTTAAAAAAGTTCTTAAATAGGTTAATAAAGAAATACGATAATAATATCTCAAGTTATTTAGTCAATTAGGTCAATTAGTTTAAATTATTTAAATTATAAAACAAATTTTTTTTTGGTTCAAGGCTAATGGACTTGATGAACGATTTAATCAAACTTTGCAGAATATGCTAGTCAAATATGTATCCTCTAAAAAAGAACAATGGAGTATTTTTCTAGATACCTGTGCATTTGCGTACAATACATCTTGTCATGACTCTACAAAGTTCACACCATTTCAACTGATGTATGGTCGACAAGCATATCTTCCAATTGATGTAGATTTCCAGACAGAATCTTTGGAAGAATTAAGTTCAAATTATTTTAAATTAAAGGAGCCTGACATGGCACAAAGTGAATATAAGTTAGTGTTGGAAGAAGCTGAACAAAATATTTTAAAAGCTCAAGTAAGGCAAAAAAAAAAATTATGACAAAAAGCACTCGAAACCCGGAGTCTTTATAATCAATTCATTAGTACTAAAATTAAATAATAGACGTAAAAAAACTAAAGGAGGCAAATTAAATGATAGATTTGTAGACCCATATAAAATACTTAGTTGCCTTCCTCATGGAGTATACAAACTTCAAGATAATAAAGGTGTTACAATTCGTGCTACTGGCAGTCATCTCAAAATTTATAAACCTTAAGACCCTACTTTACAAAATTGCAAAACATATTTGGTTGATTATAGCTCTTCTGATAAAGAAAGTTTTGATCAATGTTTTAATGATGAAGTGATTTCTCCGGATTCCTCAGTCTTTATTGAATCATCAGACTCAATATCAGAAAATGAACCAAATAATGATAATTATGAGGATTTAAATGAAACTCCTCAAAAATCAAGTATCTCTGGTAATGGCTCACCTTCAGTAGATGCATTAAACTATGCTCATGAGTGCTCCAAAGAAAATATAAATTGTTCCAATGTTGATAATACATATTCAGAAGTAAAAATAGAAGATGAAATCTATCAAATTAATTTGGTTTTTTCATGCAAAAATAGGTGTGCTACAAAACGATGCCCTTGCAAACAGTTCGGTGTGGTATGCAAAAGTCATTGCCACCCAAGTAGAATATGTGTAAACAGGCAAAAAGCTTTTCAAGCAGAACTTATTTGTCTTGAAGAAGAAGCAAATACAGAAGAAGTTTCTATTGGTCTTTTTCAAACTTGAAAAATGATACTTTCAGTAGATGATAAAAATATTTTGATTAATGGTGGATGGCTAAATGACACAATCATTTATGCTGGAATACAAATGCTTAAAGATGCTTTTCCTCATTTATCAGGGTTTCAAGATCCCATTTTACAGGTCACAAATAGTTTAGAGGTTCAAAAAGATAAAGAGTTTATTCAGTGTCTGAATTACAACGGAATGCATTGGATCACTATAGCAACACTAGATTGTACACAGGGGACTGTCAGGGTTTATGACAGTTTGCATAATAAGTTAACATTGTTTCTGAAGAACACAGTTGCTGATCTTTTGTGATCTACCACTAACAAAATTAAAATTGAATATGTAAATGTTCAGTATCAGTTAGGTTCAGATGACTGTGGACTTTTTGCACTTGCAAATGCTTGTGAACTTTGCTTTGGCAGAAATCCATTCATTGTAAAGTACACACAGGAAGATATGAAAAAATATTTGTTAAAGTCATTTGAAAAATTAGAGTTGACACAGTTTCCATCTAAGCTGCGGAGAGTTTCACAACGAATTTCAAAGGTTGAGTTTTTAGATATATATTGCAATTGCAGAATGATAAGCAATGAAAAACCAATGATACAATGTGGGTTATGCAAGGAATGGTTTCATAAAGAATGTGTTGAAGCGCCAAAAACAGTGATATGCAATAATCTTTTATGGTGTTGCGGTTGTAAATAACTTTATTTTGGTCTAATATTACCATATATTGTTATATAACAACAAAACATATAGTGCACAGCAACCTTGATCAATTATCAGTTTAAACCTTGGTTTGGCAACCTATTTTAAGTAGAGACCCATTTTTTCTAAATTAATTTAAAAAATCTTATAAAGAACGGTAAGTATACTTACGGCTCTATAACTATACTTACATATAAACTATCATATATAATAGTTTTATTATGGTTTGACTAAAATATAGAAAGGTTTGAATTAATGTACCAGATAGATTGAGATAAAATAATTCTTATAAAAAAAAGTTCTTACTAAAATATTCCAATAGATCCAAAGTGATTTGTCCAGATAATTTTGAATAAATCATATGAAAAACTTATGGCACGAAAACTCGTATTAGTATAACTGGTTTATTTTTTTCAAATAGTCATGTAAGGCTAAGTCCAATAAGAAGATTTATGGTGATTACTAAACAAACGAATGAACTCAAGATAGAAACAATGAGTTTTTCAAAAGTTTTTTAGTGAGAGTGTCAATAAGTTAGAGTTAAAAGTTTTGCTTTTTAGTGAGAGTTCCAATAAGTTAATGTTAAAAGTTTTGCTTTTTAGTGAGAGTGCCAACAAGTTAGAGTTAAAAGTTTTGCTTTTCAGTGAGAGTGCCATCAAGTTAGAGTTAAAAGTTTTGCTTTTTAATGAGAGTGCTAACAAGTTAGAGTTAAAAGTTTTGCTTTTTAGTGAGAGTGCCAATAAGTTAATGTTAAAAGTTTTGCTTTTTAGTGAGAGTGCCAATAAGTTAATGTTAAAAGTTTTGCTATTTAGTGAGAGTGCCAATAAGTTAGAGTTAAAAGTTTTAGTTTTTTAGTGAGAGTGCCAACAAGTTAGAATTAAAAGTTTTGCTTTTTATTGAGAGTGCTAACAAGTTAGAGTTAAAAGTTTTGGTTTTTTAGTGAGAGTGTCAACAGAAAGAAGAGCGGGTAGTTAGTAAATTTATTTATTATATCACTTTATTTAAACTTATTAAAATTGAAATATTTTTATATTTCTATAATATATTAAATATATAAAGTGTATATAAATAAATAAAGTAAAATTTTATATCTTAGTTTATTTAATTCATTCTCTTCAATTAGTAATTTTTTTTTTAATTTGTCGATTGTTAGGATTATATTTGTTGATTGTAAAGATTATATACTTTGTGTTCATTTTTATTTTATTTTGTTTACGAATATAAAAACCTATTTTTTATGCTTCTTCTTTCATTTCTTTAGTTTGATGATGGAAAATTTGCTAGGAAATATCAAAGTTTATCTAAGTGATGATCAAGTTAATATTGGCAACTATAATAAAAAATAATAACTTTCTTGTTCATTTTTTGAACAGTTCAACTCCTTCAGGTATATCTAATTATTTAAAATTTAAAATTGGTTGTGTAGTTTTTATATGTTACTTAGAAATTGAGATAAAAGTTTGCACTTTTCAAATAGTAACAATGATGCATAGCTTCTTCTGGTGGTAATTGGGTATTTGTTGCTGGATTTAGTTGCAGCTATCAGATTTTTATTTACAATTGGTACTAAAATGTAATCTGTTTTCTGATTGGCATATTTAATGACAATCAATAAACTTTAAGTTTAAATGTTTCTTGATTTGGTAGGTATCTCTAAGAAACCTGCTACTCTCATGGACAAATATGTGTTGTATGTTAAAGAACAAAGCAATATAAGTTGCGCGATATGATCATATTTATAATATATGTATATATATATATATATATATATATATATATATATAAATTTTTCATAGTCCTGGTTACCAACCCATGGTAATCTTTTATTTTAACAGGGCTGCGGTCTTAGGCCTACGTCACTACTTGTCACTATGTCATTTACAACTCCTTCTTTCATTGACAACTATTTGTTTCACGTTTTTCTAGAACAAGAGATGTTAATTTTTAATCAGAATTAAATAAAACAAAGTTTCCAAATCTAGTTTCAAAATATTCATTATGGCAGTCTTTTAAGACTGCCATTATATAATTTTTTATACACTATGATTTTTTATTTGTTTAGGTTTAAAATATGTTTAAAATATGATTATGTTATTTACTTTTAATTAAATTTTTTTTTCTTTAGTTCTACCTTTTGTTTAAATTTCATTGAACTACCTGTTGAAATATGGTTTCAATTTTGTAAATTTTAATGATTTGAAATTTACTGTATTGATCATTAGTTAAAGAAAAGAAATTTAACATAAGTAAGGTAAAAATACTTTGTTAACTGGTAACATTGCAGATCAGTTTAACGCTTTTTTGTTTCAATATATTGTACTTGTGATGTTAATAATGAGATTTTTTTAACTTATGATGGTATTATTTTAATTATTTGCCTAATATATTTTTAGATTTAAAATGTTTTCAAAACGATTCGAATGTAGTACATACAGGTACATCTTGGGGTTACCATTAGTAGATCCCCTTTGTTTTTTTAAAGTGTTTTTTTAAGTACATTTATTTGCTAAGCTAAAAACATGTATTGATACAACAATAAATGGATAATATGGATGAATGAAGCATTTGGATAAATAACCAATTATTGAAATAATTTTGAAATAAAATCTAAAAATAAAAATTTTTTTAATTGCATATGGCTTATAAATTTAAAAGCAAAGCTTAAGTCCAATCCAAGTCTACTTATGTAATACAAACCCTATGAATACTTAAGTAAAATAAATGTAAGGCAAAAAAAAAGCAAATACCGATATATATATACACGAAGTTTTTCTAGAAAAGTTACGTACATAATACATAAAAAGTCCTATAATACGTATTAATACTTTTAAAAGATACGTATTTAAAACATCTTTCCATACATAAAAAGTCCTACAATACGTATTAATACAGGGTTCGTAGCAAACTTGGAAAACATGGAAAATTGGTTCATTTTGGCAATAGTCAGGGAATTATTAATTTTTAATTAGACAGTCAGGGAATTTTAATAGAGAAAGTGACTTAATTTATAATTATGGTGTTTTTTTCTCTAACTGATACCATACAGTTAAGATAAGGCTTTTATTGTAATTATTTGTTTTGACAATCCTAAAATGTCATTTATAACATATCCAATATAGCCGATGGCTTATTTAAATGTTATTCCGTGTTAAAAATAGTCAGGAAAATTGACTGATTTTTAAAAAATCAGGGAAATTTATATGAAAAATTGTCTACAAACCCTGTCATACGTTTAAAAGATACGTATTTAAAACACCAGCCGCTAAAAGTACCCTAAATTATACAAAACACGCACAAGTACGAATTAAATATTTACAATTTTGTTTGGGCTGTTACATTTAAACAAGTAGAAAACACTTATATAACTTTGTAGAATTTAGTTTTGCAAAAAAGTAATTGAGGGTCGCTTAACAACAATTTACATTAGACATAGACCTACGGACTAACTGATTTTTTCAATATGTAAAATAATCTATTATCAGGCCCGTACCATGAACATTTTTATAGTACCATTTAGGGAGTAGATGACCCCTCTTCCCCCACAATTTTGGCATTATTTTTGCAGAGGTCTGTAATAAGACTTTGTCATATGCACTTCTTAGCGTCTCCTTATAAAATAGCCATTAAAAAAAGGTTCCGTCAGTCCTCTCAAGTTTGCACTAACCTAAACTACAATAAATTTTAATGAGCCCACTTGTCACTATACACTAAAATAGTTTTTTAAAGCTAAACGCAAATTTTCAGACATGTCTAAGGCATATGCTGGGCATACAGCATATGCTTTAACTTTCAAAGAAAAGTGCACCAAAAAATACTCTAAACTTTCTCAATAGTGGCAACCCAAATCATTTTAGGTACACCTAGAGCAGGATTTCCCAACCGTCTCTAAACCGTCTCCCAAAGTATATATAATAAAATTTTCATTGACCCATTAGTTAAAATTATTACTCGGTGTAATTTTTTTATGTACGTACTTTTTATTAAAAATAAAATTTTGTATAATGCATTTCTGAAAAGATATGTATATTTTTTTAAACAGAAAAAATAAAAATATTAAAACTAAAATTCATTCTCTGAAATAATATTCAGAGTTTCTTTTACCTTTTAGTTCTGGAAAGCTATGTAATCAATAAGGAGCTTTGATTCCGGAAAGCCAAGGAACCAATGAGGATGCTTTGTGCATGGATCAAAGCATAGTTTTTCATGGTTACTATCGATGTACCCTAAGGTTTGGTTTTAAGTCTATTATAGTTTGTTCTGAATATTGACGGTTTTCCAGACAAATTTAAAAATCAGATCAAGCTCTGCTATACTATGATGATAGTGTAGTCTAAATTTAGTCCAAGACGCAAATTTTATGCAACTAGGCAAAGCCATCAAAATCAAGAAGTACAAAGATATGCAAATATCATTAAGTGCTGGGAGAGTGAAAAAGCATAAATCAATGTCCGTAAATTTTAGTTATGAAAAGTTATAAATAGGTCAACCGTTGTTTTTTTGAATAATTGATTTCAAAAACCTGTAAAAAAAAATTATATCAAATTTAATATTATACACTTTTTCACACGGATCAAAAATTTTAAGTAATATTTTGGTCCGATATCAAAACTGCAAAATTTGTGCGCAATTTGTAAAATATTATCACGGATCGTTTTTTTCAAAGCGGACCAAAATTATCAAAAAAATTGATCCGGCCGGACCATAAATTTCAACGAAAATTTTGATCCAGGATAAAAATTTTCGCGGACCAAAATTCCAGCGACATAAGGCAGAAACAACTTTATTTCAGGCAAGAATTACTAATTAGAAATGTCAAACTTATCTTATAAACTACCTAAAGGCAAAAGAAATTAATTTCTCAGAAGAGAATGGCAATCTTATTTTAGGATTGTCCAGAAAAATACAACGTTTTTATAAAAACAAAGAGACACTTCCCCAGACCCAAACCCTCACTCGATGCATGTTTTAAAAACTATAGTAGCAGCCACTACAGAATGACATCATTAAAATTACGTGAAACAAATTTAAAAATCAAAACCAGGATAACCGCAGGAAATATTTAATTTCAAGCAAAACTTACTAATTAGAAATATCAAACTTATCCAATAAACTACTTTAGGGTAAGCGAAAATAAATTTAGAGGTAAGAAATGCCAATCATTTTCTTGGCTTTTTCAGAAAACAAAATATTTATTTAAAAACAAATAGAGTTCTGCCCAATTCCGAACCTTTGGTCGAATCTTGTTTTAAAACCTGTAGTAACAGCCATTACAGAATGTCACCATCAAAATCACGTGGCACAATTTTTAAAATCAAAACCAGGATAACTGTAGGAGCTGTTTATTTTCAGGCAAAACTTACTAATTAGAAATGTCAAACTTTATCCAATAAACTACTAAAAGACAAGCAAAAATTATTTCTCAGAAGAGAAATGACAATCTTTTTCTAGGCAAATCAAGAAAAATACAACCTTTTTATAAAAGCAAATAGAGACCTGCTCATACCCAAACTCTCATACCCAAACTCTCAGTCTATGCATGTTTTATACTACAAGTAACTAAAGTTGCTTTTAAATAATACATATTTTATATCTTAAATAACGCGGTTTTTATTCTGCTACCCTCTGCCTGTTCCTTCCTAAAACCTGAGCTTCCTAATTCAAAGCTTGTCCTCTGACTTACTGACTTACGACTTGAGACAACCTCTTCTCAGCCTCCTGCGAAACTAAGCAAACACAACTCAATAAAAAGTCAAAAAAAATCACAAAAAAATGGTACAGGTAACATCTCTATCCCTCCCTCCCCCCTCCTCCCGCCTCCTTTAATCCTTATCTATATATTCTTTGTCTTTTCACTAGACATCTGTCCAACTTTTGATAATTTTATACTAACATTCATACTAAATAATTAATTTATTCTTACTTCTCTTGGGCTATTGCGCCTCGATGTGTTTCAACCAGCACGCGTACCTTGTATTGTGAGCAAACTTATACACAAATACTAAAGAATTTTGAATTAGTTATTTTGTTTAGCTTATGTTTATCATAATCAATTTTGATAAAAATTGATGTAAAATTTTATTTTTGGTTGAATGTTTTGTGGAGAGCATATTCGTTTTGCACGCGTTAAAAAACGTTTAAATATACTATAAATTAAACTAGATGATAAGATAAATAAAATTTATTTATACGTTTTATAACATCTCTTTTCTAAAAACTTAAATCAGTTTTTACCATTTTATTTTGATTATTCTGTAATGTCTAAAAAATTTAACTTTTTGTTGTAGTTTTCCGTTCTGAATTTTTTGTTTGAATTAATTGAGTTTAAATAGATTAGGAAATTGGAAGCATCGTTGATATTATTAAAACGCGCATGGCAGTCATTAACATAACGCTTGAAGTTATAGGTTTGCAACTATGGGGTTATCGAAAGGTTTGCAACTATGGGGTGATGGAAAAGATAAAGACAAGGCTTTATCTTCTATACCTTACAAATAAGGCTCCAATGTGACAACCATGAGAGATAATCTTATAGGAACAGAGTTATCTAGAGTTTTAATTTGATCATTCAAATTCTTAACAATTTTAAAGATAAAATTCTGAAAAAATTATGCCATTTAAACTAAGTTTTGTATTTTTTTTTAATGTGTTCGTTGTTAAATTTAACAATTTACAATTACAATTGACTTTAATTTAATTAAGAACGTTGTAAAAAATAAAAATAATAAGTCTGTGACCCACGTGATTTTGAAACCCTGAACACCGAATGGCCTTGCAAACATTTAAACTTGAAATATAGAGAAAAGCTGAACACGGATGAACACGGAATCATTAGTTTTTATATAGGGCAATGTAATAGTTTGATAAATTCCGATAAAATTAGAGCAGCCTTAATAATAACTAGACAGCTTAAACTTTATTGGAGTAGCTTTTTTTTTTCAATCCATAACTAAAAAATATTTACATGCAAGAGAATTGTTTGTATAGCCTTTTTTTAAGAGTAAAGAGAGAGTGGTGCACAAATTTTTAATAGTTACTTTTGTAAACAAATTCATTAATTTTTGTATTCTAATCAAACTTCATAAAATATTGAAAAATTATTTTCAACTACAATATTTTTTGAATAAAAAATAAATATTTTGAGATGTATTTATGAGTCACCCAGTTGTTAACCCTTAACAACAAACGTTATCTTTAGGTGAATATTATAATCAAATTCAAACATACCATACTTTTACGCATCTTTTGACAGTGAACAGTTCATACAAAGTAAGTCAGCTGTTTTATTTCTAATTTGATAGGTTTTAACTTTAAATCGTTAGCGAAAGACAGGGTAAGATGACAAATGTTTTAAAAATCCTTAATTTTTGCAAAACTTTTAACGATAGAGTAATCATATTTTTTCAGTATGTTTCTTTTGTTATAACAATTTATTACCTGCATGAGTTTTTAAAAAATGCCATGATATAAAAAAAACAATAAATATAAAATTAAAGACCTAAATTATTAAATAACCTTTTTTAAGTAAAATATAAATAGTTTTTTTAACTATAATCCTACATTTCAGGCACTTTAATCATATTATTCTTTCTAATTTCTATTCTCCTCGATATGCTTGAGCATGTTCAAATGATTTTTGAAGCTAGGTAGTTTAACTACAAAATGATGTAATTTTTATCGAATCAAGATCAATGTTCCCTTTAACAAAGCATCTAGGTCAAGTTATGATTAATCATAACTTGACGTAGATGCTTTGTTATTAGAAACAAAGTTGGAGAAGGCACCATTATTCATCAACAAAGGCAACCGTTTTTTATTTTTAAACATGTTAGTTCTTAAATTGAATCGTTTTGTTTCTTTTAAAAAGTACAGAAACATCAAAATAAATTACTTGCATCTTTGCTGTGACTGTATCAAACATACAAATTCGAAAATTTCTTGAATTCAAGCTTAAAATTGGTTAAACAAAATAAAATTTAACAATATTGTTTGCAAAATGTATCATAAAATGTAAAAAGTTTAATAATGTTCTTTATCGCACATTATTAAACTTTTTTTGGAAACATACAGTGTAGTAAGAATAAGTTTTTTTCCTTAACTTAAAAATTGCTGCAAAACTGAACTAAATAACTAAAAAGAAATGCTTAGAATACTCTATTCTAATCTTTTAATATTTTGTTTGTAGTTCTTGTATTTTTATTATAGCCCTTAATAAATTTAAATTTAGCAAAATCTCAAACAATGATATTTAAAATAAGTTCTTAAAGATAGGTGCTTTTTTTTATTGACTAACTAAGAAACATTGGGTACACTCAAGTTTTTAGTATATAGAAAATTATTGAACAGCAGAAAGATTTTGAATTATAATGTTCACTTTATTAATGTGAGGAGATGAGGTCATTATGTATAATGCATCATGTAGTATTTTGACGTTGTAGTTTGTTTTTTAACTATTTTAAGAAAAATCTTTTGTTCGTTAACTATTGTGGAATTTAGTGGGAAATGTTCAATTAAAACTCAAAGTTATTCACAGGTTATCCATAATATTTTGTTATTCATCCATGCACAGAATCTCGGATTCTGTTGGGACTGTTAAACATGTCGAACAAATGTTGTGTATCCACATCCGCTCTCGGTTATGTATAGTTTTTCAACAAAAATAAAATAGTTTTTAAATTAATTTGTAAAATATTTTCAAGGAGATTTTATTCTCCTCACACAATGATTGTTTATTTCCTGATTCATTTGACCAAACTTTATTAAAATAGATCAAAACTTTTACTTTTATTTAAGACGCATATTTTACAATTCGTGTCAAATTCTTTTTTCTAAATTCCTACAAGTAACTACATAAATTCCTACATAAATTTCTTTTTCCCCCTTAAGAATAGCAATCTTAACCAGTTTTTCTTTGTGTTCTTCATATTTATTTTTAATTTCTTTCTCAATATGGACGCTTAGTATGAATCAATATCAGTTTTTTCTACATTTTGAGTAAATTCTTATAACAAAAAAAAAACTAGTTTGTGACAAAATTTATAACTTTCTTTTTGTTTGCACAACTATCTGTGTAACCAACATAGTACGTTTCTTTTTGTTTGAACAACTATCTGTGTAACATAGGCTAATATAGTACGGACAAGCAATACAACTAAGTTAAGTTTACTCTATTGACGTTTTTTAGAGCTATATTTTATAAAGATTAAATATCCCTATCATAACTTATAAATTTTCCGATACAAACTCATTACTTAAACAGAGAATGCATTAAAAATCTACCCTATCATCATATATCAAAATGTGTTGTTTATTTTTAAATATTAAATAAATATTACCCCTAGTCGATTTTAAAGCAACTGGAAATTTCTTCAAAATCTAAACTCAAAAAACTTCTTACAAATGTATATGTATTAATTTTTATATTTGCTTCTTAACATGACTAATTACAGCCCTGTCCAGATTATTACACGCGCTGTATTTTTTAATAAATAATTGTTTTGCCTGAGTTTGTATGCAATACTTTATGGATTTTACTTATGGATTTTAACATATCCGACTTTAAATGCTTCTTTAAACTAAAGTTCAATTATATAAAATGTCTCAGAACTAATAAACTTTTTTTTTTCATTAATTCAGTTAGGATGTTTCTTAAAACATCATAAAATTCTTAAAAATTTTAAAAGCTATTGCTGAAATCTAATCTGAGTTCTTGAAAAAATGTTTTTTTTTTTAACTTTTAATTAAAGAATTGTTATTATTTTACTTTTATTCAAATTGGTTTTAAAATATACATAAATATTACGGTTTTTGTAAATTAAGTACTCTTATATCTTTTAATTTTTCATTTTTCCATGCTTTATATAAGGTTACTTTCTATATATATATATATATATATATATATATATATAGAAATATATATATATATATATATATATATATATATATATATATATATATATATATATATATATATATATATATATAATATATATATATATATATATATATATATATATATATATATATATATATATATATATATATATATATATATATATATATATATATATATATATATATATATATATATATATATATATATATATATATATATATATATATGTTTGTGTGCCACAAAATTTGAAATCAATTTTTGAAAGCTTTTTTCTCAACCAATTTTGCTCAAATTTTGCACACTTAATCATTTTCGATGACAATACAAGGAAATGGAAAAATTTGACCAAAAAAAGTTAATTAAGTTAACAAAAATTTAATTTGTATTTTCCCATACATTTTATTTATTTGATATGAATTGCGTATTACGTCACAAAAATTTTGATTTGCATTGATTTGCATTGATTTGCAAATTATTTGCAGTTTCGAAGACATTAAAGCGCAGCGATTCAAAACCTATTGTTTTTTAAGTCTTAAGTTATTAAGTTAAAAAACAAAAATTTAGTAAAAACAGTAATTTTTAAATTTAAAAAAAAAAAAAAACAGTAATTTTTCCTTCTACAAAAGATAACAAAAAAAGAATTTCTAGGCCCAAATAAATTCTGCTTGCATAAAGCATGAATTTAAAAAAAGAATTTTTTTTGATTTACTAGTTCATTTAAATATTACTTTAATACAAATTGTTATATGTTTTATTTTCATATTTTTCAATAAATACTCTTTATAATAATGTGATAGTGTGACTCTTAGATAGATAGATAGTGTGTAGTAGATAGTGTCGTAGATAGTGTGACTCTCGTAAATACGTGCTCTTTAAATAATTAATTTATTTTTTGTTTTTCTTTTTTACTTTTCTTTCAGTTTTTCTTGTTTACTTGATTTTTACTCTTAACATGAATATTGTTCTTGAAGTATTTCTTAACCTAACTTTCATTTATTCTTACATTTATAATTTTCAATAAATAATTTGTAAAGTATAAATAGAGTAAAAGCGGGTCAAATCACCGAACAATATAAATCAAGTAACTTTATTATTTTTTTAAATTTTTAAACTATATTTTTTAAATGAGATAAAAAATACCAACAAGCACATTATTTTTTTATTTTTTTTTTTTAATTGTATTTGAAAATATGAAAACTAGAAGAAAAAAAAAAGATCGCTTCTGGCAGAAAGTCTGTTAAAACCGATCAATATAAAATACGTTTAATAAATTTAACATTTTATATATGTAAATGTATATACTTTTATATACTTTTTATATAACATACAGAAATAGGCTATATATTTTTTATATAGTATACAGAAATATGTTATATATTTGTTATATAGCATACAGAAATAATAAAAGATTTAAGGTTTACATTTTTTACAACAAAAAAAATCTGAACCCATTACAAAATTTTTGGCAAACATGTTTTGTTGCAGAGCCAAGTATTGCAATTTGGATTCTCGCATGACATCATGTCCGAATGTAATTCTTTTTTACGCTTTCTGCATTTAATAACTTTTCTTCTTTTGGCTGAAGGTGTTGTAATCGGTTCTATATTTTGAGTTACTTCTTTTTCTACAGGGTTTGGCAATGGCATTATGAGTTTGCAGATGGTTTTACGATTTTTAGCTTGTTTTTCAGCTAATTAGAGTTGCTTAACTTCTTCTCTTTTTTGAGATGATCTGCAACATCGTGTTCTGAAATACATTGGCCAGCAATTTTTGGAATATTTGGTTGCCTCGATTTTTTTACATGAGACTGATTTTTATCTTGAAAAAACTCTTTAGCTCATTTTCTATTTTGATTTTCATTCTCTCATGTAGTGTTCTGTACTTGTTGAACCTCGAAGCTGCTGTTGCTGGTTCAGAAGATAATACTAAAAACTTTATTGTTCGCAATGGCATTGAAGACGTCGGTTGATTTAACGTTTCGGAGATAGCTAATGCCTGTTGATTGATTTTGTCTTTGTTAAGTGGAAATAACCCAGCATATTCAAAACCAGCTATAGCGTGCATGCTCGCTATAGCTGGTTTTGAGAGCGGTAAGTGTTTTACATGTTTGCATGCAAACGTGTAAAACACTTACCGCTCTCATACACCTGTTCGAGCAACGTAGGAAAATTTTCTTTATCTAAGTTTTTGCATTTTGTGTCTTTGTAATATTTGGTAAGAACTGCCTTCCACACTTGCTTAACATGGCAATAGACACCTCTGTCCAGTGGCTGAAGAATGTGAGATGAGCGGGCTGGTAGACAAATCAAAATTATATTTGTTTCCCGGCATAGCAATACAGCTGCTAAACTGACGTGAGACGTATGTCCATCAAGATGTAAAATATGAGTACCACTAATAGCTTGACATTCTGGTATATACACTTCCTTCAACCATTCAATAAATGTGTCATGCTCCATCCAACCAGATTTAGAAATTAAATATTTGGTGCCAGTCGGACCATCTAAAGCCCACTCAGCTCTAAAGTTTCGTTTTGCTTTGTATACCACGAACGGTAGTGTAAAGTATCCATCAGCATTACAGCAATTGTTCACTGTATAATGGATTTTTTCATTGTTACCGTTGAGTTTCAAAATACGCTTTGTACCTTTTTGACATACTACAGTTGCTTTGCCTTGATCACCACAGAAACCCGTTTTATCGCAATTCTAAATGTGACAACCAGAAGTTATCCCAGACAATTGATATTGTTTAGTGACAACTTCAAAATAATTATTAATTTTTTCTTGCGTACAAGAAGCGGCTCTCGCAGATGCTAAAGTGCGAGTTTTTCTTGTGGAAATTTCTTTAGACCATCGGTTTATAAATGCATAAAACCAGTCTTAGCCAGGCCTGCCCTTTTTAAATAGGCCTGATTGATTTATACGAAGAAGGTAACCGCATACGAAGTCCATGACATCATTTCGTGTTAAACAATAACCCCAATCACATAGGAACTTAAACGCATGCACCATAATTGACTCTGTTTGCTGTGAGAGTACGATCGTTGATCCTGATCCCTTGAAGCTAGCATTGTTGTTGTTCTTGCGACCTATTAGAGTTGAGATTGGAATGCCATATTTGAATGCAGCTTTTCTAATTAAAGTATTTTTTTTTATATCATTTAACGCAGCTTCTATGTCTTCTTCATTGTATGACTTTGTACTTGTTGTCATCTTGAAATTCAATAATTAATAAATATCATTGAGTCATTTTTATAAAATAACTTTATATAGGAAGAACCCGAATATACACATGAGAAAATCCAATAATTTAATTCACCTAGGTACCTAATTTAAAAATTCACATACTACTTAATAAAGGAATTTGAAGTAATTATGTGAATGATTGGTTTTACCAGAAAAAATTTAATAACAATTTTTCTTACTTTTTTGTCTAATTTATAACTATAAAATGAAAAAAATTATGTAATTGGTATTAAAATTAAATTTCTACAAGATAGTAGTAAAATTATTTTTAATCGAATTATGGTTCCCAAATCATTATTTGAATAGAGGAGATGATTCTCTTTCTTCTGGTGTTTTTATTTTTTAAATAATCCTATCAGTTCCGAATTTATTTAAATTTTTAGATCAGTGATCGAAAAAATAGTATGATCGGTTTGACCCGCTTTTACTCTCTCTCTCTCTCTCTCTCTCTCTCTCTCTCTCTCTCTCTCTCTCTCTCTCTCTCTCTCTATATATATATATATATATATATATATATATATAGATCTATAGTTTGTTGGCTTTAGGAAGAGCGGAAGGAAAAAAGTGATTCTTACGCCAACACATACGTCACTTTTAATTACTTTTGACTTTCGTCCAACATTTCCGTGTTGGACGAAAGTAAAAACCATTAATTTAATTACAAATTAATTGTTATATAAAAAAACCACAAAAACGCAAATTTAATTGACCGGAATTTTTTAAAAACATTCTGAATGTTTTTAAAACATTGTCAATGTTTTTAACAATATAAAAAATGTTTTTATTTTTATTTTTTTTAATAAAATGTTTTTATTTTTATTTTTTTTATTAAAATGTTTTTATTTTTATTTTTTTTACTTTAAATCATGCGCGGAGTGTTGCTACATCGACTATCTTATAGCCTGACTCGCAAGGGAGTGCTGCTACATCGACTGACAAATAGCCTGACTCGCAAGGGAGTGCTGCTACATCGACTGACAAATAGCCTGACTCGCAAAGGAGTGCTGCTACATCGACTGACAAATAGCCTGACCCGCAAGGGAGTGCTGCTACATCGACTGAGGGTTTGGTTGGGGCAGGCAGTCTATCATTATTAAAAAAAAAAAATTCCGGTCTTGAATTTTAATTTTTACTTTTTGTCAACAAAATATGGAAAAAACTTTCGGACAACATCTAAGGGTTCTATATATATATATATATATATATATATATATATATATATATATATATATATATATATATATATATATATATATATATTATTACAATTATTTCTATATATATATATATATATTATTATTATTTCAGCTGATTCGAGGCCAAAGTGAGGTTGTTTTATAATGACGATACGCCTGAAATATCTCAAATTGAAATTATCTCACTATCCAGAGTTCTAATATCAACTGTCGCATCGAGGTGAAAATCAGCTTGAAGAGAGACAGTTTTTTTGTTAATTTGTCAATGAATGAATGGTTGAGTTCTGGTTTGCTCGTTGGATATTAGTAAGAAAATTCATGTCATGTTTCAGAAGAAGATCAAATACATGGTGCTGACATATTATGGTTTCTAAAAGCCCTTCCTCAAGACAATCATCCTATATGAGCTTTAAAATCCCATGCTAACGACCACGATTTACTGCGGTCATCTCACTGATTATCATGCAAATATTGACCCATGCATTGTATTCATCATTTAGCTGATCTAATTCCTTGTAAATGGTCGCAGCAGACCCACTCTCATATATAAGAATACTAAGTTTGATTTTGGTTGTCTTACTTTTGATACTACTTGATACTCTTCCTCTTTTACTATCAACCTGAAAACAATATTGCTTTGAAATTTTTGAACAATATTAGGCTTTGTTTTCTGTCCTGCAGAGATTACTTGGAACCAACACATGACCCTGTTCAGCAATGGCTGCAAGAAAATCATGTGCTTTATATGTAAAAATGTAATTTTTCAGTACTAGTAAACCCGCTGTGCTTGATATACGGTATTTCGGTTTGCCTTTAGGAGAAGACAACGTTTAGGAGAATTGAACTCGGGTGAAGAAGCAAAGGTTTCAGAATACAAAAATTCTGCTAGTAAAGGTTGCGATTGGACAGAAGCTTGAGGTTGAACTTTTGATAGTTGGATTCGTTTTCTTGGGTTTATCAATTCCAAAGCTTTTTTGACCATCAAGTAACCAATCTTTTCTCCACTCCTAACGTGCCTCTATTAGAGGTCTTTATCCTCCGTGCTTTTCCATTCTCCATTAATTTTGGTGATATTAAGTTATTGAGAAAATGTTGCAGTGAGTTTATCAGATGGTTTCTTTTTGTTTTTGTCATATAAATCAATCAGACTAATGAGTTTCTTTCCAATAAGTGCGCTGGATAATTGTGAAAAGTCTAGAATTTCCCTTCAGAGCATATACATAATGAACTTGTATATAGTAAATGTCCCTTCAGATTCATATACATAGTGAACTCGTCCCAAGCTAGAATGAGATCACACGGTATAGTTGGGATCATGGGCTGTGTTGCAAAAAGTTCCATCTTGCATAAAAAGAATGGACTTACTATTTGGAAACCATTATTTGAACTACAGAAGCAACTATTTTTCTAGGACTTCTTTGCATGAGTTTTGCCTCATTAACTTTGCCGCTGATAACTGACAAAAATCATCATTTTTGTAGGGAGCTTCACAGTCTATGCACACAAGATGAAACTTTTTTTTATGACGAAAGCGCTCAATAAGAGCTTTATTGTTCAAAATTTTAAATATGCATTATTGCTGAAGCAAATATGTGAAAATAAGAAAAAAAAGTCATTGCTGGTCTTCTTTTATTTTATAGAAAATGATGTTCAATTATTTGTGATGAAATAGTATTAACTTACCTATTTCTAGAAGTTCAATTTACCTACCTCCAGAAGTATCTTTATCGTGCCACCACTTTAGACGCTTTGTTCATATTGCTGAGATTAATTTAAGCTTTCTGCTATGTCGGTAGGTTATTTTTTTTTAAACAGTGTGCTGAAAAGCATTCACATTAACGTCTTGCAATTTATCAGTTTTGTGGTAGCAAATCTGTTTTCCTGGCTAATTTTTTTAAACAACTTACTGACCTTTTTTTATTTTGGTAAAAAAAAGGCTTCTTGTCACATTCTTTCCTGTCACATTCTTTTCATTTCGGGTTCAATACGTATGCTAGTTTATTTTTTTTTGTTTGTTCGTTGTAGACACAGAAACATTTAATCTTCTTGGTACTTCGTGGTATGAAAATATTTTATCATTAACGATGATCTTTAATTTAGCTTTTTTAGGTGGCGAAAAATCATCGTGCAATCTCTACCCAGCATATAACAATGTTAGAGTGGCAAAAGATAGCGGCTATCCAAATAACACTTTTGTAACTACCTATACTGCTAGTGTCCTTTCATACAGGTTGTTCTTTTTGCGCCAGGAGTCATACAGACCTTGCAAAACTTTAATCGCACGTTTACAGCACTGGTTGCTTCGATTGATGTTGATTGGAGATTCTTATGTTTTGCAAGCAGCTGAGACCTTTTGGATAGTCATTTAGTACCGCAAATAATTCATCAAAATATTCAGGGCGGAATAATTGACCGCTAAACCAATAGTCAGTTTATGAGTAGGAAATGATTGAACAGATTTTACACAGCCTGTTATGGGTTTGAGCAGCCGTGGTGCTGTGGTTAGAGTTCTGGCTCAGAACCCAGAGGTCTGAGGTTTGATGCTAGCTCCAGCCCAACAGACAAACTTGCTACGGAAATGCAAGAATGGCTAGAATGACTTGATAGTTCCAGCGTACATTGCTGATGTTAGGGATCTTTTCAAACTTTACGAAGGCTATCTTATTTATTTCAGTGTGGTGGAGGAAGACACGAACGAGATGGTATAGAAATTTCATGTGGTCTCTCCAGCGCCTGTTTCCGTAATCTTATTTTACCGCTGCTGAAGACTCATTTCAGTTTATCATAAATGCTCATCAAATCCCTCACAAAGAAGTAAAAATTTAATGTTTGGTGATTTAGTCTATCCATTAAGCTCATTGCCCATGATAACGCAAAGGATGCGATACAGCACATGGTGTTGGCAATTGATGAACTTGAGTTTGTGATAACCTTTTTCTTCGAACATTGAGCGAAGACAACTCAATTTTTTTTTTTGCTTCATTCTTGAGGACCACTGCCTGGTATTCGAAGCCATCAATGTGTTTGCCGTCAAAGTGTGTGCCTAATATTTACAGTTGAAACATGCTCATCAAGTGTTTCTTTACCGGAGCAGCTCTTATGTATATTGCTGACTAGCATGGGGTTGGGATTTTAATGCCCTCGCCAGAAAACTGGCGGAATAACTTTCCTGCTTTGTCGAAGGACAGCTTCAAGATCGTAACAACGCGTCTTGCAACGCGTTTTGAGTTATGCTTCTTTTTGCTTGTTGGTGCTGCAATTTTATCACCCCAAGAAGTGTCTTTGCTGTTTTCAGATGAGTCGGAGTATATGCTAATTTCAGACCAGTCAGGCGGTGCTAAGCTGGTAACTGTGGACAATGTCACTTTGATTATCATCTTTCGCCTAAATGGGTGGATGGTCTTGGCACTTGCAGACTTGCCAGTGGAATAACCAACCTGGCCTTTGCTCTCAATTTGCAGTTTATATATGTTCTTATCCTCTTTGCACAATCATTTGCCTTTAACCTTAATGATGTCAAACAATTCATTCAATACTTAAAGATTTGTTTCTTTCTGCACCATTCATAACTTTCAAGAGTTGTGCTAATTTTAAACAAATGACTTGATCAGATACATGTGGAAAGCTCAACGTTTTGCTCCATAGAGCTTTAAGCTCAACAATAATTACACTGATTCTCTCTCTCCGATTTTTGATGGTGGATTCAAGAAATTTAAAGCGTCCAATGACTTGACCTTTCTGGGGCATGCAACTTCTTTTACTAGAGGATGCTTAGTAGATTGCCACTTTGCCTCTTCTTGATGGCACAACTGGATTAAGTTCATTGTCTATTTATACATCAATTTATTCCACACTATAAAGAAAATTTTACAACTCTACAGGACCTTCTCAAACGCACAACGTTTTACGATATTCCGTAAAATTTTGAAGAAGTTTGAAGTAAAAAATAAATGTTTTGCTTGATTTTTAAACAAAATTTGCGTAAAACAAACACCACTTGGTATAAAAAGTAGACTTGATTGGACCCAACAACCTCCCCATGGTACGAGCTTGTCTCTATAATAATATGTAGTATACAGTTACATTTCAAATTGGTTTCTACGTAATCTTTTTCAATATTTCATTGGAATAAAGCTCATTTTAGTCATGAATAGACAAAAGTTCATCCCTTCGTGCTACATTTTTCATTATATTTGTGCTACATTTTTCATTACATTCGTGCTAATGGTTTTTAAGAAAAAAAGTTAAAAAATCATCACCCTATTAAATAATTGCCCGAATATTTCGTGAAAATTTAACCGGAACTTTTTTAAAGAGTTTTAAAAACAAAATTTAACACTATTTAAAATAAAACAAAAAAACTTGGTAAAATTTAAATTTGTTTTTCATTCTTATTCAACGTTTCTTTTTTTAGACAAAAGCAATAAAGTTAATATTTTTTAATAATCGAATCACAAGTCTATTTTTCCGTTTTATAAACTTTTCAAAGTCAGAGTAAAAAGTAAAACGACAAAGAGACCGTGGTTTTACAACGTTTTAAAATACGTGCACGTCTCAGTTTCTAAATCAGCCTATTTAGATGTTTTTTGATTGTTAACATAAGTGTTTTTAAAAGCAATAAAGTGGCCAGCATAGTTTAAAAGCAATAAAATATTAATAATATTTTATTGCTTTTAAACTATGCTGTTAGTATTATTAATACTTTTAAAGTATTAATAATACTTTAGACAAGACAAACACCAATCAAGGTATGGAAACTTGTACCAACCAGAGGCCTTTTCATAAAAAAAATATCGCTGCGTAACAGTGATATTTTCATTAACTTTAAGCATAACTAGAAATAAAAATATTTATTTCTAATTATGCGGGAAAGTATTGTTAGAGGTTTTGAATTTAGTTATCCAACCTGCAAACCTTACTAGTAAGGAAACCGGGAAATTACCGTTTGAAGTTTTGAATTTAACTATCGAACCTGTAATATCACAATATTTTCCGGTTCCCATACTACACCTTATCAAGATGTAATTTTGAAAGTTGTAATTGAGAAACGTAAGATGTAATTTAGAACATAAAAGTTGTAAATAAGTAATCGTAAGATGTAGATGAGATGATAAAAGTTGTAATTGAGAAAAGTATAAAGAATACAAAGTTCTTTGTATTTTCAACTTTTTAGTCCTAATATACTTTGTAATTTAAGGCTGAAAATAATAATATAATATCAATAAAATATTAAAAGTGATGAAAAAGGCATTTGAGGTTTAGGTGGTAGCTGGATAAATCCTATTGGGTGTCAATTTAAACTTTATTTTATTTTTGTTTGCGAAAAATATAATTGATATTTCAGATGAATAATAAATCACAAATAATTTATTTACATAAAAATTTAAAATTTAAATTTAAACAACGTCATTAAAAATCATTGCAATATTTAGTTAAGAACCAACTTGGACGTCTTCCATATTTAAAATCGTTGCGTATTGCGTGGTCGTATGTTGTACAGCGCGTGTACAATCACCTCCCATTATTGGATTTTTTGGCGCAGTAACAATTCTATTTAAATACTGCATTCGTTGTTCCATATTCTCAGCACCGAATACAGGTGGAATGCGAATAATATTTTTAACGTTTATTTTTATTTTGGACCAGATAGGTTCTACTGGGTTTAACATTGGGCTGTAGGGCCCTAATCAAAATAACTGAGCCGGTGAATTTTCAAACACCCTTTCCGAACAAGCGTGACATGGAGCATGATCTGTTACGACGACCAAATTCTCTAAACGATTCCTGGATGTAACCCACTGGTTCCTGGATGTAACCCACAACAAAGCGAACATCCACTCGTAACAAGAACCTGCGTTAAATGATCCTCTGCGAGTTTCCATTATGATGACATTTGTTGTTGATATAGCTGCAATCAATTGTATGTTTACACCTTTTGAAGAAGGTATTTTCATTATTGCTCTTTTCCCCTATTTGGCAACTTGCTTTTTTTCTACAAAAAAAGATTAAAATTCGTTTCATCCAACCAAACTATCTGATGACCATTTGTGATGTGTTCGTTAATGTTCCTAACATATTCAGCTCTTTTTTGTTTGTTTTCATTACTATTTATTGTAGTAGGCTCCTTGTGCACTTTTTTGAATAAAAATAGTCTGCCTTCGAGGTAATTGGCAATTGTGGATGTGCTGACGCTAATATTAAACTGTCTTAATATCCTTGTTTTAATGGCCACCAATGTCAACTGACAGTCACTTTCAACCCATGTTAGTGTTTCTTCGATTTGATCATCGGTTAATTTTTTTGGCCTAAAACCACCTCTTCCAATAAAATTTAAATTTCCGCTGCGGACCCAATTGCATGCTGTCTTATATTTGACACCTAAAGTTTGCGCCAGAGTCATCTAATCGTCGTTTCGCTCAGCACATTCAATTACTCTTCTTCTATCATTCGATAAAGATAAAACATAATGTTTTCTTTCAACTTGTTCAGTTGTATGTATTTCATGTCTACAAAATGGACAAGGTGGTTCCGGTTGTTTCAGAAGTGGTTGTAAACAAATTTGGTGAAATAAATGCTCGCACGGATTCAATTTAAAAACAGACTTTCTATTCATAGTGTTTTGACAAATAAGGCATGCTATCGGAAAAATCTGCCCACCTTTTGCGATGTGGTAAAACTAGTTAACGATCGTTTTTTGAAATTATTTTTTTGTGTGTGGTAGTGTTTGTATAATAGAACATTTTTGCAGAGAAAAATAATTAAAAACATTATTTAATTTCAAAATGTTAACCGAGCAAACTAAACAAAGATTTTTGATTGTGGAAAAACACTTAAAAAATCCAACTTTATCGATTAGAAAGTTGGCGAAATCATTAAAATTATCAAGAAGAACTGTAGATACTGTTCTTAAACGGTTTACAGAACAGAAAACTATTCAGAGAAAACAAGGAAGTGGTCGAAAAAAACGCACAGCAAATCCTAGAGCTCTCGAACGGTTTAAGACTTCATTGAAAGAACATCTTGATTGGTCTGATAGATATCAAGCGAAAAAACTGAAGGTTTCCAATTTTTTTGTACAAAAAATGGCGACAGAGACTTGGATATCAAAGTTTTAAAGTAGTTAAAATGCCAAATCGAAACGACAAACAAAATTCAACCGCAAAGAGTCGAGCTCGAAAGTTGTATGACAACTTGTTAACAAAACATAATGGATGCATTTTGAGGGATAAAGAAACTTATGTTAAAATGGGTTTTAAACAAATTCCTGGGCAGTTCTACTATGCTTCTAAAATAAGAGGAAATGTGAGTGATAAATACAAGTATGTAATGACTGATAAATTTTCGAAAAAATTGATGATTTGGCAGGCACTTTGCTCTTGCGGCAAAAAATCACCAATTCATGTTTGTTTGGGCACAATGAAATCTTCGGAATACGTGAATGTTGTCTTTCTCGTATAAAACGACTAATTAAAGCTCATAGAAGTACTTCAGCATTGTTTTGGCCTGATTTAGCCACAACACATTACTCAAAAGATGCTCAAAAGTTTTACGATGATAATGGAGTGATGTTGGTTCCACAAAAGATGAATCCTCCAAACTGCCCCGAATTACATCCTATTGAAAAATATTGGGCCATCATAAAAAAGAAATTGAAATTTATTGGAAAAACAGTAAAATCAGCTACAGATTTGAAGAAAAATGGGATTACGCTGCTAAAACTTACAAAAATCACTCTGTCCAGAAACTTATGGGAGGCATCAAAAAGAAAGTCAAAATTTTCTGTAAAACTTAATTTTTTTTTGTTTTTTCCCTATTAATATGTAATCTTTACAGTCTTAATTTTTCAGAAATATATTGATTTAAATACATTTTAGCTTTCTTACATCCTTTTTTGATCAAGAAAGGCGGGCAGATTTTTCCGATAGCATGCCTTAACACAACAATCTTTCAATTCCATTACTGTATTACTGGATTGCTGGTGCATACAAATGCTAAATTTGATATTACTAACTTTCAAAAATCCATGTCCAAGAAGATCTTTTATAATGACCTTTAAGCTTACATTGAATTCACAAATAACAAATAATGTATTCTCATTTACATATTACGATTTCTTAATTATAACTTTTGTTTTACAAATTACATATTGCGATTTTTTATTTACGTGTTGGGTTTCTCAATTAGATTTTAAAATTTTAAAATCGTATGTTGTGTTTCTTAACTACATTTTGCGACTTTTAAATTACATGTTGTATTTCTCATTTTCATCTTACTTTTCTAAATTACAACTTTCAAGTTCTTAATTAGATCTTGAAAAGGTGCAGTAAGAAAACCTGGAAATTACCATTAGAAGTTTTGAATTTAATTATCCAACTTGTAATATCACAACATCAGGTTGACATTAAAACTATGTGTGATGATGAAGATGAAGAGTCATATTCTTCGGGTAATGAATATAACAATAATTTATCCACTGATGATTGTTCGGAATGAAATATTTGTTTATTTTACATCAGCTACAATATAGTTAGTATAATTCGTGAACTGCCAAGTATACTTTACCGTTCTCCGTATGAGTTTATGACAGAATCTAAAGTTACCTAAAGCATGTTGAGTAAATTTGTATAATTAGAAATGCGTGAGTTTTTTCATGTATGATTCTCGCGGAATCAACAGAAATAATTTTTAAAATACTTTGTGCGCAATAAAAGGTGTGCAGTACAACTGATAAAGTTTTGGTTTCAGAACAAAGTTTTTAAAATTCATATTAAATAATATCATAGCTTAAGGATAGTATCTTTAATAAAATACTAAAATTTTTAATTAGGTTGACGTATAACCCCGTAATCTGACCACTTAACTCTAGCTACATAAATAAACTGAGTTTTGTTCTCATCACTTAAGATTAAGGTCCAGCATTTTATGGTGTTTGAGATATAACTTTAAGACATGGAGCAAATTTCAAACATTTATTTGTTATTACTTATGTCAAAAAATAATTGTTTCAAAAAGTTTTGATGATTGGAGCCTCGGGAAGAAAAAGCCCCAATATTTTGCTTTTTTAAAAAAAATTTTATAAATAAATTTTAAATTTTATGGAATAATCTTTCAGCGTTTAAAACTTATGACCAACTGAGGTTAAAACCCCTTAATTTGAGGCGATTACAAATTACACACGATCTGAAAAAAAAAAAATTACATAATTTTGTGGACTGATGTGGTTATAAATTATGTACAGCTAAGATACACGTGGATACAAAAAGAAGTTTATGTTAAAAAAGTAAAAATAAAATAAGATTTTACAATATTCAATATTGATATAAATATTACAATATTAACATTGTTATTTTCAACCAAATTCTAACACATACTACTTCTTTTTTCAATAAAATTTTAAATGAAGAACAAAATTAACTGCCCATAAAGTAAAATTAATCAAAGTAACAAAACGATTCTTTTTATAAAACATTTTAAAATGGTATAACAAAAGCTGTAAATTTGTAACTAAAAATCAATCAAAAATGGAAACCAAATATACATCTGAGTCAACTAAGTTTCGTTACGTATCATAGTCTGTTGTAAATCAGCCTCATTATAAATCTTCTCAACAATTTATTTCAATTTTCTTCACATTTTTTACCAATGTTTGGAAGATAATTTTGCAAGTAAATTAAGGATTAAATTACGTTCTTTATTAAACCCAAACTCAATAAAAGTAGTATAATGGTTTGGCTGAAACAAAATCTTATGTAGTGTTGTTATCGGCTTCGACTAAATCGAGTAAAAGTCAACTAGTCGAAAGTCGAAATTAGTCAACTTTAAAAAATTGAATAGTCAATTTAATTGACTATTCAATTTTTTAAATTAATTAATTGGACATTTTTATCGATTGGTTTAACTCTTTTCATACGTTATTAACGATTGAAATAATTACCCCTGGACTATTAAAAGTAATGACTGATACATATAAATCCCTTCAAACATTATTTCTGCATAAAGTAATTCTTGTTAAACGTACTTAAAAGCCGTGCAGCTAAATGTAGGAGAAACTAGGGATGGCAATCCCTGAATCCCGGGATCCCAGGATTTCGAACAAATTGTTCATCCCATAATTCCGGGATTAGTCTCCCTGATTTCCTGAAGCCTTGGGATACAACAAGTTTAAGCTTGATTTGTACGTCATAATTTATACATCATAATTTATACATCATAATTTGTACATCATAAAATGTAAATATAAGCTTTGGTATAGAAGCTATATGGTTTCGTAGCTGTTTATTCTCTTTGCAATGTTTTCTTTTTATTCTCTCTTTTCCTGTATTTTATCGAAAATACAAACTAAAAACATTATTGCTTATCTGCAAAATATGTGCGAATAAACGAATGCAAAATAGTGCGAATAAAAAATGTATATATAGTATAATATTAAAACTTATATATTAATAAAAATAAATAAAATTTTAGCTCTAGTTGATGGAAAGATCGAAGGTATTTAATATAAGGTATACCTTAATTTTATTTTAAATTTTCTAATTCATTCTAATTCCACCAGGTTACTTCATAAAAAATCCCATAAGTTTTTGTACCAAAAATAAAAGTACTTAAAATACGAAAATTATGACAAACCTGATAAAGTGTTTTGACTCAGTGGATATAATAATAGCAGCAGATCTGAGTAGTAATAGTTGTGTTCAGTTATTATTTTGTTCAGAAATTATTTTTGTTAGATTATCATTAAATAAATCATTTTTAAGTGCTTGATGACTACTTAAAAGTTAATTCTTCTCATGCTTCACTTTCTACAATTGCGTTTTTTTCTATTTAAATATTTTTTTAAGATAAATGTTTTACATATCTTTAACTGATTACGATAGATAAATTAATACTTTGGCTATTGTAAAGTAATTTTTTGTTGATCTTTGAGCATTTTTCCAGTCATACATCAAACTTTATAATTTTATCTCGTTTTGGTATCAAATGATTTTTTTTTTTTAAATACTTTTACTGGAGCCTTGGACCAAACAAATCCAAATCCAAAATGGTTTCCTTAAAAGATTGGGTCAAGGGCTTTCGATCTTTTGTCGTAAACTAAACAAAATCAAATTTTTATTCAAAAGTTTATATGCACATTTCTTCTGTGATTATTTTAGGTGCTCCAAGAAGACCTAATGGTTGCATCACTGAGCACCACAGAAGAACATTTAACTTGAAGTTAAATGCTCTTCTGTGGAAGTGTACGCTTGCTTCATGTGGAAAAAAAGCTTAGAGTAAGCATCAAACCACAGATCAGTGAAGGATCTAGCGTTTTTTGGTGTTTGAGATAGCTAACAAACAAGGCGCAAACTCCAAACGTTTGCATGTTTATACTTAAATCAAATAATAATGCTTTGCAAAAAATTGCAATGATTGGAGGCTGAGAACTAAAAACGAACTAAAAACTAAAATTTCATCCCCCTGCCCCAAACGTGAGAGCAACAATTTGGTGAAATAATTTTTTTGCTATTTAACCTAAATTTATATTCATCAATAAATTTTAAGTTTCATAGTATTATCTTTCAGCGCTCATAAAAAATGACCGTATAAGGTTTAAACCTCCCTCAATTTGAAGGGGTTACAAATTTTATATGGTCATATTTTTTGAACGCTTAGAGATTGTAAAACAATACTTAAAATTTATTGATGAATATATATTTAGTTAAGAATAGCAAATAAATTATTTCATCAACTTGTTGCTCTCATATTTGGGGCAGGGGAGATAAAATTTTAGGTGTTTTTTGTTCTCAGCCTCCAATCACTGCATCTTTTTGGAAAGCATCATTTTTTGACATAATTATAAACATGCAAATGTTTTAGATTTTGCTTCATGTTAGCACCAAAAAATGCTTCTTCATTGGCACAGATCTCTTGTTTGATTCTTCACTCAGATCTCTTGTTTCTGAAGCAAATTTGCTTCAGAATTTAGCGTTTAAATGCTGCAAATGTACAATAAATATTTATATACATATAAATTTTCAGTTTAAAACAAATATCTCAAAAAAGTATGTGAAAAAAAATTTTTAAATGTACTTTTAAGGTTCAGAGTTTGCAGTTAGGTATCAAAATTCAAATTATTAGAACCATTCAATAGCGAGAAAGCGAGACAGCAATCACTGTAGTTAGCTCCTCCAATTCACTCTTCTTCTTTTTTAATGGTTCTTTACACGAACTTTTTATTCGAAGTGGCTTCTGAAACTTCTCCAAGCTCATCACAGGCTCTACGTTATCTTGAATAAATTTTACAATAAGCACAGCAAAATTGAACTTTTTATTACGAAATATTTCTCTTAAAACAAGAAATACGTTTCTTGTTTGAGGAAATAAATAACCTACCCTGCAATTCATTTTTAAAAATAAGAAACATATTTCTTGCTTTGAGAAATAAAATTCTTAAATTATGGTGAATAGATATAGGATTTTGCAGTGAGTTCTGATTAGTTGTAATTAACTTTAAAAGATTTTAAAAGATTCTATCCGTTTTTACATCTTTTCGGACCTCCCATTGTTTTTAAATACAAAACTTTTTACCAATTTTTTATTGTGAACTCGTTCAAAAGATGCTAACGCCAGCACCAAACACCTCTATAATTTTACCATGATTAGAACTTCACCTCTCCAGCAGGCTCATTATAAATCTCCCAATAGTTTTGTTGATCTTAAAAGTGTAGATGAAATATAAAAAAAGATGAAATATAATGCAATGTAAATAAAAAAAGATTTAAAATAATACTGGTAAAAACTTATTACATTTAATTTTGACAAGATAAAATCAAATAGCTATTTCATTTTTATTATATTTCTACAGATTTTAAGAAGAATATGTCATTGGAAAAAAAAAAGTTGGTTTAGAATTATTTTTGATTTTAAACCATTTTGCAAAACATTGTTTTTTAAACAATTTGTAACTTTATGACAGAAATTATTCTTTAATAATATGACTAAAACATCAAAACTTATGAAATTAAGTTTTACTTTAAAAATTGCAGAATCAGTAAAGTCGCAGGTCAAAAACCGCGATGTTCCGGAGAGAGAAATGTAATCAGCCATTCTATTGATCTCTTTGAGTATTTAATTACTTAGAATAAAAACCTTATTGATTTTAGAGATGCAACTTGAATTTCATGAAATGCAAGACGTGTGAAACAGCTCCTTATTTTTTTAATTTTCACCTAATGGTCTGATTTTTTTACGCAAGTTCGTATTAATCTCTGCACTTCTCAAAAGTCTAAATGTAAATAATTTTAAAATTAGAAACTTATACATTTTGTTTCTGCAAAAAGGTATTGTAAAGTGAAGAAGTTTTATCTTACTATTTTTTAACCTTTTATGGTTTTATGATTTTAATAGTTTATTCTCCGAAATAACAGTTTTATTTACGGCAGCGGCTATATGAAGCTCTCCGTTATGATGGTTAACAAGAATAATGATCGGCAAGGAAACTCAGCCAATTTTGTACAAACCCCTTTTTAAATAGCCAGGGCTTAAAGTGAGTGAACTGTATGAGATCAAAAGCCTCTAAAAAATTTCTAATTGCTGTGTATTGGGCCTCAACGCTATTGAGTTTAAAAACCACGTTTTTTTTATTTCTTCACGATTTTTGTGCGTTTTTAAAATACCATCAGTTAACAAAAATAAAAGTAATAAAAATGCGCACAATCAGTAAAGATAAAATAAACTTTCCATTATTTGTAGTGATGTTATTATTTAGTTAATGATTTGTAAATTTCTACTCGCGCCGATTGTTTGAAAATGCCCTTAAAAACTTAAAATATGTAAAAATTATAAACTTTAAGAGAGTGGCATGGGTATAAACAGTCATCCAAAATAAAAAATAACTTTTGGTTCACAGTTAGACATGGTTTTTAAATTTCTTACTTTTATAGATATCGGAAAGTTATCGCTAATATCAGTCATAAATATCCCGGTTTCAAATTCCATTTCCAGGTAAATATTAATTAAAATATTGCCGTTGCCGAGGTTTTTGACACTCGTGTTGGCTTATTAATTGCTGATAAGAGATTAAATTTAAGAAGCATATCAATAAAGGATTTTGTTTTCGGAGACTTTGAAAAAGTTAGAGCATCGAGGTTCATGTCTCCAGTAACGTATAAAGTTTTATTTATTTATTTTTATTATTTATTTTTTCAATTGTATTTTTGATAAAAGTTTCAATTGATTTGATTTTACCACTTGGTGGACGATAAACGCATCCGAATAAAATATTTCGAAAATATTTCGATTTATAATTTCAATGAAAAGGCTTTCGTAATTATCGTCTGAGAAGCATAGTATGTTTTTTACCTTAAAATCGTGCTTTTTTAGGACATAGATCCCTAACCCTCCACCTTTTTCTCCACTTCCTCATGTTTGATTAATAAGTTTATAAAATTAAAAGTAGAATTTAATTCAAGAGAATTTTCAATATCAATGCAAGTCTCTGAAAGAGCTATGACGACGAACGTGTAATTTATAATATTTAAAAATTCTTTTAGTCTCTCAAAAATTTGCTGCATGCTTCTAATGTTTATATGCAAAACTGAAATAGAACAATGATGAACAATGAATAAGAAAAGTAATCGTTATTTTAAAATCAAAAGGATCAATTACGGTGTGTCAATTAAGTTCATTTGGGTTTCTTGAAAAATATTTATATTTTCTTCAGACAAGAAAATATAAATATTTTTCAAATATTTATATTTTCTTGTCTAAAGTGGTAACAAAAGTTACCCTCAAAAGATTTTATATTTTCAAAATGCGTAGCCATTTTTAACGAATAATTAAAATGATCAATAAATATATCCATAGATAAAAATAATAAAGTAAATCAAAACTTTAAAAAAAATCTAACTCGTTTCAGTGCGTCAAACAACCAGCTGCGCTGCGGTCAAAATCTTGATTTCAGTGCGTCGAATTAACAAATACTTTGTGGATGTTTTCTTTAAATTCAAGAACAATTAGTTTATTGCACGCGACTTTACCGTAATGACAATTTTGTCGATGAAGTTTGGCCTGCTAAAAAAGTTTACTTTTTTTATCTTCATAATCACGAAGCTTTGGAACAACTGTTCGAACTCATTCTACTTTAGCGAGTCCCACTCGATGGGCTCGTTCAATTTTAATATCTTTCTCTATTCCAAGTTGTAGGTTAAAAAGTTTCTTCATTTTTTCTTCTGTTATATCCCAATCTTGTTCTGCGTTTGTTTCACCTACCCCATTGATTCGTAATCAACAACAAAATATACAAAATACATACCGGAAAAGCGTATTTATAAAATTGAAAATACAGTATGTTGAATATTCAATAGGTTGAAAATTCAATAGGTCAAAAATACAGTAGGTCAACGCTTTAGTAGGATGGAAAATTAGTAGTACATGTTTTAATTAGGTGTAAATATAAAAATCAAAAATTGTTGGTTGAAAATCGAAAACGTCTTTATCGTTATCTACGATTTACGAAATTTCAAAATTAGGTTGAGTTATAGTCCACCATATTTGTTGTATATCATTGTTCATCATCAAGTTTTTATAAAAAAATTAATTTTTCGTTTTTTATTATTGTACGTATTGGCTGTCATATTTTTGTCATCATACTAGTAAATTTTTAAATATTCTTCTGTTAATCTTTTTTTTTTGTCATGACAACTGTCAAAATAAGGTGTATTGGTAAAATAATTGTCCTCTATTCTAATGTACTTCATTTTTCCCACAGACGTTCACTGCTCATGTGTGGCCATTCGGCGAGTTCAGATGCCAAAGTTTTTGTTAATAATTGTTTTATCGATTGATTTTTTTTATATATTTATCTCAAAATTTGAGGCTTTTATCCCGAGATTATGTGAAATACTGGTTATAGAGGTTAACAATGTAATTATACAACTTTTTGATTTAATCTCTTTGATAATTTTTGGATAAAAAGCAGTCTTTTTTAATGAGTGTTTCCAGTTTCTTTTTGTTTGGAGACAAAATTATAGATCAAAACTGGCTAAAATAAGATGTTGGTAAGTTTAATTTGGCAATACTTGGAGTCATTAAAGATCTCTTGGTGGTTTTATTTCAAAAAATAAATACTTGGAAGCTTTTATCTTGTCATTACCTTATTGGCAGTAGTATAAAAAGCGGATTCTGGCTCATTTTTTTCAACCATATCCCTATCCATATTCTCATATCATATTTCAACTACCTCAACCATAACATATTAATATATTATGGTTACATCAATTTCATAAATGAAATTTAGCTTAAGCGTAAATGAAATCTAAGCTCATTGATTTCATAACTGAAATCTACGCATAATAGTAAATTACTCCTTTTAACTCAGAAAAACTTCCAGATTTCCCAGCTTGCTCATCACCAGAGTATATTGTTACTACTAATCTTCTACCATTAGTAACGCTACGCATGGAGTCATTTTCACCAAAATTTCTGTAAAAACAGAAAGTAGTTGTAGAATCAATTTTTGGTTTTGATTGATACAATAGACCAGATGATCTATTAGCAAATGAAGTATTAATTCCATTCCATGAAGATAAACAAAAATCTACTAAACCAGATAAGCAGTATATACATCTGCTATTATTTTCGTATCCAGGAAATATTAAATTACTATAGTTATAGGATGTCCAAGGTTGAATAACTGAGTCATTGTTTTTAGGAGAATTGATTCCGTCATACATGCGTACTCTTGATTCCCACCAATTTCCAGATTTACCGATAACATCCATTTTAATATATTTTAAATAAACACCATTTCTATTACTTGCAGTGTTCAATAATATATATTCATTACCATAAGTTGTATTCAAATATCTAAATGTGGATGAGTAAAGTTTAAAATCTGAAATAAATGGGGGTATTAATGAAATATTTGCTTGTTGTGTTGAACTTATTGTAATAAATGGTTGCAACGAATATGTAAGTGGATTTCCAGCTTTATTGTTTAATTCAATTTTTAGATTAGTTTTAAATGGTAAATCAAGTGTAAAGTATCCTCCTAATTCAATATTAGAATGCATATTACAACCTTGTACAGAGTTAGTATAAAATGGTCCACCAAGTGGAGCGAATAATAAATCACAAGCTATACTTCCTATGCAAAGCGTATTATCTGCATATATCCTAATAAAATACGTTACTTGATACACTTCCATTAGGATTTGTTCCTTTAAATTCTAACCATAGTTTTCTGAGAATACCAGGACCACTATTTTGAATAAAAACTGCTGTTCCATCAGTATTTTGTTCAAGAGTCAGGGATTTTACTCCCACGCATGTTAAACTTGAATTCGGTACTATTTCTAAACTGCTAGGATTAGGTATTATTGTGTCAACATAGTTTTTTGTAGCAGCATTATTTGGATTTGTAAGTTCTGCTACATTTATTAATTTGTTTGTATTCATGTAAATATCACTAGTTGTATTATTTTGTCCATTTCTTCTAATAAACATACTATCAGCTTGAGATGCTGTTAATCCATTTGAAACTACTCGACTTGTAGTTGAATAAATTGTTGCACGTCCGAATATATCGACAGGCATTTTATATATAAAGAAAAAAATTGCCATAGATTATTAATAATATTCTGAAAATCATGTCCCTCATCTAGTTTTTTCAAAACATATAAACACAAGTGTCCACAGAATGAGGTATTTCCAAATTGAACTCTTTCACTGTTATAATAAACAGGACTTTTTAAATAACTAACAATTTCAACAGGAGGTGGTAGTCCATAAGAGTCAAAACTTAGTTTTTTATCACTGTCTTTGTACCAGCAAATCCAGTGAAACCCTTGCGTACTTGAATCTCCTGTATTTAATATTCCACATTCTTTTCTTTGTGCATTTTTTGGTAATTGATCTCTTACAAATACACCTCTAAAACGTTTTATTTTTAATACTTTTGCTGCTTTGATCAATTGAAAATTTGTTAGTGGTTCATTGGCTAGAATTATTCCTTCAACATTGACAAGTTTATAAATGTTATTTTCCATTTTTATTTATAAATTATTTTTTCTCAAAAATTAATTTTTGGGCTCCCCTACCCCGTACCCCTTGGGCTCCTTTACCTCTTTTCCTATTTGTCCTATTGTCTTATTTTCCTATTGTCTTATTTTATTTTAGATTGTAGTGTCCATATGCTAATGTGTGTATTCCATCTTCTAAAATAACTCTTTTATAGTCTTCTGCGCTTAATGCTATTTTATTGATCTCTTCTGTGTAAATTTCATGTGAATATGATCTTATTACATTCATTTTCCTAATATGATCTCTTTTATTTAATAAACAATCTTTGTAATCTTCATGTGTTATATACTTTTTAACAACATTTTTCTTTACTCCTTTACATTTTTTGTTATCTTTTCCGTGTACTTTGTAAGAATACGACTTTGATCTGAGTCCTACAAATTCTTCAATTTGTGCTCCTCCAGCCTCATCTTTAAACATTCCTATTACTTTCTTATTAAGACCAACTTTAAATCCTACATTATTATTGCTGGGTGATTTGGGTTAAACTCACTTGTATCAAATTTGCTTTGAATATCTTTAGAAATATCGTAATAAAAGTCTTCTGTTTAAATTTCGTATGCTAAAGAATCTGTATCTGTGAATAATAGTTTTGCTCGATCAGCATAGTTTTTCTTTATGTAATCATAATGAAACTCATACATTAGAGTTTTGCTCAAATCCAATATACACATTCCTAAGTAAATTGGTTTAGCATATTTTAATTTTGTTCTTTTCATATGTATTGCAATTAAGTTTTCATCAAGTATTGTTCTACTTTCAAAGTTTGGTTTTGATGCTAGTTTAATAGCTTCATTTCTGTCTGTTACTAATCTAATATCAACTCTGTTCTCAATGTTCTCCATTGTTTTTCCAAATACTGAGTTGTTCATCAGTTTGAAAAAGTCATTTTCAAAATAATTCGTTGCTTTATTTTTAAGATTTGTATTTAGTTCTATGTATTCATTGAGCCATGCTTTTTTTTCAAATTTTTATCCTCTATAAATTTTAGTAATCTTTAATCCTAATTGTTCATATAGTTTTAGATTTTCATAATGTGCTATATACTTTCTCTTATTACACCATGTAACAACATTTTTGTTTATGTTAATTTTTTAATGTTTCTTACATAATTTTTGTATGCTGATTTCAGTGGTACCATTGGTTTTTCTCTATCATCAAGATTTCCTGAGAAAAAGCATAAAGTATATTTCGGAGTTTTCGTATATGTGTAATGCAATTAAAACATTATATATATATGCTGATTTTAACTATATTCGTGTGTTTATTTTCAGTTTAACTAATTACAACTGTTACATGAAGTGGTGAATATGTCTAGTAGATCCTGCAAGCTTTGTCCTGACTCATTCTGTTATGTTTGTGGTTACTATATTAGTCCAACACAAGCTAAACATAAGATTGTCAGTGGTACAAAATTCTTTACTGCATATCATGCTTATTTTGGCATGGCTATGGGAGATCAGGACAAATCGTGGGCACCACACTACAGTTGTGGTAGCTGCAGATCAACTCTGGAAGGATGGCTGCGTGGAATCCGAAAGTCAATGCCCTTTGCGATTCCGAGAATATGGAGAGAACCGACGAACCATCATGATGACTGCTTTTTCTGCATTGTTGACATTTCAAAGTATAAAAAACCGAAAGATAGGCTGACTCTAGTTTATCCAAGTACACCATCTTCTATTGGACCAGTTCCACACAGTGATGAATTGCCTGTTCCTACTCCACCTCAATCCGAAGAAGCAGCTGCATATCATTCTGAAGTAGACTCACCGGATGAACTCAATGATGACTGTGATTTCAGGGAACCGAATGATTCACCTCATTTCCCTATCCAACAAGAACTTGATGACTTAGTACGAGATTTAGGTCTCACTAAATCAAATGCAGAACTTCTGACATCACGTTTGAAAGAATGGAATTTATTAGATCCAAGCTGCAGAACCTCGAAATACCGAAAAAGACATGAAACATTCGCATACTTTTATGTAGTATCAGAATCACTGTGCTATTGTCATGACGTTCGTGGTCTTTTCAATGACATTGGCATTGTTTACAATCCTGAAGAGTGGAGATTATTCATTGACAGCTCAACAAGAAGTCTAAAGGCAGTTTTGCTCCATAACGGAAACCGATTTCCTTCGATTCCAGTAGCTCATTCCGTTCATCTAAAGGAAGACTATAAGAACGTGAAGTTGTTGCTTGAGAAAATCAACTACGACAGTTACAAGTGGGATGTATGTGGAGACTTTAAGATGCTAGCATTTCTTCTCGGTCTGCAAGGAGGATACACAAAGTACTCGTGTTTTCTTTGTTTATGGGATAGCAGGGCTGCAAACCAGCACTTCACAAGACGTGAGTGGCCAGTGAGAGAACATTTACAGCCTGGTTTGCACAATGTTATTAATCAATCTCTGATACCTGTTGAAAAGATCTTACTACCACCCCTTCACATTAAACTTGGTCTTATCAAACAATTTGTCAAAGCATTAAACCCAGATAGTGCAGCATTCCAGCATATTCGGCAGATGTTTCCAAAGGTGTCAGATGCAAAAATTTCAGCAGGTATATTCGCTGGTCCACAGATTAAAGTTATGTTGGCATGTAAGGAGCTTGAGGAAAAAATGTCTGCTGTTGAAAAAGAAGCATGGACTGCATTTAGACATGTTGTTCATAGCTTTTTAGGCAACAATAAGAGTGATAACTACAAAGAGATAGTGGAAAACTTAATTGTACGGTACGCAGATATGAAATGCAGAATGTCAATAAAGCTGCATTACCTGCATTCACATTTGGAATTTTTCAGACCAAATTTGGGTGATGTGAGCGAAGAGCACGGGGAACGTTTCCATCAGGATATTCTTGCAATCGAGAAAAGATACCAGGGCAGATGGGATGCAGCTATGATGGGTGACTACATCTGGTGTTTGATACGCGATGACGAGAAACTTCATAAAAGAAAACCTCGTTCTACTGTTCACTTTTAGTGTTTTTTGAGATTGTGAGAGACTGTTACAATACAATATAATGTAACATTATGTAATATATGTAAGAAACATGATGTAACATGAAGTTTTGTAACATAACATAACACTTTTGAATTAGTAAATGTTTTATATTGACTAAAGTAGAATCTAATGCAAAACGATTTATATTAATTATATGTTTAATTGATTTTTTTTTTTTTTACGACCAAACGATTGATGCAATAAAAAATCCAATGTCATATTCAGACTCAGCATACTCAAATTAATTAAGAAACATCAAAAAACTTTGATAAACAGAAATTTTTTTTTTTTTTTGTTACATTGTGTTATTCAAGTTGGGGACTAGTTTTTCAACTTTATCGATATTTAACCTTTCAGGTGCAAGTGGATAATCATTATGTTCATCATGTAGATGTTCAGGGTAATCTAAATCTACTTCTAGTATACATGGAATTGATTTCCAGTTTTCTATTTCATTTTCGTCCATCCATTTAAAACCATGTGTTGGAAGTGGTTTACTAATAGCCCATCCATATAAATTATTAGCGTCTAAATATTGTATGAATGTTGATTCTTTGCTTTTGTCATATGCGTCATACATGTACTTATTATTAGAAGTTCCTAACCTATTGGATATCATACTGATTCCACCTCTTAATCCTTTCTTTATCATTAGGATCATATCGTAATCGCTCAACAGTTCTAATTTTACTTTTGTTTTCTTCAATGCTGCATCCCAAGCTAATCCTGGTGATGTATAATACCAAGCAGGATCTAATTTATAACAATTCATACAAACATCTCTAAAATTTTCAAAGACGTCAGCTAGTAAAAGCACATCTGAAACGTTGTACAAGCCATGATAATCTCTAAATGTTTTGCAATGAAACTCATTCCATACAGTTTGTGCATGTGAGTAATCATCATCACTTATATCTTCATCGTTCAATTTTGAAAAGAATAACTCTTTTTGTGGTAATTGGGTTTCATTAAATTTATCAACAGAGTCTACCCAATCATAGGGATATACGCCTTTTTTTAGTAATAAATCTAATTGTTTCCCTGAATACAATTTTCTAATATTTTTACATTGCTCTTTTGATAAATTTTTTGATAAAGAATCTAAACTAGAAGGCATAAATCTATAACTGTCTAAGAAACGAATCTGACGCTTTATTTCAACACTCTTTCCATCTTTAACAAACTCTCCAACTTTAATCTCTCTAGAAAAGCTAATATACTTTTCTTCATTTTTTGGTATGCAGCTCAATTTCCCTCCTGATAATTTCTTTATAAATAAGTGAGAATCATAACCAGATAAATTGTGAAATAGTACTGGAAAGAATTTTTGAACTTTATAATTTAAAATACAACTTTGATGAGCAGCACCTCTATATTTTCCAGTAATACGACAATGGTCACGTAGTTTATCTTTTCCAAGTTTTTCTCCACAAATGTGACATTCTGTTGCTTCATTAAAATCATGCTTGTTTTCAGAAGTTAATATCATCTTTTTTGGAAATTTAATCATATCACAAATTTTCTTAATATCTTCTTGTAAACTATCAACAAAAATTTGTGCAACATCATCTGTTTCACTACTTGCAGTAAATGTGACTGGACTGCTTTGATAAAAACATTCATTAAAACATTTAATATAATAACAGAATGAACTTGGAATATGTTTTTGATATTGTTTAGTATAAGATTCATTTGGATTGGGTTCACAAGTGTCAATTTGTTTAATAAAACTTTCAAAGTCAGCATATACTACAAATGGAACTCTCATTGATTTATTGTGATTAGTAAATTGAATTGTTGAATTTGGTGGTGGAAGTTCGATACGTACTGAATCATGTGTTTCACAGTACGATTTATGATTAGGTAAAGATTCTTCAGAATTAAATCCTAACAAACAATTTCTACAATAGTGTTTTTTGCAACGTTTATTTGATGTTTGTGATGAAAGTAATCTGCTTAAATTTTTTATTAAACAGTAATGATTGATTTCGCCATTTGAGATTAATAGTAAATCTATTAAATGTTTGCGATTATTATTCTTTGGGACGTGCAAAATATGAACTTCTGAATTTTCATAACCATATACACTGACACTGATATCTGTATTGTTCTTCTCAAATTGTGTGATTTAATTTAAGGATACTGGAAACTCTATTTTATCCCAGTTTATTTTTTCAGCTTGATTTTTAAGCTCTTTATCTACTCTTTCAGAATTTTAGGATGTTGGATTTAATGCTCTTGTGACGCACCACTTAAAACATTGATTATCTTCATTCTTTATATTAATTATTGTTTTTTTAGTTTTTAAACTTTTATCCAGTGGTATGTATGATTTAGCTTTAATAGGATTATACTCAATAAAATTGATATCCATCTTTTCAACAGAAACAAATCTCCAACCTGATCCTAACTGCTGAAAAGATGATAAGGATTTTAAAATTTTCTGCTTTGATGTTTCTTAAAACTCGTCTAAATCTGTTGTTTCTAACACAACTTGATTATTCGTTCTAAATGGAGCAGATGTGATTATAGTTTCTCCTGTTTTAATATCAGTACGCCCCATTTTACAAGTGAGAACTATATAAACCTTTGATTTTCTATTTTCCGTTAGTATTTTAATTGCACTTTTTTTAGCAGCATTCATGAAAGATATAGCATCATATCCTTTTAATCCTTTAACTGAAAACTGATTTGTTACATTCTTAACAGTTGATTGTGATAATTTAAATTCTATCGGATTTCTAATTCCATATTTTTGATACAAATTTGAAACTGTAGATTTTAATTCATCAATCTTTTCATTAGCTGTTTTTTTAATTTTATCGGGAACATATGATAAAATCCAATCTGCAAGAGAATTAATCTTTTTATTTATTTATTTTCTAATTTGTGTAATAGACTGAAAAGGTGACGGAGCTAAAATTGTTGATGATATATCTGGAACAGGCTCATCAAGTAGATACTTTGTATGCATCTGTTCGACTGATTGCATCGGTGTTTTAGATAACGCTTCTTCTCATTCTAGAAAAACCTGTTATTCCTAGCTCTTTCACTCTTTCTCTTCCACTCTTAGCGATTTTTTTTAAATCTGGGACTTTCACTTTTTTATTTTCCATTTTTATATAGCAAGATAATTTTTTTTAATTTTCATTTTCTTTATATCATTTTTCAAAATACTTTTTCTTGTCATATAAAATTTTTATTTTTTTAATTTTTCAGAATTTAATATTTCAATCGCATTAAAAGATAAATTTTTAATTGAATTTCAATTAAAAGTTCCACATTTTTCTCGCTTTTATCTCAATCTAATTTTCCAGTTCTTTAAGGAATAATTTAATAGCTTTTTCATAATCATATGTGAAGATATTTTCATAAAATCTTTTAAACTCATCTTCGTTCATATCACTAGAAACATGATCTCTATAAATATGACTTAAATTCTTTGAATCTTGAGGAAATAAGCAAATAAAAATGGCATTTTCTCTAATAGTTTGTCTAGGTAACATAAAATAATTTTGTGCAAGATAGAAACAACCTACATTACTATGTCTTCCTCTTATATAATATTTTTCACACTTATTTTGTTTTGCTAATTGCAAATCATCAAATATCATCAAATTATTCTTTTTAATATCAAGATCCTCAGGATTTGGTACATCTTCATCTCTTTCAAAAAACTTACACTCCATATCTGCTTTATCTTTCAAATTTTTTGAAACTTTTGCAAAAATCTGTATTTTCATTTGATTTTTTTATTTCGTCTTTAAACCTAAATAGTTCAAGAATATATATTATTTTGGTAATTTTTGTTCAAAAGATTGCTTTAACATTTTGTATTCTGGTTGAAAAAGAGGTTTCCAAAAACTTGTAAATTATTATAGTCTAACCAACCAGGTCTCAAAATAAAAATTCAATAATAAAGTAGTTTTTCCACAACCCGACTTTCCAACAATAATTCCTTTTATACTCTTAGGAAACAACTTATTATTATTTCTCTTATTGCTATTCGCATTCTATGACAAATCTATAATATCCATTTTTTATATATCAAGATTTTTTATATAAAAAAAAAATTTTATATATATAAAATGTTGTACTGCGTTAAATGTAGAATAAAAACAAATACACTAAACTTGCAAAATGTTGTGAGTTAAAACAATAGAAATATGCAACGTGGAAATTGCGCTATTTGTGGAAGATTAAAAACTCAATTTGTATCATCAAAAAAAGGAGGAGATTTATTGAGTTCGATTAATTCAGCAACACGTAAAATAAAACTACCATGGTCGAAGTTTCCAGGTGAAATGCATTTACCTGGAATGAACTTTGCAGGTCCTGGTATTAATTTAGATGAGCGATTAACTTCTACTGACGCATATAAAGAATGGAGTAAACCTATAGATAGAGTTGATAATGCAGCTTATCATCATGATCTTGCTTATAAATACTTCAATGGTACTGCAAAAAGTAATTTAGCTAATAAAATTATGATCGAAGAAATGAATTCTATAAAAAATCCAACAATACGTGAAAGAATTGAACGAGGTATTGTAAAACCTATTATAGCATTTAAAGAAAAATTTGGGTTAGGTCTTTCAGACCCAAATGACTTAGTTTCTTTGAACCCATATGAATTAGGTGCTAAAAAAAATACAAACGATCAAAGAAAAAAACTTGAAATGGACTGACAAACTTGCAAGCGAACTTCATAAACCAGTTGTAAAACATTTCAGAAAAAGAAAAGTGATTGTAAATGGAATCGATTAAATATGGGCTGCTGATTTAGTTGACATGAAATCTTTTTCCAAATTCAATGACGGTATAAAATTTTATGGTATTAATATGGTATTAATATGGTATTAATGGTAATAGATGTTTTTTCAAAGTATGGAGGGAATGTTCCATTGACGAGTAAAACTGGAGTTGATGTTGCTAATGCTTTAAAAAAAAATTTTCACAAAAGAAAGTGTCAAAAAATATGGGTAGATAAAGGCTTAGAATGGTATAACAAGCATGTTATAGCGCTAGGTGTTAAGTTATACTCAACTGAAAATGAAGAAAAAAGTTGTGTAGTTGAACGATGGAATAGAACAATGAAAGATAAAATGTTTAAGTACTTTTCAGCTAATTCTACTAGAAAATATATTGACGTCTTAGATGAAATGGTAAATAAATACAACAACACAAAGCATTTTTCCATTAAAATGACACCAGTTGAAGCTAGCGATAAAAAGAATGAAAATATTGTTTGGTTCAATCTAAATAGATATGTACGATCAAAGTCTGTAAGACCAAAGTTTTCAATTGGTGATAGAGTTAGGATAACTAAAAAGAAAGGAACGTTTGAAAAAGGATACACACCGAGATGGATTGAAGAAGCTTTTACAGTGTCACAATTTCAGTTCACAGATCCACCAACTTATAAATTAACTGACGATAATGGTGAAAAAATACAAGGTACTTTTTATGAACAAGAAATGCAAAAAACGGATCAAACCATATTTAGGATTGAAAAAGTTATTCGTAAACTCAAAAACAAATCATTAGTAAAGTGGTATGGGTATCCTGATTCGTTCAACTCATGGGTTGATAATAAAGAATTGATAAGTTTACTTTAATAGGAGTAATTTACTATTATGCGTAGCTAGATTACATTTACGCTTGAGCTAAGTTTCATATATGAAATTGATGTAACCATAATATATTAATATGTTATGGTTGAGGTAGTTGAAATATGATATGAGAATATAGATAGGGATATGGTTGAAGAAAATGAGCCAGAACCCGCTTTTTATACTACTATTGACATTTTTTGAATTTTCTAAATCTGCGAACTTCTGAAGTATATAGAAAAAGTTTAAAGAAAATTTTTAACTTTGGTTTAAAGTTTTGTGTTACATACAACTTTTTTATCAAACTAATTAGATAGTTAAAAATCTTTTTATTGGATTCAGATTTAGGCTCAGAACCATTAGGCTCGTGGTTCGACACAAGCCCCAGCCTAAAAAGCAACATTGGGGTAAGGAAGGAGGCGTGAACTTCCCAGTTAAATACTCTTTCGTGGTTCTCTGTAATAAGTTCGTAGGGATTTCTGGTAGCACCACAATAACCACTCACACACAATAAAGAATCTTTTTTTTCATTTTTGTAATATATAATGGGTATAATTACAGCTAAAATATTTCTTTTATCAACCTTTTTAATCACTCTGTTTTTAATTTGTTATAACTCTTCAACCTCTGCTCTTTATTGCTTTGTAATCCTATTAACGTATTGAACTTAGGTAGGTTTAATTTGTACAATTATTGTAATTATTTCATATAATTCTGCCAGAGCGGTTTTATTATTATAATTTAATTTGTTTTTATTTACACTAAAGTCGTTATTTGTTGTATCGTAAAACACTTTTTTTGCAAAAATTTCCGTTTAAACTTTTTTATATTTGACAAAATAGGTAAGAAATTGGTTGCTGGGCGATGACCTTAGGTTAAATTTAATTGTGTTTGAACTTATCCAGTTTCTTGATGGAACGGGTTGTGTTTTCTGATTATGGCTTCTAATAACTTTAGTTGCGATAATAAAGCTTGCATTAATGTTATTTCTATTTTAGTCCGTTTATTTAGTATAGAAGTTTACAATAATGAAGTAAACATTTACAAATTAATGTTAGGTGTTACTCATATAGTTATAAACTTGTCAATGGAGTGACACAAAAAAATAATAATAATAAAACGCTGAGAGAATTTAAAAGAGAATTATGAGAAAAAACAAAAAACAAAAACAAAAGATAAACAAATAAAACCAACATAAAATTATAGAAAAGAAAAGAAAGTGTATAAATCATAAATCTCTTATAAATAATGATAAAATTAATAAAGCAATTGTTATACAAAATAACGATGTTATGTATAAAACAATAATAACAAATATACCTAATGATAAAGCAGTTAACTAAAAATAATTAACTTTCAACAATTAGTGATTGTATAAAAATAAAAATAACAATTGCAAAGTAATTATAGCAACAACAAAAAAGCTACAACAACAACAGAACCATTATTTCTACAACAACAACAGAACCACTATTTCTACAACAACAACAACAGAACCACTATTTCTATCACCCTATAATTTGTTTTATAACGATATCATTCGTAATTCGTAGAGATTCATTCGTGCGATTTTTACATATGTTTAACGGCAATCTTTTCGGCCGCGTTAATTCCGAGAGAGCATTTTTTTTAACACTTTTTTAATAAGAAAATGTGGCTATATCTATATCTAACTCGTATAAGTTTAATAGTAATGCAAAAGTTAGAAATTTTTCTAACTTTTGCATTTATATTCAATTTTTCTTTTAAATTTTTTACTAATTAAATTGAGTTTGCATGAGTAAAAGTAATAAATAATATTTATTGATATATATATATATATATATATATATATATATATATATATATATATATATATATATATATATATATATATATATCTGTAAAAAAAAATATATATATATATATATCTGTGAAAAATATATCTGTAAAATATATATATATATATATATATATATATATATATATATATATATATATATATATATATATATATATATATCTGTAATTTTTACATTTATATTCAATTTTTTTTTAATTTTTTACTAAATAAGTTGAGTTTGCATAAGGATAAAGGATAAATAATATGTATTGATATATATCTGTAAAACTATGGAACTGATCTGTTTTGCATCCTAAAAAATAAAAGATTTAAAAAAAGCAGAGTATTCAAGCCTTATAAACTCAGGCCTTTATTACTCTATAGCAAAAAGGGGTCTTAAAAGGTATGTATTAATAAACAATAATAAAAACTCATACTTTTATATATTTCAAAAAAAAAACTTTTTGTAAAAGTTAGCTGGGGATTTACAGCTGTTTTACTAGTACTCTGTTTGAAACATTCTGAACTAAATGCGCAACAATAACAGAATTGAGAAAATGATTTAAATAGATATTATTTTCTGTTTAATGTTTTATGAGCTAACCGAGAGGCTTAAACCTAAAAATGCATTTTCAATGTGCACGCAGGTAGATTCTTAAAACTGTATTTATATTAAACCTTTATAAAGCTCCAAAATATATTTTAATCTGTCTAATATCATTGCCATAGGGTTTACGTTTATTTATAACTAGTATGTAAAGGATTACACACTATTTATAAATAGTATGAAATCCTTTTTTCTACAATAGTCTCAAAGGATTACAGGTTTGATTTTATAAAGCTCTATTTACTCGACTAACTTTATTTAAAATTTACATATGCTTAAGTTTGTTTTTAATTTACCAAAAATTTTGTTGAAAATGTTTTAAATTGAGTAGCAATATTTTAATTTGTGTTTTTACGTTTAGTGTCATAGCTAATGACAGCTAATTACAGCTAACAACAAATCGGTTTTAATTAAGTCATACTTTATCTTTGCTTTTGATTTAATAGTTTGTATCTATTTTAATGCTTTGAAGTTATGCAATTACTTATGCAGTATTTTAAAATAAAATTTGATTAGTTGCTAATTTTCTGTGATGTTGCAGTTTATCTTTTTCTATTTATATTTAGGTAATAATTGTATGTTACATTTCAAATGCATTATCATATTTTTAACCAATATTTTTGAAGAAACAACAAATAAAAACTTTAGAAGTTCATTTAATGGTATTAAAACTTGATATGATTTTATTTTTTATTATAAAAAATTTGTTTCTCATTAAATGTCTATAAAATGATTGTTGCTCATTTTAAGGTGAACTAAAATAATGACGTTATCAAAAAATCGTCACTAATCACCTACTGTTTTAATTTCTTTTGAACTTTTATTTAAGTCATCTTTTTTATTTTGTCAAAGAGAGAAAGACGCGATTTTACGGGGAGGAGAGTGGGGGTTGCTATACCCCTAAAGATGGCGATTTTCAAGTTATAGTTGGTTTTTCGAGGGATATGGTCGGATATTTGACACATTTGAGCCGGGTATCAAAAATTAAACATTGTTATCTTTTTTTATTCATTATCAATTTATTTTAAATCTAATGAACTCGGATCATTTTTTTTTTAAGGTTTCCGAAAAAAAATTGTAAGGATCCTATATTCGGAACCTTAAAAAGTAAACATATATACCTATAATATATACAGATATATTAAAGTTTAAACATAATGCCAAGATACAACCTGCAAACATTTTAATATATCATATGCTGAAGATTCTACTAAAAGCGTATGTAAAATACATTTTACATACTTTTTTAGTGGAACCTTAGAATGTTATCTCTAGAAATAACTTTTTGAATGTAGTTTTAAAAACAGGATTAGTAAAATCAAAGTTTGTTCATACTATTTTATTTCAAAGATGGGGTGCACAATTTTGAGATTAACAATCTGTAATTAAAATAATTAAACAACAACAAAAATTTACTCAACAAACAAAATGAAACAACAAACGAAAATATCAAAAAGTTGACAAAATACTACAACTTAGTGTTACTTTTCTTTCCTGGATTGTCTTGATTATTATAAGTATTTAAAAATTTAAATATCGTTGAAAGATTATGTCAGTATGTAATCTATTAATAATTGGAAAAAAAAATATTGAAATAAATAAAACTAAATGCAATATCAAAGTGTTTTTTTAAAAGACATGCCATAAAAAAATAAAGAATGGCACAAAAAAACTTAAATACTTTTTACAATATCTAAATTAATAATATATACTAATAAATCTATAAAGATATGTTATCCAATGAAAGAATAAACTATTTTAGTTTTTTTTTAAACAAAGATATTGGCAAGACAAAAATATTTATTCTACAAAAAAGGGTCACGGTGTGCAATACAAAACTGGCTAAATTTTGCTCAACAAAATGGTTTATTTAAAAAGTTTTTATTTCGGAGCGCATATTTATTATTTGCTATTAATGTGAAAAAATCTTTGAAAATAAGTAATCCTGAATCATTCTGAAACATAATATATAAAACTTTCATGTCTTTAAATAACATTTTGCATGCTCAAAACGATTTTAAAAACATAACAAGCGTATAGCGTGTTTCTGCAATATTGGAGGCCGGGGTTAGTTGGAACGTTTTTTTTATTTGTGAATTAGTCGCCAAAATGCGAATATTTTTTGAAATTTTCTTTATTGCCTTAATACTACTTATTAAAGCACACAATATTCACAAATAATTATAATAAATTATGATTAAACTTAGTTATGTTGTTTTTTAAATATCTTTGATTAGAGAGCTGTAAAAAAATGTTACAACCCCCCCATTAGGGCTAGTTGGAACAGATAATGAGGTTAGTCAAAACATAATATGAAAGTTTAAAGTACGGCATGCTCAATAATAAAAAATGGACTTTAATATAACCCAAGTATATTTTATGTACATACATACATATATATATATATATATATATATATATATATATATATATATATATATATATATATATATATATATATATATATATATATATATATATTATGTTAGTGTATTCTACAAACAGAGTACTCGATGTTCCAAAAGAGCAGAGCAATAATAAATTAGTAAAAACACTTATCTAATTTTTGATTACTTCAACACTGTGTTTCACCATCAGTAAGTTCATCAGGAAGAATTTTTCCTGATGAAACTACTGATGGTGAAACACAGTGTTGAAGTAATCAAAAATTAGATAAGTGTTTTTACTAATTTATATATATATATATATATATATATATATATATATATATATATATATATATATATATAGATAGATAGATAGATAGATAGATAGATAGATTTAAAAATCAGTCGTCAGCACGGAAGTCACAGATGTATTCGGCAGCATGTGAATCTGCACGCATGATGTCATACCATTTGCTGGTGTCTTTCGTTTATAATAACGCATTCTAAAAATAATTTATTAATGTCGAGAACTCTTTCACTATTGCAGTTTTGCAAAATTTCTAATAGGCATGACCGAAAATAGTTTTTAAGAAAAATTAGAATCGTATATTGAAAAAATAATTTAAATTTTTTCAATAAAAAATTAAAAATTAAAATTTTAAAACAAACCCCATTGAGAAAATAAATAAAAGAACTTTTAAAATGTTTAAGTTTTAAACGCACAACATTTTAAACATAGATTTGTAAAAAATTGAAAACCATTGTTTTTAAGTAGTAAATTGATATTATGAAGCGGCAACCAACGCAGATTGGGCCATATAGTAGACAAAACTGTTTTTCAAAATAAGAAAATATAGGAAATTTTTTTTTCGTTTATTGTTACAAAGTCACTAAAATTATATTACGCTGATTTTTTATTTATTTTTTTTACATCAGTTTAGGTTTAAAAGCGCATTAATTGCATCGCTGCCGTTTTTATGTTAGAAATTGTAATTTTAATGTGTTTCTCAAATATAATTGATTTTACTTTTACAACATTTAATTCAAATAACTCTTGTAAATCTTCATTAGTACATCAATAATTTAAAGTTTGATGCAAATATTAGTTAAATGATATATTTATTAAAGTTGGCATACGGTAATTTATATTGTATACTCATTTTACTCAACTATTCATGAAAAATTAATTGAAAATGTTCTAGAACTTTTAAATGACGGCGGCTAACATTTAACCATGCAGCCTACATAATGTGTATATCTATGAAGAATAAATGTATGTAATTTCTTTTTGCAACTGTTTGCAATTGCAAGTGCAATATCTATTTTATTGGTGTATACTTAGCAAAATCTGAAATCATGGCACGGGTTTTTATGTCAGGGGAGGGAAAGGGCGTTTTTTTTCAATATTTTATATTATATTTACAAAAATTTATATCATATTCTATAATAAAGTTTAGAAAAAAGGAAAAAAGTTTGGAAAAAGAGAGAGGAGGGGGGGGTGTAATGCTTAGCAAACCAGAACAGCTATTTTTAAAGAAAAACTTCTATAGAATTTAACCAATATTGTTATATTAACTAAATTTGGAATTAGTAAAAATATAAGGTGTCCGCTTCGAGGGATATATTTTTATTATTGATTGCTAAGGATACCTCATTTTTTATAGCAACAAGCTTTTTGTTGTCATATTCAGTTTTATGCAAAACTGTGAATTTAATATATTACAACAAACTTCATCTATAAATTATAGTATCGTAAACCAGTGGCTTAGGAAGGTCAAGAAAGTTAGGTGGGCTGAAAAAAATAAGGGGGACTGAACCAGCCAGAATTACAATTAGAATGAAAAATGGGAACTTTGGTTTGGTTGGCGGGGGAGGGTTCATCTCCTTCGCCCTCTGTTTCTATGCCAGTGTGGTAAACATTATATTACATTTATAGCAAAGATAAAACATTTTAATTGTAAATTATTTATAAAACACTGCACTATAGTTATACCAGCAATAATTCAAATTAAAATAACAAAATTGTACTAATAAAGAATGTAACTTAGATATCATGTTTAAATTGCTTCATGTGGACGTTAAATTTTATTAGAATTTGATACTGGTTTTCTCAAACTGCTAATATATGGATCAGATGAACATAGTAGTCGTCTTTGTATGTTTTCATTATTTTACAGTCTGGATATTTTACGACTAAAATGTTCACGATTTTTTTAAAAAAAAGTTTGTTTGTTGCTTCTTGAGCTTCTTCTGATAACATGCCTATTGGAGGAGACATTCTTCTTATAACTGAATGAATGTAAAAAAGAATTTTATGAATACTTGCTGGCATGTAATATCATGGAAATAAATTTACATACGTGCGAGCAACTTGTAAACAATACTCTTGGAATTCATGAGCATCAACATCTGGACCACAGGAAAATGTACATAGGATCACAAAGAAGTTGTCAAGAATAGCTTTTGCCAAACCAATTATGTTAGATACCTTTTCAAATTCCCTAAAGAAACGATGTGCAGTGTTGCCATCATTATTAGTGCCAGAGCTATTAGCTTTAGGCATGTCAACAACCAAACTAAGTTCTTCAATTAATTTGCGTTGAAATTCATTCTTCTTTTTTTTTACAGACTGTTTTTCGACGGCTCTATATACTCGACTTTATTTCAAATTTGTAGGCAACATGTAAAAAGCATTCTATGCACTTTATCCAGGCATGTAATATTGACAAGCCATATTTAAGTTTATTTTGTAAACCGTTACTTTTTTTTTGGCATGCATCAATATTATTCATCTTGGATGGAGTTATTCTGCACACTGCGCAATATTGAGCTGAATTTGATTTTTCAGACAGTGCATTAGCAATCATTCCATCTATCATGGTTAATTCTAATATATGATGCACCGTTGAACCATTTGATAAGACTGTTAACTCAAGTTTTTTACTTTCAACGAACCGATCCTCTGCTCTGATGACTTCTTTTGTTTCTTTTACATATCTAAACCTTATTGGTCTCCAAAACATTGTTGAAGAAGGACGAGGGTTAGGCCAAATTAATTTTTTTTCTGTACCAATAAATCCACTTATCTCTAATGGAACAAAGCAGGTAATAAACAGGCTTCCTTCAATACTATGATTGCGTACATCTTGATCTGGCGCAAATTGTTTGTATATTGCCTGACCTGTTGCACCATTAAAACCAACTTTTGATCTTTAAGTTAATCTTAATACTTTGTGAAAGAGCATTGCTTTGTAAAGAGACCAATCTTAATGCAGTATGATTGAAAAGACTCTCCATATTAACTGATGCTGAATAAATGTCAACATCCCAAGTTTCGATATCTGGATAGCATTGTTTTTTAGATTATTTAACATTATTATATGCTGGATACAAGTTATTGTGGTCTTTAATTGGTGCTGCAGATCTTATAAGTTGATATGCATTTTTAGTCAGCCCAAAATATAAAATTAAAGCAAGCGCTTCATCAGCTGAAAATGTTTTTGCGCCTGGTAAATTTCCTATGTTTTAACATTTTTTACTTGCAGCAAATAATAATTCTTCTGGCGAATTTTCTTTCACAAAACTGCTTATTCTTCTTTTTCTTGTTTTATTTGATGCTTTATTGAAATTAATTTTTGGTCTTACGCCTTTTTTTAACTTTTTAGTTTTTTCATATAAGTCTTTATCTAACCAGAAGCTAAATTTCTTTTCAAAAAAAAAAATATTTCTTTCGCATCTATTCCAGTTTCTTTTATACAACACAATAAATTGATCCAATTTTAAATTATTGCAACCAATATATGTGCCTAAAATATTATTGATATCTTTAGATAATATGCTCAAATTGTTTTCTCTTATAAAATGGTGTAATTTTTTCATTTTTTTAAATAAAAACTAGACTGTACATTTCATAAATATTTTGTACATGAATTTATATAAGAATTACTATACTAAAAAACAATATAATTACCTTAAAAGCATTGCCTAATTTTTATAAATTTATCAGCAATGATAAATATTTTTTTGATAAACTTTCGGTTAAATAATTTGGTCAAATACCCTTATTGCTTGGAAAACCACAAAAAAATATGTTTTTAATAGCAGATGTTTAACTGTGACGGTATAGGTAACTTTCATGAACTTGTTTTTTAAAGAATAAAATGCAATAGGACTTGTTTTACGTTATTACAAAATAACAAGATAAAAATAATAATTTTCATATTTTGATCTTAAGCTAGATTATTTGAAGATTTGGGTAATGTAAGAGAGGGATACATACGCAATGGCCCATGTAGTGGACAAAACCGTTTTTTTCAAGTGTGGCAATCAATAAAAGAAAGGAAATATAGAAACAATTAGAAATATAAGTACCAAATATACTGTACACTACAACTAGCATAAAAAGGTTGTTGCAATGCAAAATTAGGTATCCATAGCAACCAAATAAAAAAAGTACTACTTTCATAAGTATCATTGATTTCATATAAATACGCATAACAAGTATAGTGAAAATAGCATAAATAAAAAACCTGCAACTCCCAAAATTAACTAGTTGCTTTACAAATTAAGGTATCATATCAACCAAATAATAAAAAAAATAACTCCAAAAAAAGCCCAGACCTAATATTATCCAAATTTGATAAATATAGCACTAATAATAAATTAGTTATTAGTTTTGTATCAAAACTTGCCATTCAGGCTCACTGTGCAAAGTTCCAACAAACCCCCATTTAACCAGTGCATTAAACGATTTAATTAAGGTATTCCACGTACAAAACCCTATCAAAAGCACATTAAAAGAATAAACTGCTCGTTAGTCGGCGCAAAAGTTCAATGTTTCAACTAACCCCGTGTTCCGACTAACCTTAGTCTCCCCTACGCTTATTATCTTTTAAAATTTTTTTTCCTAGTACTTCCACAAGCAATATTTGCATAGTTAATATAACTATGTATAAGTCAGTAGTAAATTTGCATAAAGCTTTTTTTTTGTTTAAATAATTTCTGGTTTTAAACAAAATTTTAATACTTTTAGTAATTTTAGTGTTGATGCAATTAATATGTGGTTTCCATGTTACATTTTCATTTAAATAAACTCCTAAAAACTTTGTGGACGACTCTTTTTTTATTTCAACTTGCCTATAAATAAATTGATAAGATTTTTGGCATTAAGGATTTTTTTGATAAGGAGTGAAACAAAATATACTTTGTTTTGTGAATGTTCAATTTATTGCATTTATACCAATTTAATATATATTTAAGTTCTTTGTTAACATTAAAAAACAGTTAGTCGATGTTAGCATTGGATAGGAATAAATTTGTATAATCGACAAATATAATACTAATAATTTCCGATGCCTTGTAAAAATAAAAGCGGTTCTAAAATAGAACCGTGGGAAACACCACATATTATTTCAGTTGTTTCATCACAGCAAATTATTACATCACTTTTTACAAAGGTTTTAATAAACGCTAATGAGCAATATTAATATCATGTCAACAAAACGGTTTTTTGTTTAATTTTCTAGTAGTGGTAATGAGGGTTTTTAAAATTAATTGAAAATAGATGAATTCAGAATACAATTGCTCGATAAAACCAAAAGCATTAATTAAAAGAATTAAATGAACAATTTTATTAAAATGTTATTAATAAAGAAAGTTAGGGAAAAAAGTATAAGCTGTTTGTAAAAAACCTACGTTAATAAAAAATCGAATTATTTGATGCGAGTTTCCAAAACGTAAGCATTGGAAACAATTTAATAGATCTTATAAGAAAACTTCGAAAAGCATATTTTAGTTTTTAAAGCAGATTAGAAGACGGCATATCTATTATGCACGCTAATCTTAGTAACGAACTTGCTGATAAAATATCAAATTTATATGTTATTCATGTGGCTCATATAGAAAAAAACTCATCTTTTTAAATAAAATTTGATTTTTTTTTATTTATCATTCAAGATAATCATTCGATACAAAACTTATCATGTTTCTAGATTATATATTTTGCATAAATTACTCACTTCTATTAGTTTCTAACTTGTTTTTTAGGTAAGTTTAATTTTTTATTATTAAAATTTCTTTTAGAAAATTTTTAAATAATATTGTTAAATTATATTATTTTAAAATTATGTATTTTTATTTGAAAATATGAAATAAATATCTAAATAAGGTCTGTATATTGTACAATATATACAACTATATATAACAGCCATAACTTTTTTCAAGTGTATTGTGGAGTGTGTTGTACAGCTTGATTCAAGTTTTTGTTGCTGTTGATATATCAAAAAATTTTACTTGTATTTTTTATGAGATTATAGATGTCTAGTAAACAGAATTTCGTAAAAAAGAAAAAAATTAAGTTTAAAGGAAATCGGTTTACAAAGTTGAGCAAGGTGATTTTTTTTGACTTTTTCACTTGGTAACAAAGTGTTAATAAAACAAAACAAACAGTTAACAAAAAGTAATTATTATCATCTTCTTTAGAAGTCTCATTCAAAATCCTGTAATTTTTTGATAACAAAGTTTGTTATCAAAAAATTTCAGGAACTTTGAATGAGAATTCTAAAGAAGATGATAATAACTATTTTTTGTTCGTAAACTTTAAAATTTTTAAAGATCTTTTAAGTTGTTCAACTTGTTCTGTGTGTAAGACACAAAAACTAAGTTTATCCGATAAACTTGATCTGAGAACATTTTATTACAACAAACTTGTAATAAAATGTTTTTCTTGTGATAAGAGTAATGAACTTTACACATCTCTAACTTGTTCCTGTCCTCAAAGTGCATTAATAACTGTTGACGTCTGTAATGAAAATAACATTTCCACACAGGGGTGCAATCTATTTGAAATAAATGTTTAAAATGGAATTGCTTTTCGAGAAATTGAGAAAGGTCTTGCAACAATAAAAAGGTTTACTAGATGCCACAATATGGATTTGTTATCTGAACCCTGTTAACAAAACATAATCAGTCATTTGTATAAAGCTGACAATAATGTAACAAACAATTGCGTAATAAAAGCGGTTGATGAGATTAATTTAAACCCTGAAAACAAAGCTCATTTAGGCATCACAATCTATCTCGTTTCAGTAGATAGTTCTTGGCAGAAAAAGGGATTTTCGTTTCTTAATGGTTATGTTGCAGCTATAAAACATGGCAAATGTACTCATGTTTATCTAATGACAAAGTATTACAGACAATGACAAACTTGGGATGAATATAAAGGTCTGAAAAGCACCAAAACTGGCTTTTTAAGCATAACTGTCCAATTAACCATCAAAATTTATCTAGTGCAATGAAGTCAACTAGTGGAGTTGAGATTTTTTAGCGTTCAGTTTAAGAAAACAACCTTATTTACAACAATTACCTTGGTGATGAAGACACATCATCATACAAGGAAGTTTATTGCTGCTAATGTTTATAAAGATTATTGTATTAACCTATTTTAACCTAATTTAACTAGTGTTAAACGCGTTTTAAACGCGTACAAAAGAGATGTGGAAACAGACTTCGAAATCTCTCTAAAAAGTTCAAAGGAATATAAAATTCTTTTTCTGGATGCGGTAAGCTGACAGATGTGAAACTGATAAAGGGGAAGAAGTTTGACATCAGTTTTGTCCACCTAGATTATCCAGTTGGTGCAAATATGAAAAAAGTTTAATTAATGGCACTTACACAAATAAAAAGAGATAAATTTACCATCACGTACTTTTCATGTTTTGTTGCCAACTTTTTTATAACTCAAAAGTGATGAGTTATTATATAAATGCATTCACGGAGAAACTCAAAATGCCAACAATGGTTTTAACAATGTTGTATGGTCACTTTGTCCAAAAAATACTTTTGTAACAAAAGATGTATTAGAGATTGGTATCAATTCTGCCATAATTTATTTTAATGACAGAGCAAATGGTGTAAACAATGTATGACAGAGTTTGCAATTAATGGATGTAGATTTATGGAAAACCCTTATATAATACTTAATAAACCAAGTATTCGATGATCTCTAAATAAGAGTAAAAAAAACACCAAAAAAAAAACGAGAAAAAAGACTAAATTCAATGTCTGATTGTTTTTAAGTTGATGTAATTATTTCAAATAGTTTTTTTTTTAAACTTTATTTTTTGTTAGTTTTGTTAAAAAACTTGTATATATATATATATATATATATATATATATATATATATATATATATATATATATATATATATATATATATACGCATACATAAATTTACAAGCTTTTAGCTTTTCCTTTTTTTTTTGCAACTTCAAAATCGGATATCTCATGATCTAGTAAATGCTTTTTTGATGAAATTTTAGCGTACGTTCCTTGATCATACAGATTTTAGATTTACTAAAATAATTAAATAAGAATAATTTTATAACTTTTAAAACCAAAACACCTGTTTTTTTAATGTATAATTTGTTTTTGTTTTTTTAGTATTGTGTCTCATTTTAAAAAAATTTAAATGTTTTTATTTTTTTTCGCAGAAATGAATGATAATAATATAACGAAGCTATAAACAAAATGTTGTTGAGCTGCGAAAAAAATTGATCAAGAAACAGTGTTTTGATTTTTTTCAGATTTTTCCCCTTTTGACACAGATTTTAATAAAATTTGCTATAATTATCATTTATCTATACTATTTTTTATGAAATATAAATATTAAAAACTATGCTAAATATTAAAAATCAGAAGACATTATAGAGAAATATTAACGGGCAAAAAATACACATAATGAGCCATAAACACATAATGAACATACTTTTAAAGTTATCAAAATTTTACTCACTCTTGGGAGTAAAACTAAAAGGAAAAATGACGAGAAAAATAAGCTATTTTACTATTTTTTTAAATTACAAAAAATAAAAAATAAAATTAAATTACTTTATAATTTGCTCTAATCTATTAAACTAACCTCGGCGGCAATAACTGCATCCCAGTTAACATTGTCATACGGGTACCGTACGGAGCCCATACGGGTCTTCAACTGGGTCCCGTATGGGAAAACCTACGGTATCCCGCCGGATCTTGGCTGCGCATTCCATATGGGGCCCATATGGTTATGCCCGCTGGGTATCTCGTATGGGTCCTAGTCAAATCCCGTACTTTGAAATCGTAAGGGGCTCATTTGGGTTTGCAACTGGGACCCATAAGGGAAAGCCATCGGGAAGCCGCCGGATTTTGGCCACGGTTTTTCTCTGGAGCCCATATGGGTATGCCAGCCGGGTATACCATAAGGTTCCCACGAAGTTTACCCATTAAAAATCTTGAAAAACTACGTTTAAATAATTAAAATTTACAGAAAAAGCAAATTTATATATAACTTGATTCGTTTATTTCAAAAAAAATAATTAAAATTACAGTCAAAATTAAGCAAACTTTTAAACGATTCTTTAATTGTGTATCGAATGTTTTTATGGTTATCTCGCGAATTGGAAGCTTTTTTATTGTTGTTTAAACGACTTCATTGAAAACCTCTTTACACAATATCTTATTTCAATATGACCTGTAAAAAAACTAAACTGTTAGTCTAATAATTTTTAAATGTAATCTTCAAATAATAGAGCAAAACTTTTTTTTAAACTAAGGTTTCATCAATTAAGACTCATGAGAAACCTTGTATAACAGTGCCGTAGTAACTAGATCCAAGGACCCCCCTCCTTCAAAAGAGCCCTAAAATTCTTAAAAATTTTACCAACAGATAATACTAAATAAAAAATCCTTACATTTGTAAAAGGGCCCCTAAATTTACAAATGATATATATATATATATATATATATATATATATATATATATATATATATATATATATATATATATATATATATATATATATATATATATATATAAATTCTGCTGTTATAAATATTTTATGATCCTGTTTCTTTATGGGAGAAGCATCCTCATATTTCAACTGATCCTTTTCAGCCCTTGTATCCTTGGTACACAAAAACACTCTTTGAACTTTTCACTACCTAGCCTCTTGATAATTAATCTTGACTTGCAATTTATCACCTCAAAATTGGATTTGTCGCTGAAAATAACTTTAGCCCAGTCTTTTAAAGACCAGTGAAGTCTTTCTCTACACCACTTAAATCTTTTTTGGCGATCTGAGACACGCTAAAATGGTTTTCGAGAAGTGAGATAGCAATCTAAGCCTTTGTTATTTTGACATCTTCGTACAGTCCATCTACTAACACTAACGTTACCAGGCGTAATTGTGAACCCTTCAGCAAGTTCGCGGTAAGAAATTTTTGGGACTTATCTAACCTTTCGAAAGAGATAACTTTGGTTTCTTGAAGTTAGCTTTGAAGGCCTACCACCTTGATAAATCTTTGACATCATTATGGAGCTCGTGGTTTTTCAACATTGTTTGTACACATTTAAGGGAAACATTGCACATCTGAGCTATTTCTCGTTGGCTTTTTGTTTTATCTTTTAGCAAACCTACAATTTGCCATCGTCCCTTGTCTGAAACAGCTTTTCTGCCCATTTTTGTCTTTTTACTTTACCATATAATTACCAATGCGAATAACTCAAGATATAAAAATGACAATTTTATTTTGTTTTTGCAAGAACGTTTATATAGTTCGAAAGAAATCAACCACCAAATTTTAGATTGCTCGGATAAACATTTCGTTGAGATCTTTCAACTTAAGTCGTTAAATTTTAGTTGACTCTATAATTTTGCTACATTAGATATACAGGTATGTTCTAATTAAATTAATAATTACTCAAGACTGGTTTACCTAACGAGTTCCAATTATATACCATTCGATAGAGAATCAATTAATTGAGACAATTAATACGCTTATAATCGTATTAATTAGTTGGTTTCAAAGATAATTATGAAAAAAACAAAAATTTCACACAAACAAAGTATTGACTCTATATTTATGCAACCCACTATATATATATATATATATATATATATATATATATATATATATATATATATATATATATATATATATATATATATATATATATATATATATATATATATATATATATATATATATATATATATATATATTGGGTCTGCTTTTTAAAACCATTTTTTTTTTTGTAATTTTAAAACAATTATCACCTTCATTAGCTGAAAAAAAAACATTCTAAACCTGATAATTTTTGTAAACAGTGTCTCAATGCAATGGTTACTGATCCATTAAAATTAGGAATATTTAACTTCTGTTTATATCCTTGTACGTGTTTATTTGAGCAACTCTTTGTTCTTTGAACAAGTTTTTTTAATTGATCTGAAAGAGTTTTGTATTTAAACGAGGGACATCTATCAAGTACTAAAAATTTAACTGTATTATTTTCTATATGTATTTAAAAAAAGGCATTGTAAACTAGTTGATCCTTACCGTAAAGTTCACCAAATAATTGCACAAATTAAGTTGGTAACTGACAAGCAAAATCAGCATATTTTTTCAACAAAATAAAACATAAAACTAGAACTGCAACTGAAAGTACTAAAAAGTTTGAATAGATTTTTTGAAAAAAAGTCTAAGTTCAGTTGCTTTCCATTTTTTAATATCTAATTAAGACCTTGGTTTTCTAGAAAATTTTTTGGAATGTAACAACATATCCAAGACAATCCGCTAGATAAAGTATTGAATGTTATCTGAGACAATTAACAACATTTGGGCCATTTAACCATAAGTTGATTTGTCTTTGCATACCCCTAAGCATACTAAATGCATTAAGTCTAAAGGAAAAGATTGATTTCATACTCAATATTTTCATAGATAAAACCATCTTCTGGAAAACTTTGAACTCTACCAAAAAATTATGTAGATAATCAAAAATGAAATTAGGTTTTTGGGCACCATTATTTTAAACAAATCTCTAAAAATCCAATTTGGGTCGCCCGAAATTGCGATTCCTAGTCCTAGGCTCTGACAGCAACATTTATAAACAGCAAAAACTTTTTGCAAATTTTATTTAAAGTTTTTTACATGTATGTTTAAATTTTATCACTATTTTAGATTTTCATTGAGTAATTTCCTACATGTTTTTTTAATATAAAATAGTTATGGAGTATTATTCTCTTTTACTATCAGCTATCAAGCTGATTGAACTGACTTGATCAGCTTCAGCTTTAATTTGAAGCTAATGAGTTTAAAGCTGAAGATGAAATATCAGCTACAACCCCTAACTAACAGACAACATAGTTAATGTGATGTATATACTTTATCATAATGCATGCGTTTTTTTTATACTTGAATACTTATTTTTTAATTTTAATTTTTTTTTTTTTTTCAATAAGTGTTTTTTTTTATAATATTTAATACTTAAGAAAATATTGACTTTTGAGGAATATTTTTTAGATAAAAATAACATTTTCTTATATTACTCTAATCGTGGTAATAAACAAAGGTAATATTTACTCCAATCATTATATTTGTCCCCATACTTCATGCAATTTTATCATACATAAGTCACTCACTAATTCTAATTAAAAAAAACTCTTATTATAATTATATTTACAAACCTGATTAACTTAATACTTTTATCCCAACATTTTAAAATTAAGTTATGGAAAACAAAAACAGTGTTAAACTTACTAAAACGCAGCTATAATAAATAAGCATATGGTCATGACTGATATAATAACTTTTTTTAGTTAAGTTGTTTATGTTCAAGTTATGAAGTTAAAGTTTTATAATTAAAGTTTGAATGCAAAAGTTCATATCAATAAAAAATTTTCAGTATTTTAAACATAAGTTAAGTAATATAAGTATTTACTATTAAGTATAAGTTTTGTAATTATAAGTTATTAATAATAATAATAACTTATATATAAATTAATATATAATTTATATATTTTATATTATATATAATAATTATATTATATATAATATATTAAGTATAATATATTAATCATATTATTTATAATAATATATAATTATATTTAAATTTTATATATATATATAAAAGTTATATATTATCTATATTATAGATAATATATAACTTTTACATAATAATATTATGTATATTATGACATTATTGTTAATATTACAGTCGTACAATTTTAAATCCCCACCACGTCCCTGGTAGTACCGCGTTCAACTTGTTTCTCCGCGCAGCGGCCTTGTTCGTCGAGGTTCGTGTTTCGGAGTTATAGTATTGAGAGAGGGTTATAACCACTATTAAGTAGCCTCCTTATCTGTAGTGGCCTTCTTGGCCTTGAGGAGGGGAATAACAAAAAAAAAAAAAAAAATAAAGTCAAAAAATATCAATGATTAAAAAATGAGGTAGACGCATAACAATAAAGCCATTTATTGCATTTATATGTAAACACTTGATATTTATATCTCACGGTATGTAAACTTCGTTAACATTAGTCATTTTGCATGCATAAAATATAGAAAAATCAATGGAAAAGAGTGGATCAATAAAAACGATTTAAAGGCTTTAAATTCCCTAAATATAATCTATCCATCACAACATTCCCCTGTTTGCTCGTTTTAAATGTTTCTGACTAAACCAAAGTTTTGACTAAACTCAAAGTAGTTATGACCATCACTAGCAGAATTAAAACTTTATATTTTGATCATTTTAAAAATGCAAACAATGTCTCAAAGAAATAGTTACTTTATGTTTAATAGTTACGGGGACATATGTTAAACATATATGTTAAACTTTGTAAGTTTATTTCAAAAAAATATAAAAAAAATTCTTTTATAATGGTAATAAATGAAATTTTAAAACAACGTCTTTTTAATGGAGTTTCACAGTGAAAAAATATATCGAAAAAAAAATTAGTCTTTAATTACAATGTAAATATAATGTATATAAAACATATAATGCATAAAAGTTAAATTTTTAAATTTATTTTACGCACAATACCAATTATAAATGGAAAGTTTTGTGATGATTTTTTTAATTATCAGTTTAAACTTTTTAGGAACCTTATGGTAAACCCGTCAAATCCAGATTCTTCGGCCCTGATAAAAACCAGATAAAATCCAATCAAGCAAATTTGTTT